>NW_024412413.1:38068632-38238722 GCF_014898765.1 Herpailurus yagouaroundi
AAAGGAAAGGAAAGGAAAGGAAAGGAAAGGAAAGGAAAGGAAAGGAAGAAAACCTCTAAAAAGAATAAGGTCTAGTGTGTTTTGGGTTCTAGTAGTTAGTCTCTGAAATTTAAGGAATCTTTTTTTTTTTTTTTTTTTTTTTGTATTTGGCCATTCACTCATAAGGAAAATGATTCCTTTATAGTTATCTTCAGACAGGGGCGCCTGGGTGTCTCAGTAGGTTGAGCATCCGACTTTGGCTCAGGTCATGATCTCACAGTCCGTGAGTTCGAGCCCCTGCGTCGGGCTCTGTGCTGACAGCTCAGAGTCTGGAGCCTGCTTCAGATTCTATGTCTCCCCCTCACTCTGCCCCTGCCCTGCTCGTGCTCTGTCTCTCTCTCTCTCTCTCTCTCTCTCTCTCAAAAATAAATAAACATAAAAAAAAAAGATATTTATAGTTATCTTTAGTCAGAAACACAACAACAACAACTTCCTGCAAAGGACACCATGCACTGCACAGTGCTTTCCAAAATTGTGCTTTGTATCTGATTTTTGGAAAAGCTAAAAATGATAACAGTAGGGTGTCTTATCTGGTGATATATACCTGAGGATAATGAAGTTTTGGCTGTTTATTTATTTTTGCCCGTGAATTACCATATCTTAATGGGACGATTGTCTATTCTCTTAATCTCTCCTTTTTGTTTTGTTAAATTTTTAAATGTTATTTATTTATTTATTTATTTATTTAGAAAGCACGAGCGGGAGGGGCAGAGAGAGACAGAGAGGGAGAGAGAGAGAATCCCAAGCATGGGGCTCAATCTCACAACCATGAGATCATGACCTGGGCCGAAATCAAGAGATGGACACTTAACTGACTGAGCCACCCAGGTGCCCTTAATTTCCCCTGTTTAAACTATAATTGCAGCACCTCTGTTTCTCTTTCTCTATGTATAACAGAAAATGAAAGATTCAGTCAAATATGCAGGTATTTTCAATCATTTTATGGATAAGTTATGGTGAAGATAAAAAATCTGAATGAATGACAACAATTTGTCTTTTATTCAGATTTATGAATCAAATATATACAACTCTCCTATCTAAATTTAGCAAGACAAATTTTCTTTATGAAAGCATTAAGTGTTTACATTAGCACAATCCAAAACAAGGGCTTAATATTTCAGTCATGTTGAATAATGTTTTTATTTAAATGCTCCTGCAAGGAGTTGATTGGTTCTCAAATTTTCCACAGATTAGTTCTCAGTTTAGAATCTTATATATTATTTAAATCAAATATTAAAGAGTGTTGATATCAAGGGGCCAAAAGAGAATGCCAGTCACCAGAAATCTGTTGTTGCTAATACAAATTTCACTAACGTAACAAAAACAACATGGTAATGAAATGGATTGACTGCAGAATGCCTTCTTATAACTCAAGTCACAGGAATTAATCAATTTTTATTCATACATTTTAGTTACTTACCATATCCCTAATTAATTCTAAATCATACATCACAGTTTCTAAGCAGCCATTTGTACACATATATTAATGTAATCAGAGAGCAAATTCATAAATTATACATTGTATGGAAGGCTCATAAAAGTGTACGATTATATAAAAAAATCAATTTCTAAGTCAATAACAAGAAAAAAGATCTTGTAGAAAATCTGAAATTTGAAATGAAAAGTATTTCTTTGGCCAAAGCTTAACATGCCTTCAAATGCTATCAGGTTTTCACATGGCCACTCTTGTGGACATGCCCCCATCCATTTAATATGTAAACAGTAGGAAATTCATGACTGTGCCAAACACATTGAATTTTCCTTTCTCTTTCCTAAGAGTTAATAATAACCCACAAAGTACTTGCCTTTTTCTCCCTGGTGATTTAACATTAATTTGATATCACTTTAAGAAAGGTCCGTGGGGAGTGCCTGGGTGGCTTAGTCAGTTGAGCATCTCGACTCTTGATTTTGGCTCAGGTCATGTGGGCATTGAGCCCCACATCAGGCTCTGCTGCTGAGCATGGAGCCTGCTTAAGATTCTCTCTCTCTCTCTCTCTCTCTCTCTCTCTCTCTCTTTCTCCCTCTGCCCCTCTCCCCTTCTCTCTCTCTCTCTCAAAAAACGCTGCAAATATTAAACCTGAGTATCACTTTGCAGTTACTCGCCACATCATACAACTTTGTTTTTTTTTTTTTAATTTTTTTTCAACGTTTTAGGTAAGAATTTAGGTAAGAAGTTTTTCCCTTAGCAAATAAAACTAGAGAGAATAGAAACTCTTTCTGATTTTCACTGTATTTAAGGAAAATGTAATCCACTCTGATCATTCATTTTATATTTTGTATTACCAAAGATATGGAAAACATGTTTTTCCAAAGAGCAATATCCAAGAAGATAATATAAAAAGTATCATTTATCAGAATCAGAGAGTTCTAAAATATCAAACAATGAACTTCAGTTTTAGTCACTCACTTGATTTTCTAGACTCTTATTATTTTTAAAATCAGGCTTAATCTTTGCAAAGAAAATTTATTTAAAAATTGTTTTCATTCAAATTTGATACTCTGCCCCAGTTACTCAGAAGATAAAAATTCTGAAAACATTAATCTAAAAGGGTTGATGTAATTTGCTAAACTAAGTAGAACTGAACTAAAATATTTACATACAGGGGTGCCTGGGTGAATCAGTCGGTTAAGTGTCTGACTTGATATCAGCTGAGGTCATGATCTCATGGTTCGTGGGTCAAGCCCCGAGTTGACAATGCAGAACATGCTTGGGATTCTCCATCTCCCTCTCTCTCTACCCCTCCCTCACACACACTCTCTCTTTCTCAAAAATAAATAAACTTTTAAAAAATTGCTTTAAAATATGTACATAAAAAGGCCACAAGGTTCTCATAGCTCAGTTACTTTTTGTGAGTCAAATGGAAAACCCAACAAAACCTCTATACTCAGTGAAGGGGAAAACAGGTTCCAGTTAATTTCCTTACTTTCACATATATACACAAATATGCCTAAAAAGAAGCAGCATAGGGGCGCCTGGGTGGCTGAGTCAGTGAAGTGTCAACTCTTGAGTTCAGTCAGCTCAGATCATGATCTCACGCAGTTTGTGAGTTCAAGCCCCATGATGGGCTCTGTGCTGACAGCACATAGCCTGATTGGGATTCTCTGTCTCCTTCTCTCTCTGTCCTTCTCCCACTCGTTCTCTCTCACTCTCTCTCAAATAGATAAATAAATAAACTTAAAAAAAAAAGAAAGCAGCAGAAAGCTTTTTTTTCTTTTTTTAAATTGTGTTAAATTTCGTTACATCCGGTTAATATGACAATTTGTTTCCCAGGGATCACTTAGTGGGAGGAAAATAGAGAATAAACAAAATAAGTAAGTAAATAAATTACACATATAATGATAAATGTTTTGGAGAAAGATACATTTAATTTTATAGAACACAAGAAGGGAGCCAGAGAACCACAGAAAATCTTATGAGAGAAACACTGGTTTAAGAAAAGTACTCTGGGAACACTGTGCCAGCCCTACAGCAAAGCAGAGGGAACAGAGATGAGTGATGAGGACAATTTAAATCGGGGCAGATGATAATGCAGCTGCCACAGCTCAAAGGCAATGGGAGCGCTGAGGTGGTATGAATCCAACAGACACTTCAAAGGAAAATCTGAGATTTAGTCACTTATTGGATACAGGCAAAACAAAGAAGAGGAGAAGCAAGCAAGATCTTCAATACTCTATACCTAGAGACCAGGAAAATGGCGTCATTGATATCGTTTACAGAGACATTTTCAACAAAAGGATAACCAAAGAATTGCTTATTTCTACTGAAGCCAGAACCACCTAAGTCCTGACTTTATGCTTGACGGTAATAGCTCAGGGTCTCCTCCAATCCTTGCAGTGTTTTCGAACACTTCTGCAATATTTCTGTACATGTTTGGAAAATGCTCACCAGTTTGCCACCAGTGGTCTAGGACAGGTACTCTGAAGACCTTTTTGGACCATTCCAGGGTCTCCACATCACATCGTTCTCCAGCCACAAACAACGTTTTGAACCTGAATATAAGAGGGAGCATGAATTCAAATTACTCCTTGAAAATAAATCTAAATAATTTCATCCTCATTCTTTAAAACATTCTAGAATCCAACCACATTAATTCCATCAAGGAAAACAACCTATTATCACTATATCATATTATAGAATGGTGAGAAGAATTATTTGTTTTGACCCAAATGTAACCAAATGGACATCGCAACATTGAAGAAAGGTGCTTCCAAAGAATTTACAACTATAGCTTCTCAGTTTGGAGAAGAGCAATTGAGTTGATCTTTGTACTGCATCTGTCATATTCATCTAATGATCAAAGATGAAAACCTTTTTCCTCCTTGACATTATGTCTGCTAATTTTAGCTCCATGTTTGATTGCTGTATTCTATTTAAGTCTATACACAAAAATATACTCTTGAATATCAGCTAAGGCAACAAACAAGCTCATAAATATGATGTGCTTGTTCATTTTGGTGAGTTCCTTTGATAAAAATTACTCTGATTTCAAATACATATTTACCCTATTCCAAGGACATACATAGGAAAAACAGGTTATTTAAAAGTAAATACCATTGTGACCTTTCTGGTCAAAAAGACTCTTATCAAAAGGAATACAAGGTTATTAAAGAGAGCACTATGCCACAGAATAGAAAGGATGAAATAGATAAATGGAATTGGGTTGACACTTTTGGTGGTTCATTAAAAGAATGATTGTTTTTCTTTTATTCTCAATGTTTCCATGGTCTATCAAAAAAAAATGTATGTATGAAGAGTTAATTCATTGTCATCAAAGTAAAAATCAATCAAATAAATAAAAACCTGCCTACCCATTCTAAACAATATAATATTAGCCACAGGAGATTTCTTACAGTTCCCTTATCATCTCATGAAGATTCATGGAGATGTGGATACTCCCACACCTATGCTCCATCAATATACATTTCCCCTCTTGGTTATAAGCATATACATCATTTTATACTTATTTGTTTCTTGTCTATTTCCCACAGTGGACCATGAGCTCCTTAAGAGCATTTATCTTCATGACGTCAATACCCATAAAAGAATATCTGGGACTTTTAGGTACTTGAACGTTTCTAGAAGCTCAGGAAGATGAAGTAGAGAGGTGGGGTATAGGTAAAACTTATGTAAGCTTGACTCATTCTTCTAAGTAAAAGAGGAAGCATGCTGTTTTGTTAGAGCATGGAAATAGACAATAGGAAAGTGACTTGAAGAGAGAAAATTTCTGGCTATTTTAGGAAATTTTTAATGAATAACATAAAAGCAAAAGAAGTGAAGAGCAGCCACTTGGCTTTCTTTCACTGATTCAATTAGTAGGTCTAGGAGGCCAAGTGGAGACAACACAAACTGCGTGTAGTACGGAAATAACAGGTGGCAAGTCACGCTAAAATTGCTGTCTGGCAAATCTAGAGCAGGTGTGAGAAATAGGGAAGCAAAGTAGGAATAATCGTGATGGAGAAAGATATCAGGAAAAATAATATAAAGACAGAGAGATGTAATTTCAAATTTCAGATCACCCATTACTAGTCTTTGTTAAGAAACCATTTAAATAATGTGGATCAATCATTGTGGTGAGTCACCTCTCAAAGTATGCAAGGCTGCTAGGTGATAATTTCAATCTTTAAGAGCACTCAAGGGAAACAGAGAAAAGGGATGAAAGTAGGAAAGCAAAAAGGGAGAATAATAAGAGACAGAGACTAGAAAAGAATAAATTAGACTTTCTGACTATATATATTATGTGTATATATACACATATATATACAATATATATGTATATATATACACATATATATTATATATATTTACATAATATATATGTATGTTTGCAACCTGAGATAAAATTTAGATAATTAAACGTATATTCATTAGAACATGCTTAACATTAAAATGTGGACACCAAACATGACCTCATCTGGCAAAAGAGATATAGCACAATAAAACAAATATTAAAACATTAAATTATTAAAACTAGGTTAAAATATTAAAAAAAAGATTAGGGGCGCCTGGGTGGCTCAGTCGGTTAAGCGGCTGACTTCAGCTCAGGTCATGATCTCATGGTCCGTGAGTTTGAGCCCCGCGTTGGGCTCTGGGCTGACGGCTCAGAGCCTGGAGCCTGCTTCCGATTCTGTGTCTCCCTCTCTCTCTGCCCCTCCCCCATTCATGCTCTGTCTCTCTCTGTCTCAAAAATAAATAAACGTTAAAAAAAATTAAAAAAAAAAGATTAGTGTAAAGTTTTAAAGTTTAAAATGAAGTCAATACATTTGTGTTTTTAGATGCCAGGTAAGGGGCGCCTGGGTGGCGCAGTCGGTTAAGTGT
The DNA here is from genome assembly GCF_014898765.1 of Herpailurus yagouaroundi. Lineage (NCBI taxonomy): Eukaryota > Metazoa > Chordata > Mammalia > Carnivora > Felidae > Herpailurus > Herpailurus yagouaroundi. The sequence goes on from NW_024412413.1 coordinate 38,074,988, forward strand.
CTGACTTCAGCCAGGTCACGGTCTCGCAGTCCGGGAGTTCAAGCCCCATGTCAGGCTCTGGGCTGATGGCTCAGAGCCTGGAGCCTGTTTCCGATTCTGTGTCTCCCTCTCTCTCTGCCCCTCCCCCGTTCATGCTCTGTCTCTCTCTGTCCCAAAAATAAATAAACGTTGAAAAAAAAAAAATTTAGATGCCAGGTAAAAACAAGACAAAAATTTAAATATAAAGGCCCATATTGTTGATAATCCTATGACTCAAAAATGTGAACTTATTTTAATTACATTTTCTTTAAACAGATTCCTAATATTTTAGAAAAAGTCTGTGATTACAACCATTATGCACATAGATAATTTGTATTAAAATTTATAAATGATATGTTTGGGTGATTCCAACAGTTTAGGCAAAGAACAATAAAAAGGAAGAGTTTTACAGATATCAGAGGCCATATTTCCATCATCTATCAAGTCACAGATTACTCCAAAGAGCTCTAGATTGTTCAGATGGTCAGATGTTCAGTTTATATGTGAAACTGCAGATCTAGAATTATATATATTTTTGAAAACATGGGGTAAAATACTGTCAATTAAAAATATTAACACATAATACAAAATAATTTTTGGCTAATTAAAGGGCAACCGACATCTTGATATCACCACCATTTTTGCAAGTTTTAATTTATTTTTTTGGCTTTTTTCCCCAGTCAAGTAAATTACAATTAATCTAATTAATTGGTTATAATGATAAACTATTAACTAGTATTGAGTTTTTATCTGATGACAAATTTCCACATTATATATTTTAAAGCTTAGTATTTATTATTGTGGTTTTGCAGTACAATTCTATCACTTATTTTTCTTAGAATTTAATTACATTTTTATCATTATGGTAGCAATATTCATGCTGGCACTAATAAGCCATATATAAAGATGAAATTCCATAATGAGTAGTAAAGGTGATATCTGGCTTTTCTGCATGTCAGTCTCTTCCATTTCCAAAAAAGTCATTTATTATTTACTAAAACAGAGGAAAAATTGCAAGATGATTGATGATTTAGAAAAATGTTAAAGTAGTATAGATTAATTCCTTTCCCTAAATACACTAAAAACTATCGATCTACTTTTTTTATTAAAATTCCTCAAACTGCCCCAAAGTTATTACTTTTGTCAATTACAGACTCCTAATTGTGTAACATTGTTGAACATTAACATACTGTATACAAAGATTTATGAATAGAATATGACAAAATTAAGTCTTATAATAAATACTTAATCAAATATTATTAACTCCTGGAGCACCTGGATGGCTCAGTCAGTTAAGCATCTGACTTTTGATTTTGGCTCAGGTCATGATTTCAGGGTTGTGGGATCAAGCCCCGCATCAGGCCCCACGTTGGGCTCTTTGCTGAGAGCACAGAGCTTGCTTAGGATTCCTTCTCTCTTTGCCCCTGCCCTCTCATTCTCTCTCTCTCTCTCTCTCTCTCTCTCTCTCTCTCTCTCAAAAATAAACTTTAAAAAAGCTTATTTAATGGAGCACCTGGGTGGCTCAGTCAGTTGAGCATCTGGCTTTGGCCCAGGTCATGATCTCATGGTTCAGGAGTTCGAGCCCCACATCAGGCTCTGTGTTGACAGCTCAGAGTCTGGAGCCTGCTTCAGATTCTGTGTCTCTCTCTCTCTCTGCCCCTCCCCCATTCATGTTCTATCTCTCTTTCTCAAAAATAAATAAACATTAAAAATTTTTTTAAAAAAGCTTACTTAATATATATATTATTAACTCTCAATTCCTCATAGTAAATAAAACCATTCAATGTGATATGATATTTCTATAACCAAGATGATTACTTAAATAAAACAAAACAGCATAAATCTATAATTACAAAGATAAATTGTAAGATAATTTGAAGATATACTCATGCCTTAAGTCAGTCTTATTTTTTAAAGGACATTTTGTGGCTTATAATAAAAAAGAATAGTAACATCACTTAATAAACTTCTCATTAATGACCTTGCAAATATTTTATTGATAATATGAAAAGACAAATACCTCAAAATGAAAATATTTAAGCAATTTTTCCTTGAAAATGCATTTTATAAAGATTAATATTAGCCACTCTCATAGTAACTTGGATTCTCTGAAATCCAAATTTACCTAAGTTAATTACATAGGTCTTCTATCTACGCTATAACTACACTGTATAATATGGAAGCTCTAAGCTACATGTGGCTATTTAAATTTTAAATTAGTTAAAATTTAAAAAAAATATATCAATGTCATGATAGGATTATCCTCTTGTCAAGAGTTCAATAGTCACATGCAACTTCTATCTACCATATTGCAGAGCTCAGTTTTATTGTATAGTGCTGTCATAGATTTTGATAGACTAATAAATATATGGGTAATATTCTGATGATAGTAACACAGGCAAAGATGAATTTACTTCCAAGCATATACTACCAAAAACTTAAACAAAATTATAACATACAATATCTAGAGTACAAAAAACCAGTAGGGGGATAGAATTAATGGGAATGAAACCTGTCTACTTTTCCCCAATTCTGTGTAAAATGGAGTACAATTCAACACTCAAATGAAGCTGAAAATTAAGCCAAGAGAAAGAGAAAAACAATAATATTGTCAAATTAATTTTAGTCCAAAATAAAAAGGAAGCTGCCCAAAAATGGATAAAAGCTAAAGATAAATTCTGATGAAGAATTTTCAGGTAATAAATTAAGAAGAGAAGAAAACTAAAGTGAATATTTCTTTCAAGCTCCATAAACTACCAAACAAGTGAAAAGTACTCTTCACTTGTGCCAAAAGAAGTTAAATAAAAATAGATCATTTCAGCAATGCCTCGTCAACTTCTAGTCTACAGACTATCATTACTTTTGCCACCAGTGTCCCTGAGGTTATCTCCATTTTTTCTTCATGCTATTTTCCTCCACTTGCTCCCCACTAGAATTCAGTTTCAAAATGTTACAGACACTAGCGTTAGTATTACACATGCATTTGTCACTCTGTCAAGGACCTACTAGCATTTTGTCCACCAGGCTCTCTCTCAAGCACAACCAGAAAAGCTAAACAGAATGTAAAATAGAAACATCTCTTTCAGGTATCAGAGAACTACAAAGACAATCAGCACTGGAAGCATTAACATCCCAAGGAAAAAAATGTATAGAAACGTCTTACACTGACTTGCCATTTTTCCCCCTTTGGAATATCTGCCCAAGCAACTAGTGGTTGAAAAACTGAGAAACTGAACAAAAACTGTGACTGAGAGGCTTAGAAAATGAACAGCAATTCCTGCCACCACAATTTCTTGGCGGGGGGGGGGGGGGGGGGGGGGGGGGGGGGAAACAAACCAACCTGGAACTCAAGACTCCTAATGGAAAAGAAGGAGTAGAGGGTTGTAAAACACTCAAGTTTCCATTGGAATGCCTGAAGATTTACATCCTAACAATAGAGATAAACTGGAAAGAAACTTGCCTTCTTAAATACTGAAGTACAGCTGCAAATCAGCTAAAACCCAAACTGGATCAAAGTGATCTTCCCTTATGTTAACAGCCTGCCAAAATAAGAATTACTTTGTAGGACCTTAACAACTCCAGAGTGTCAAAGTAGCTATATAATTTTTAACATATGATGATCATTAAGATAGAAGGCCATGTGACCAACATGCAAAATAGAGTCATCAGAAAAAAAATCACAGTCACAGATAGTCTTGTTATTAGACACAGACTTCGCAATAACTCTGAATATGTCCATGAAATATTTGTATAAATTATCAAAGAACTAGAAATTATAATAAAGCATCAAATAAATATCTGTGAACTAAAAATACAAAAGTACAAACTTAGAGAAGTTTAGATCTAAAGAAAGTTTATATACAACTGAAAACAAGATTGAAAACCCAAAATGTAAGTTAAGAGAAAATAACCAATCTGCAACTGAAAAGAATAAAGGAGAAAAAACATAGAGTTTATGAGATATGGGTAATAGGGTAAAACGTTCTAACAAATGCCATTAAAGTATCAATGCCTAAGAAGGGAAAATAGATAGAAGCAATATTTGAAGAGATAAGGGATAAAAGAGTTTCTAAAAATAATGAAAGCTATCAAGTTACAAATTTAAGAAGCAATTTGAATGAAATGAAATTGAATCCATAATTTATGGGAGGATGGGTGAAATAAAGAGGATCAAGAGTACACTTATCATGATGAGCACTGAGAAATACATAGAATTGTTAAATCATTCTATTGTACACCTGAAATGAATATAACACTGTGTGTTAATTATACTTCAATGGAAAAAATAAAAAAAGGAAATTTCTCGAAACAAATCTAAGAAAAGATGTCTTTCATGCAATAAACAAAACAGCATTAATGTGATAAATTAAAATAATAATAACCTTAATAAATTAAGAGATATACTATAATTATGAACTAGAAGTCTCAATATTAACTTGCCAGTTTTTAACATAGAAATCTATAAATTCAAAATAATCCCAAACAAAATTCTAGCAGTTCTACCTGTGTGTGTGTGTGTGTGTGTGTGTGTGTGTGTGTGTGTGTGTGTATAAACAGGCTGATACTAAAATCTGTATGGAAATACAATGGAGCAGATTAAAGAGCAAAGAACAAGGTGATGTACTGCTGTTACTACTACTACTACTAGATATCAAGACCTGTTATAAATCTATAATGACAAAGACACTGTGAGAGTAGCACAAATATAGGCAAATAGGCCAATCAATGAAACAGAATTAAAGCAAGAAACAGAAAGGACTTATGAACACTTCTATGACAAAAGTGGTATGCAGAGCCATGGGAAAGTATGGCCATTTAAATAAACGGAACTTGATTAATTGGATACATATAAAGAAAAAAAAAAACAAGTTTTACCCCTTACTTCATGCCATACACAAAAATCAAACCAGTAAGATTATGTGAAAGGTAAAACAATAAAGCTTCTAGAAAATGATATAGAAGAGGGGTACCTGCATGGCTGTCAGTTAAGCGTCCAACTCTTGATTTTGGCTCAGGTCAAGATCTTACGTTCATCAAACTATACACACATATTTTATCAATGTAAATGTCCTAATTTGGTATTGTACTACAGTTACGGAAGATGAAGCCATGGGAGAAACTTGGTGAAGGGTACATAGGCCCTCCTTGTACTATCTTTGAAATCTGTGAATTACAATTATTTTGAAATAAAAAAAATTTTAAAAAAAGATCTCTTGTTCATGAGATGGAGCCCCACACTGGGCTTGGAGCCTGCTTGAAATTTTCTTTCTCCCTCTCTGTCCCTCCCCCATATGCGCTCATTCTCTCTCATTCTCTCTCTCTCTCTCTCTCTCTCTCTCTCAATCAAAAAAAATAACATAGAAGAGTAACTTCTGATCTTCAAATAAATAACATGTATTAAATAGGATTTTAAAAAGCACTAGCCATAGAGAAAAAATATTGATGAAAAGGCACATCTCTTCATCAAAAGTCACCGCTAAGATAGTGAGAGAAATTCAAATCACAAGGCAAAGATTATTTGTAATACATATAGTCAGTAAAAAAAAAAAAAAAACTGGATTAAAAGTATATGAAAAGTCCCACAAATCAACAAGAAAAAGAAAACTGAAATGTGCCAAAGATTTGGATAAACATTTCACAAAACAGAATCTTCAAATGGCTGATGAAATATGAAAAAGCAATAAGCTTTAAAATACAATAAACAAGAGATGTAATATTTTTCTATGTTGTATAAATTATTAAGATTTTACTTCTTGGGGTGCCTGGGTGACTCAGTCAGTTAAGTGTCCAACTCTTGATTTCGGTTCATGACTTGATCCCAGGGTCATGGGATCGAGCCCTGTGTTGGGTCTCTGTGGTGTACACAGAGAATGCTTAAGAGTCTCTCTCTCTCTCTCTCTCTCTCTCTCTCTCTCTCTCTCTGTCTCTCTCTCTCTGTCTCTCTGTGTCTGCCCTTCTTCCCCACTCACACACAATCTCTCTCTAAAATAATAAACAAACAAATACATAAATAAAAAAATAAATTTTCACTTCTTCACATAATGCCTTTAAATTATTTACTTTCTGATTCAACTACCATGGTGATAACTGGCAACTAAGTTTTTTAAAAGATTCAACAATGCAAGCTGGATATTTGGATGGCTCATCAGCAATCCACCACCAACCCAAAGACAGGCAACATATGGTCACTGTCATTCTGAGATTTGGAAGACCACATATTTGGAGCAGTGAGTCAAATGTAGGAGATCTCTGAAAGCTTTTAAAAAAGGATTGATAACTCTGAGATTTTCTCATTTGTTTAAATTTTAATAGTCGTTGTCACTGAAGTAGGAAAGTTATTTGTTTAGACGCTGCCAGCTCTGTTAGACCAAATGAAGAGGGGTACAAAGCATGTACACATACATACCCTCGCCCACCTCTCCTTCTATGAAGGCACACCTATAGTATGACATCCTCGATTTACCAAGGTGGTTCAGAGATTTCATGTCAAATGAGCACATAAAGAAAATGGGAAGAATTTTTCGTTATGAGATTTTTAACTTCCTTGAGAAACAGGACAAGAGTAGATGATAATGTAATGGATTTATTATGTACATACTGCCCAGTTATGGGATAATTCTCAGTTTTATCATTCTGCCATATTTATTTCACTTAGAAAATAAAATAGTATTGATTTTATTGAATTCTCCCAAACCCTACTTAACTCTTAGTTCTCTTCACCATCCCACTAGCCACCTAGTCTCAGTAACTAGCATTACTCAGAGGTTTTCATTTCCTGCATTAATTTTTTTTTGCCTATTGTGTATCCCTAAACAAGACAATATGGTTTTTCATAATTTTTCAGATTTCTCTTGCTATGTGTAAGAGAAAAATAATCATTTTTCACTTGCTTTTTAAACTCAGCATTATGTGTTTGAGATTTATCCATGCTAATATTGAAGTTCTGGTCAATTTCCACTTCTGAATATCCTGTTGAATTAATACACCACAATACATAATCTATTTTCTACTATGTTTTTACTACACATGTACTTACTTATATCTTGTTTTGTTTTGAAACAAACCTGCTAGAAACCTTCAAATGCATGGTTTATTGTTCACATTTCTGAGAGTTTCTCATTCTCATCCCTCCATATTAATAAAGCTTGATCATGGGACATCTTGAGTGCATAAATATCTATTACTACATATTTCCACTTTATTCTCTCCATAGTAGTGTAAAAACAGTTCTGCTGCTTTATATCCTTGCAAGCAAGTATCAGTTGGGTATTTTAACTTTTGTCTATGTGATGGGAATAAAGTGCCATTTCTCTGTTTCTTAGTGAGATTAAAGATCTTTTAATGTTTTGGACTACTCTTGTCTTCTCCATGAACTGACTGTCCATATCCTTTGCCCATTCGTCTATTGGATGGTGTGTTTTCTTATTGATTTGTAGAAGCTCTTTATATCCTCTACACTAATTGCTTAATGGTTATACATGCTGCAAATATCTTCTCTGAGTGAATCATTCATCATTTAACTTTGTTTATTCTTTTAGTGGGTGATTTTTCATTTTAATGTAGTAAATTTCATCAATATTTTCCTTAATGATTTGTGGTTTACACTTTAAAAGGTCATTTCCTACTAAAAATATATTAAAAGATTTTTTCATTTTCTTCTGAAGGTATTAAGTCTTTGCTTTACAATTTTAGAGCCTTGAATCCAGCTGAAATGTATTTTTGTGTATCGTATATGGTAGGGAACTCATTTTTCTCTACATATACAGCCAGCTGTTCCAGCACCAATTTATCTAAGGGTCTATCCTTCTTCCACTCGTTTGTTAAACCACGTCCTCTATAAATCAGGTTTCCATAGCAATGTGATCCGTTGTTCAATTTTATTAGTCTTGTTTGTTGATCTCTGCTTCTATACTCGTATCTTAAGTAGAAGAAAAAGAGATTCTTTGTTGTTATTTTTATCTCTTGCTCCCTCTCCTATGTTCGCCTTCTCTGTTCAATAAGTTTGTGGGTGATGTAGCTATCCCCCAACGATCCGATGCCACAATGATGGTCCAGAATTCTTAATACACAGTGATACTCAGGATATCATAGATCCAATTCTAGGACAGCAGGTGGGCAGTTTAGTTCAGTCTACAGCTGCTGGGCTATTCTCTGTTTCATTCAGACCTCTGTACCAAAGCTCGCTATAAGTCCTAGTCCCAGAAAACAACCTCTAACATCATTATCAATCTCCTTTCATGAGTGAAGTGTAACACTGCACCGCAAGTTCAAGCACTGAGCTGGCTCTGACTCCACAATCAAAGCTGCAGAATACCGAGTTTCTACTATGCTGTCAATGCCTGCTCTTACACCTAGCAAGCCTCTGGCTTCAGCCATGCTTACTACTTTGCAAATCTGTTCCATTTCTGATCCGCAGATATGTTTACTTTAATTTTGAGCTCATCTCTGATGCTCTGCTTTTTCTTTTTTGTATTATCTCTAATTAGAGTGCAATTGGGGGAAAAAAGGGCTGCATCGGAGCATGAGGTACTGTGATACTTTGAATGGAAGTACCAGAACTGAATTTTTTCTAACTTTATTAAGATTGAACTAGGAGAAGAACGTGGGGAAATAAATCAACATGACATGATGAAAAAGAGCAGTAAATTAGAAAGCAGACAATAATAATAGCTATGACAGTCTACGTTAAGAACTGTTCCAAGTGCTTTGCGTGGATCATATAGCTTTTATTTTATTATATTCTTGTGCTATTACTATATTTATATTCTGGAAGGAGGAGCGGGGGGAGAAGGGAGGGAGAAGAGAGGAGGAGAGAAGGGAAGGAGGGCAAAAAGAAAACAAATCAACAACAAAAAGAACAGAGACGCTATGTAAGATTGTTGAGGTCATACAACCAGTACATGGTAGACTTAAGCTCAGTGAGTCTAACTCCAGAGTAAGAATCTTAACTATATGACACTGCACTGCCTAGTCACAGCTTTGCTGCAGGGAGCTTTGCAATTCTGGGAACATTATTTCACCTTCACCTCTTTGTGACAAAGTTTTCTCAATTGTGAAATGAGGTAACTATCCTAGATGACTTCTAATCTGTTTTTCTAACTTCTACTCGTCTATGATAAAATGAATTTATAGTTCTGCTTAGTACCCTGTTTCAGAGCATCTTTTGAAATTTGCTTTGGGAGTGTAAATTTCTGGCAGATCTCCACATTTTTTTTATGTGTTGATTTTTTAAATATTTATTTATTTATTTAGAGAGGGGGAGGGGCAGAAGGTGAGCAAGCAAGAGAGAAAGAGAGAGAGACAGAGAGACAGAGAGAGAATCCCAAGCAGGCTCCACTGAGGCTGATGTGGGGCTTGAGGCCACAAACTGTTAGATCATGACCTGAGCTAATATCAATCAGACACTCAACCAACCCCAGCCACCCAGGCACCCCTCCAAATTTACTTGTTTAAAAAAAAATGTTCATTTATTTTTGAGAGAGAGAGTGTGTGTGTGAGCAGGGGAGGGGCAGAGACAGGGGGACAGAGGATCCAAAGTAGGCTCTGCGCTGACCACAAACAGCCCAGTGTGGGGCTCAAACTCACAAAACTAGAGACAATGACCTGAGCCAAAGTCAGAAGCTTAACCAACTGAGCCACCTAGCCCCCTCCCCCAAATTTACTTTAAAACAATATTTAATGAGATTTGTGATACATTTTAAAAATACAATCGCATCATTTGGAATGTCCTGTAAGAGAAGAGAGAGGCTAAGTTCTGCAGATATATCACGAGCCTGCAGTCATAATACCTAGTGAGCGTCAGTGCAGTAAATAAGTATGAAAAGTCTTAAACATAAATAAAAAAATTAAAGATACAGTTGTGTGAAAAGACTTGAGTCCTGGTCTTTATTCTGTCTCTAACCCAAACCCAACTTTTTTGGACTTCGGTTTCCTTGTTTTTAAAATCAGAGAGTTAGATTTTTGACGTCCCTTCTGTTTCTAACAGTTCCTTAGTTCACAAGGGAGGATCCATTAAAGTTCAGTGAAGGTATTATCTGAATTGACTCGGGGGACCTGGGTGGCTCCGTCGGTGAGGCGTCCAACTTCAGCTCAGAACGTGATCTCACAGTTTGTGGGTTCGAGCCCCATGTCGGGCTCTGTGCTGACAGCTCAGAGCCTGGAGACTGCTTCAGATTTTGTGTCTCCCTCTCTCTCTCTGCCCCTCCCCTGCTCATTCTCTCTCTTGCTCTCAAAAGTAAACATTAAAAAAAAAAAAAAGAATGTGGGCCCCTGTCAGATTGCCTGAGTTAATTTCTTTCTAAAGGTTTCTTAAACTTTCTGGTCCTAATATTACTCATTCGTAAAATGAGGATAATTACAATTCTTCCTTATTGTGGTGACTGAATGAGAGAAACTTAAATTGCTTATACCTGGCACGTAGTTGGTAATCAGTAAATGTTTGAATTTATTAATAGTAATTTGAATAATTGAGGGTGTTTTCACAGTCTGCATCATTAAACATCTATTAAAACCTACGTGCACACCATCCTGAATAGCATAGGTGCCTGAAGACAGAAGGGCATCATCAGGGGGGACTTATTGCAATTTTCCTTACACTAAGATCTCATATGCCATATTAGTATTAGTTTGAAAAAAGGCATTTGGTGCTGTTCAATATTGTATATATCAGGAAAATTGGAAAAGGTTCCCGCCTTCACAGTAATGGATAACCTTCAAAACTCATGTACAAATGCGAAAAGAAGATGGTTTAGCAAATGAGAGACCTTAGCTTCCAGGATACACAACTTCCCCCCCTGCAATCAGAATGCATTTGTTAGTAAAGACACAGTGCAAGATACCACAATCACTGTTTCTTCAAAACTCCCTGAAACTGTCTAAGACATAGAGACTATACACAGCCTATGACGTTAATACCAAAATCTACTTTTCTATCCTTTTGGCTGCAATGGAGGAAACAAAATTGAAATGTAGTAAATGAAGGAACAAATAGAAGGTGAGTGGAAATATTACAATGGAAGGTTCATTTTATGAACACTTTTATTTTAATGAGTATATTGTTTAGGCTACAGGTGCAATTTTATGTAAATCCAGACCTGAGTTTTCATAAAATAAAAAAAAAGAAAATAGGACAAGAATGAAAAACAAAGTCACTGACTGCCCACACTGAGAGCTTCTTCCTTACACCTGCAGCGTATGATATCTATTTTAACTCCTTCTTTGGGTTATAACAACATACAATTCATAACATTTGATGCTTAACTTAAAAATTTCGAAACAATAATTCAAACCCGTTTTTTCTGGCTTGAAGAAATTACAAAATCCTTCTTTTAGTTTATGATAGCAGTGACCAATTTCAAAGAGGTTCAATAAGAATTGATGTTGGAAACTGCCTTGCAGATACAAATTGCTATAATTATCTTCAAATATACATATCATTAAACTAAAATTGATGTCAATAAACCAACAAAAAATATTTAAACTATTCAGAGCATATTATTATAAAACAACAGAAAAATAATTTCCTTCACTCTTTCAACAACAGTAATTTGGACTATAATTTTCGCGTTTTATCTGTACATATGAAATCGAATAATATTTTCCCTCTATTTACACTATTATTCTATTTTCAAAGGATCGTTAGATGCTATTATACATGTACAAATGCATGTTAAGTCATGGTCTGCATTTTACTTTAAGGGAAATACAAGAAAAACAGTTTAAAAAAAGAGAAATATTTTGGTAAGATCTGAACTGAAATAAACACAATACGGTATTAAAAATATTCCCGGGTATAGTTAAAATTCTAACTAATTCAAAGCTATGTTTAGAACAGTCATTCTTAATAACATGCAGAATCTTTTGGCTCTTTCCATCGAGGTATCGCAGTGCCAAAAAAATGTATAATGTTCAGTTATTCATTCTGATGGCAGTTTTTAATGTAATTTGCCCCGCGCATCCCAAGTTCACCTTGTCAGAGAGTACCGCTTCCCCAAGGCTGCCCCAGGGTCCTGTTGACGGATGGCTCTAATTGCAGTCGGCGCTGTAAACAAGGCAGCTACTCCATGCTCCGCGAGCACACGGAAATAAGCGCCAGCATCTGGTGTTCCCACAGGCTTTCCCTGCGATGAGATTCATTTAAAATGTCACCGGGTAAAATGTCTCCTACTTCACTGACAGTTCAATGCTTATACACATAACACAGCAATGTTAATAAAATGGGGTTCTCGACAGATCTGAGTTTTAAAATGTCCCCATACTCTACAATAAATACATAAAAAAACAAACGCACGCCCAGGCTTCAGAGGGGCCATTTGCTCCCTTACATCATCCTAAAAGCTTTTCAAATTGCACTGTTTTCCTTTTTCAAGTTTTGAACGATAAAGGATAGGGTGTATATATCACATTCAAATTAATAACATAAAACAGCCTTCTGTTTTCCAAGAAATTCAAGACATTGTTTTGTGTGGTAGGACTAAAGGAGAAATATGATTGCTACGAATTTCTAACTTTGATGTTTTTTTTTTCATAATCACTTCTAAAAGTGACAATAACAATTCTCTAAATTTTTGAGAACAGAGAAAAATATGGAATCACAGTAATTTCTGCATAATAACCTTTACAATTAAATGCCTCACTCCAAGGAAAGCAACTTCTATGACTTAAAAATTCAGTAAGGTATCTCCAGATGTATGCTTTCCATAGCTTCAACATGACATTTCACATGTGCAGTGAAAACTCTGTGAATAAAAATCTAACAATTTTTATACAATACGTAATCAAAGGGACACAAAGCATTTTTATTACTGATGTTTCCACAAAGTGGAAAATGAGCATAGCATAAATCAGTGATTCTGCAAAACTTCTGTTACATAAAATCAATGTTGGCCCAGCCATATCCCCTCATTCCTCAATCCATTCTCATCACTGCTACTTTTTCCTTTGATTCTAAGGCAAGGTGCCTGGAATGTTAATATATGTTATATGAAAAAATACGTATTATAGGTATGTAATATATATTTCACAATCAAATCATTTTGGGAGGGGTTGGGTAAGAAAAAGAAAACAGGTTTCTTACTTTGGACCATTACTTGAAGATTTAAAAGTGTTAAAGAAAATCAAGAATTCCCAAAAGAGGAATTACTATATGTAATATTTCACAATCAAATCCTTTTAGAAGGGGTTGGGATAAAAAAAGGAAAGCAGGTTTCTTATTTTGGACCATTTCTTGGAAAATTCGATGTTAAAGAACATCAGGAATTCCCTAAAGAGAGTTACCATATGTAATATTTCCTAAACTTCTCTGCCCACATCCCCTATATGAACATCTCATAGATCTTATATTCTAGAGAACACACTTGGGAAACACTGATGAAGTAAAAAGAGGAAAGAAGTTGCTAGTAGCACACTTAGTGCTCTCCTCAAACACAGAATAAATGAGTGGATGATAATAAGAGGCCAATCATAGCTGTCTAGTAATTTAGATTCAGTATCTACTTCTGACTGGATCTTTGATAGGGCCTTACTTAGTTTGTACTTTCCTCTTTTTAATGGTTACCCTTAATATTCTTTAAATGTAATTTTATTTTCTTTTTGAAAAATATAACCCCTTTCTTATATTCTGTTGCTTTTTCTCTTGCTCTTTTAATACCAAAGACTGTATTTATTGTAACTAGAAGTTCACTTTTATTATCACAACTATCCCAAACTTTTGATTTCAGTTTATTCCATTACCACCTCATACAGGTCATGAGGTTGATACGGTATGGAAAGCGGCCAGATACAATTTGGCAACTCATGTACATAACTTGACTCACACATTTTGAAGCCTTGAGCACATCAGTCTAAAATGAATCAGCAAAGTTATTCTTTTGAAGCAAGAGAGGTAAACATTTGACTTTTACTTTTTTCGATCTGTCTTAAGCACTGATCAGTCCCTGGTGTACTAGATTGTGACTTTGGAAATCTGATCTTATCCACATAAAAAGTATTTATTAACTGATCATGTGCAATTGACTTTCCCTATCAATGTTGCCATTTTCTTGCCCATTAAATAAGAATAAATCACTTTTCCAATATTTCCTCGTTAAAAGCATTGAGATAATATTTTACAGTAGTTTGACCTCTACTGAAGAAAGATATTTTACAGCCAATTGAAGTTGAATTTCATTACAATTCCAGTGTCATGGGACAAAGACAATATACCCACAAAAGGGTGATATTAGTGTCATAACAAAATACTATACCATAATGACTTTCACATATTTTACAATGCCTTCAATTAATTGTGTCTAATGATAATGACAGCTTAAACATTAGAAATATTAGTTAAAAACTGTACCATATTTTTATAAATACATAATTGCTGCTGCAATTCTGACCTGCACCAAATAAATTTCCATCAGTATTCTATTTATTGAGAATAAAAATCATGATAACGTAGCATTACTGTTAAAATACTAAAGGAAGTGATGTATAAAACCTCACCATATTCCTTTGTAAGTTAGCTGAGCTCAGAAAGGTTCAGATTTTTCCATTTTATTTTCCATTCTCACAGGATCATTCAATGCTATGATATGTTTTACTATTTTAGAATTAAGTGACTCAATAGCTTAGTGGTTTTATGGAAAACTCTTCTCCCCTGGCCTCCTGCACACACACAAGCTTGTGTAAATACACACACGTGCATGCACACACAGGCAATATAATCCCTTTATAGTACTTTGTAAATTTAATCAATAACATGCTAACCACTCTAAGTTACCTAGAGAAAAGGACCCTGATTCCAGAACTTGCATATTCAGTGAGAAGCAACAGCCCAAACAATTGAAAAGTAGGAAGATCCTAAGAATATGGAGATTTTTAACAAACAACATATACACCAAAAACAGTAATGCAGCTAAAAGGTAACAATAACTTAAAAACTCTTCAAAACTCAAATACATTGATGTAATTTACCCTTTGCTTTTATTTCCTTCCCCCAAACTAAGGGGTAAAGTGTTTATTGCCACCCAGAACACGAAAGCAGAAAGCGATCCCTACAACGGCGAAGCAGAGATTCTAAGCTTTCAGCTATTATAATCGTGAATTTTTAATATCAGAGATTTATAAAACACTAACTGCTAATATTTATAATGCGGTTAGTGATGGTACGAAGCATAGAATCCAAGCAGATAAATACCTTAAGATTAAGTTGCACGTACAAATTTCTACCACTTATGATTCATTGTGTTAGTTTTAAGGAACCATAAATGATAGACCCTGAGCTAGAAAACCAGGTAATATCTCAACTTTTCCCATAATCCCTACTGAGGTTAAGTTTCAGCACAGGAAAGTAGTGAAAGACAGCAACTTAACAAAACAAAGATGAGCTTAAACACTAGACCTAGATCTTTGAGCAAAATAATATTTGTTTTATTAATCCTATGATTTCAGTTTACCCAAGGCTTGGTGTCAGGGCTACGTGCAGTTTCTCAGACTTTGACATACACATTTTTGAGTCAACTGTAGTCTTTGCCTCCTTTTGTGGCTGGATTAGAAACACACCTGGTACCTTTTTGAACGCCGCTTCTGAGAATATCACCAAAGGCATGTTTGCACTGCGGTTCTAAGGCGAAGACAACGACATCCCTTTTAGAAGAGTCTTGAATTTAATTTCAGCAGACAGGTGCAGCAGTGTTGGCTTGTTTATTTTGGAAGTGTGATGAAACTGGCAATAGCATGTGTTGAATTCCTACTATATGCCTTGTGCCTTTACCAAGAGATGAAAGTTTAGGCATGCAACATCTAAACTTGAGACTTATTAAAACATAAGCAGTTCTCCAGGATATAATATTTAGTGAGAGAAAGGTAAAATGCAGAATAGGGCACATATCATTTCTACAATGTCATCTGTATGAAAATAAAGGAGGGGGCATTGCTTATACAATAACGAACCATTATACACATAAGATTGCTTCCAAGTCAGAGAAATTGAACAGCTGGGAACGGGGGACAGTGAGATTTGCACTCTTTACCCTTTTGTGGGTTTTGAAATATGAACCAAATGAGTGTACAAGCTTTTAAAAAATGGGCTTTTTCTTCCCCAAAGTCCCTCTCTCAATAGCTCACATTATCTTGTTCCAATTTTGAAAACATTACCGCTGTTTTAAAGCCATACGGGATAACTGCACTATGCCTTAAAACCTTCAGATCTATGATTTTGTGTTACTATAGCAGATTCCTTTTTAAGGAGTAAAAACTTACTTATAAATACAATCTGATAACTAAGAATTTATATCAACTGACTTGGCTGATTGTTTGCTAGAGGTTTCCCATAATTCCATGGGCCTCACCTGTAGGGATATGCTGCCACCTAGCTCTCCTTTATCTTATCCATATCACCGGCTAATTTTACTCTAATCCATTGATTGTCAACCCTAAATGTACATGAGAATTGCTTGGGATGCTTTTGAAAGGTACCAGTGTCTGTTCCCCACTCCCAGAGGTTCTGATCTAATTGGCCTTAATTTGGGTCTAGCATTGTTGTTTCACGTGTCCCCTAAGTAATTCTAATCTACAGCGAGGGTTGAGAACCAATGCATAGTCCTTATATATGAGGCATTACCTGAGGCTAGGACATTATCCAGTACCCACCTGTCTGGTTACCTTAGGGGATGAGCCTAGAACTTAAGATTAGCCTTTGCTGGGTTTTTTTTCCCCCTGTTATTGGGGAGAATTGCTTCATCCTTTGTCTTGTTCTATAAACTAGATTCCAGATTGTACATACATATTAAGATTTATAGGCTGTCACACCCTGAATACACTTATCCTTTTTCCTAAGATGGAAAGAATAGCCCCAGGCCAGCAGCTCCTGTGTTGCCCAGATACTTCTGAAAGCTAAGTTTTCGTTTGAGGGTTTTGTTTTGTTGTATCACTGCTTGAAATGATTATGTCTTAATCTTTTAGATGAAGGGTTTCTGACCAGACTTCAGGGAAGTTTATGACTGTTCTGATTTTTTTTAATGTGTATATGTTTGTTTTCCTAGGGAGATTAGTCAATATGATCAGATCCTGAAAAGGAGTCCATAACCAAAAGGTTTCTAGGCCTATGAGAGCCTCCCCAACACAAGAATCTCTTCAAAGATTTTCTGTCTAGCTCTGAGGAACAGCTTGGCATCCACATTGGTAAGGAGGAGTTATACTGTTACTATTTGCAGATGACATGATACTATCCATACTTATACACACTCCACCAATAAACTACTAGTAGTAATAAATGAATTCAGTAAAGTTGTAGGATACATAAGTAATAACTAGAAATAGATGGCATTTCTATACACTAATAACAAAGTAGCAGAAAGAGAAACAAAGAAAACAATTCCATTTACAATGGCACCAAAACCATAAAAGCATAAAAGCCTAAAACCATAAAACTGGAAACCATAAAACAGATGAGAGAAATTGAAGATGCCATGATATATACTTTAAATATCCTACAATTTTGTTCATTATACCTCAATAAAGCTGAAATTAAAAAAAAAAAAAAAAAAAGATCTACGCTCTGGTTCGGTTCTTCTCCTGCCTTCTCCCACACATCTGAGAGAGTTAACCATCTGGGACCTTGTGATGAGGCTACCCTCCAATGAATAAGCCATTGCTTCCACCCCAGTCATAAGAGTCCATCTGTCCCACTAAAAAGATGCTTACTTCTGAAAGTATTAATGCCAAGTAAATGAAGCAGAGCACTGGAATTGGTCATTCTGCAGACCCAGTGCTGAGCTAATTAGGGACTCTGACATATTTACCACTCTCGGCAGTCACTAAGAGCATTTATCACTAGGATAGCTGGTAGCTCATGGCTTCTAACAGGACTGCTTTCGCCTCTGAATTCCTCCATGCTGATGAGCGATCACTACTATCTGTAGAAGAGGGACAAATTAAGGTTTTCTTTACTCATAGTGAGTAGTTAGACTTTGCTATAAGCAGAGAAATTAAATGGCTTCTTGCTTTTATTACGCTAACAGATTTCTGCCCAGGAAGGGAAGTGTGGCTATTCCGTACATACAATGCAGTTCAACCTGAGGTCCTACAAACCCCAGCTACTCCATACCATCCAATAATTTACCTAAGATAACCTTCAAACATTCTCACATTCCCCCCATGTTTAAAAACAAAACAAACATGCAAACCTTCCTATGGAAGTGCCGTCATAAGGGTGACTAATAAAACCCTAATTCCAAAAACTCTCTTCATCTATTGTCCTAGCAGACCTTTTTCTGAAGCAGTTGGCACTGATGATCCCCCACCTTCTGGAAAACCTCCCTTCCACCTCAGGATACCGGTTTTCTGGTCCTCCCACTGCCTAATTTTTCATTCTCAGTTTATATAGCTTCCCTTTCTTAATCTTTACCTCTGAGTATTTTAATCACCTTAGGAACTTGAATTATTAACTCTTCTATGTCTCTAATTCTGAACATTTTTCTGAGTTTCCCAATATCATACAAATGTCTGCGTCGTAGGTTTAAAATCAACATTACCAAAACTAAAAATACTCTTTCCTGCTCCACAATAGCTGTAACTCAGTTGGCAGCTCAGTTGGCAGCTCAGTTGGCAACCACCATCACATTGGCTATCTTAGCTGAAAACGTCAGAGTTATTTTCAACTTCTTGAGCTCAATCTTACAATATCCACCTGACACCCTAATATCCTGCCTTTGCCTTTAAAGATCACTGATACCCCGGTTCTGGTCACTAGCTGGTATTATTCAGTAATTTCCCAATTGTTCATCTCTAAATTATGGCCAGAGGGCACTGTTTTTGGAGCCAGAGAACCCTGTTTCAAATCCCAATTCTGTCACTCATGTGCCACTAGTAAAATTATTTAATGTCTCTGATCCTTGGTTTCTAGAGCTGTAAATAGGGACTCAAAATATTTATCCTATGGATGTGTGGATAAAATAGTTAAGGCTATGTACATAAAGCGCTTAGTAGAGTTCTTATCAGGCAACACCCGATCAACAGTACCTATTATTATTACTGGCAGTGTTTCATCCACAAAGCTTTCCCTATCTACTTTAATCCTAAACTTCCCTTAAGAGACCAGTAGACAGATTTTGAGCCTGGTGGGAATGCAAGCCGCCATTTTACAACGTATGTAACCTAAGGCAACTTATTTAATTTCTTTGATCCTTATTTAGTTCTATCATCAAAACTGCATCAAAAGAAGTACAAAAATTAAATGTAGACTATTTACCATAGGCAATGGCTCAATGTAATTTCTGGAAAAAAGTTTTATATCTTCTACACTGTGTAAGAAATTTCTTAGGTAGTGTCTTGGTTTGTTTGCTTTCTGTCCTTTACATTAATCTTACTTTTTTTTCTTTTTTAATATAGTGTCAGTGTGTTCAGAGCAAGGAGTGTGTATGATACTTATTCTGTTTCCCTCTCAACCCCTAGAAGATACTGAGCTCACAACAAGCACCAATAAATATTGTTGATGGAGTCATGACAATAGCTGCACTTCCTTATTCCAACATAAAACACAGGCACACAGAGAGAAAAATAAACTCCGGAATAAGTATCTTTGAACCACTAGCCATGTGAGAAATCTAAAAGATGCTGGCATCAGCTTTGCAATCTTTTCCAATTGAGAAGATCAAATTATACAGCCTGAATTAGAGTAATAACTGTGTCATCATTTTTCTCATTTGATACATACATAAAAATACATTGCTGTTATACTAGATTAAAAAAGAAGAAAGAAGGAAATCATTTTCCATTCGATAAGGGGGTAGGACGACTCTGATGAGTGCCTTTGAGGGTACTAGTTAACAACATCACGGCTACTAGTCATAAAAGGAAGCAACGTATCCCTGTGCTTGGAGGAAGCAAATCTCTGTCCTGAAAACAACTGATAATCAAATTAGAGAAAACAGGTTAACACGTAAAATGCAAAATTCTTGCAAAAAGAAGGTAACTCTATACATGCAAGCAATTACATGTTTAAAATGAAGCCTTGAAGGAGATAAGAATTCAGAAGGTCCACGTGTGGAACATACATCATAGGATGTCTTCGCGGAGATTATAGGCCCAGTGCAGTACAGAAGTAGGTGACATGTGCATTGAAGGTGCGCTGTGGATGATCTAACAAATGTTAAATACAAAAATAATTTTAAAATATTTAAAGTAGTATCCTCAATACTCTCAAACATGAGATTTCACATAGGAAAATGGCTACAAGTTTTGATCCATGTATATAAAGTAATAATAATTATGTGTAAAATATGTGTGTGGCCATATTTTACTATACACACACATATTGTGATATTTCTTTGCAGCTTTCAAACTAATTTCATATACATTATCTTATCTGATTCCCATGCAAATAAAGGAAAGTGTAGAGCTCATTTTCACACTAATCATTCTATGAAGAAAGAATAGATAGTATCTAAACTCTTCCTTCTTCCTATGAATTCAGGAAAAGAGCACTCAGTAAGAAATTATCAAGCTGAATATTCTGAATTCTTTAAAGATACATATAGCTTATAAACCAGCAATGATAAAGCCCACCAAAAAATAGAAGAGAAAGATTATACATGTTTGGATAATGGTAAGCCATTAAATGTACTGGTTTATTCACAGATAAAAGGCATCAAGGCTACTCTTCTTTCACTCCTGGTTCAACTCTGAAAGGACAGATACTTGAGGGGACAGATCACTGGATTATTTTCCATATATGCTACTCATTCTTCAAAATCGGTACTAGCAGAATCAACACATCCTTGTGTGCTGATTCCTCTGCCTGGCTCTTAGAAGAAAGTTAATGGGCTCCAAAGGGAGCTGCCTTTAGTGCTCTGATGACTGCTGCAGAGTTAGGAGGATAGACTTTGAAGGAAGAAATGTGGAGCACCTGAATATTCAAGCATTACAATGACTGGATTGCATGGGAATGAACGGTTGGTGTTTATATTGTAGAATTTATTCTGGCAAAGAATAGATTCATATGTTTGGATAATGACAGTAGCTTATAATATCCAGTATTTATTCTACTATTATAGCCCGGCAACCTTTCTAAGGGCTTTTCACGGATTAACCAATTTAATGATATATGAGAAAAGTACTGTTATGTTTTTGAAAAGTAATATTAATATTGACAATTACAGATGAGAAAACTGAGTCTGAGAGCAGTTAGGCAACTTATCTGAGGCCAAACAAATAATACGTGGAAGTTTCAGGAATCTTACAATGGAAGTCTTAACTGCTATGCTGCCTCTCAAACATTAAAATTTTGGGGGGCACCTGGGTGGCTCAGTCAGTTAAGCATCCGACTTCGGCCCAGGTCATGATCTCATGGTTCATGAGTTCGAGCCCCGCATCAGGCTCTGTGCTGAGAGCTTGGAGCCTGGAGCCTGCTTCAGATTCTGTGTCTCCCTCTCTTTCTGCCCCGACCCCACTCACACTCTGTCTCTCTCTCAAAAATATATAAACATTTTAAAAATGTTTTTTAATTTCACTAATTTAGAATGAAATCTTCAGTAATACATTTGAAGAGTCAGTATCATTCTCTAGGGAAAAAAAATTGAAATGAATTCCAGAATTAAAATTTAAAATGTTACCAAATAATATACTTATTCTAGAAAAAAAAATTGATTTGGAGAAGATTCACGGAAGTGCAGAATGGGGAGACCATGTGTCAATCCTCTAGTTTCAATGATGAAGAAACAGATTCCCCAAGAGGTTGAATTAACTTGCCTAACGTCATATAGGTAGATAAACGCAGAGCAAGATAAATAACACAGATGTTCGTATTTCCAGTCCAGTAACCATGCTCCTATACCACAATTCAGAATCTTAAATAAATCCTCTACCTCCTCTAACTAATTTATCGTCTGAGAAGGAGGAATATAGGATATATCTTCAAAGCTAATTGTTGAATTAACAGACAGCCATTGGTCCTGGTTAATTTAGTGAGCATGCATAAGAGTTTATTGAAATGGCTTGCTGTTATGAAGTGTAGAGTTTGTGAAATGCAAACAGATGTAAAATGAGAGCAGGCTTTCCTTCCTTGAGGACTTCCAAGGAGACAGTTATTACATAAAAATGAGAACTGCCATATCAAGATCAAGCATACTAACTAGTTTATGACTTAATACCAAGCTAAAGTTAAGGAGACTAATATCTAGCATTCCATTCTAGGTAATTTAGCCAACAATAGTATGCTGTTTTCTTTCTTTTTTTTTTTTTTAAGGAAAAACCTATTTTAGTATATTTTGGTATATTTTTATGTACACATAGTTTTATATAATCTTCCTCAGATTTACTGAGGTATAATGACACATAAAAATTGTATGTATTTAAAATGTGTAACTTGGTGTTTTGATACATGTATACACTTTCTTGTGTGTGTGGGGGGGTGGTGAGAACACTTGCAATCCACCCTCTTAGCAAAATACAATATTGTATTTTAAACTATAGTCGTGTCGCTATACATTAGATCTCCAGAATTTATTCCTCTTAAATAACTGAAACTTTGTACTCTAGAAATCAATAGTAAGAAAACAGTGACATTCACAAATATGTGGAAACAACACACTCTTGAACAGCAAGTGGGTCAATAGAGAAATCAAGAGAATTTTAAAAGTATCTTGAGACAAATGAAAATGAAAACACAACATAGCAAAACTTATGGGATGCAACAAAAGAAGTGACACTAAGAGGCAAGTTTATAGCAACAAACCCTGACATTAAAAAAGAGAGAGAAAGATCTCAAACTAACTTTACATCTCAAGGATCTAAAGAACAGCTAAGATGGAAGTTAGCAGAAACAAGGAAATAATAAAGACTAGAGTAGAAATACTTCAAATAGAGAATAAAAAACAATAGAAAAAATAAAAACTAAGAGTTGTTGGAAAAGATAAAATCGATAAACCTTTAGCTGGACTACTAGGGAGAGAGAAGACTCAAAATAAATAAAATCAGAAACAGCAGACAATGTAACAGATGCTTCAGAAATAAAAAGTATCATAAAGGACTATAATGGGGAGACAGATGTCTGTTGAGTAAAGTTTTCTTGCTTAGCCACACTGCCGCCATTACAGAAGGCTGGGTTTCACAGCATTGTTGTAATTGAAATGTATGTACAAGGTATACATTTGTACATTAGTACCCAAGGAGAGATGAGGAGAAAAGGGGCCCGGGCAGATTTCTTAGACCTTGAGAAGAAATGTTGGGTTTTGATTCTGCAGGTGATAGGCTTTTTGAAAAAGGGGACAGATACAAAATAGAAGACAGAAACCAGAAAGCATATCTGAGTATAACCATCACTTACATGTGCCTACACACACATACCAGGTTGCTAAAGTTGTTTGTACATTAAAGTTCCTATATTAAAGCCATGTTTGTTTAATTTCTCCTCTTTGACAAAACTGCCGTACCAAATATGTCTTTGTCTATCTGTTGTTGGAGTTAAGTCTGTGGGAATCAGTGCTCCATTAATAAACTAAGTTTCTGAAAAGCACTGTTTATTTTCATCTCAAAAATAAGATCTGAGTTACTCAGAATTGGTTTGCAGTCCAATTGGCCAGTCCAATCTGGCTTCCCAAATTGTACACTTTAAATATGCCTAGTTCAGGGGTGCCTGGGTGGCTCAGTCAGTTAAGTGTCTGACTTCGGCTCAGGTCATGATCTCACGGTCTGTGAGTTCGAACCCTGCATCAGGCTCTGTGCTGACAGCTCAGAGCCTGGAGCCTGCTTCAGATTCTGTGTCTCACTCTCTCTCTTCCCGTGCCCCACTCACACTCTCTCTCCCTCTCTCAAAAATAAATAAACATTAAATATGTCCAGTTCAATGAATAATAATAAATCTTTGCTTATTAAATATGTAACCTATTACCTTATTTATTTAATTTGTTCATGAAATTCTCTGGTAAAGATAATTAGAATTACTTTTTCCTCCCTCAGAGGGACAGGTCTTTACTTACAACTCAAGTTATTTTTTTACTGATATCTTCACCCAGGCATTTATTTAACAAATATTTAGTAGGAACCAAATACATGTGGAGAGCAAGGCTAAGGACACCTATTACACACACATTCCAGGTTTTGTGTATTACTCAACTGTCACTGCAAAAAAATTCAATAGAAATAATACTTATGCTATAAGTGACTGAATATATATGAATCATATCTATTAAAGTACGATTATTATTTTTTTTTAAAGGCTAGTAGCTGAGAATTGATGGTATGTAAATGTTAAGATGATCTCTTCCCTCTCAAAGAGCAGACAGGGGCAAATAAGCGAATTAAAGGGGCCTATAAACTAATAGGAAACTGTATCTGGGACACAAACCAGGAGGGAAAACATAAGGAACTTAGGAGAGATGACAAGATTTCAGCTAATCAGAGAGGTCAGAGAGGACTTCCAGGAGGAAAAGACACTTGAGCTGAGATCTAAAGGTTAAGAGAAATATATTTCAGGCAACAAATGGGCAAATTACTGTAGCGAGAATGAGCACTAGAACAGCTTCCAGAAGGGTGTGCCTTATAAGGGAAGAGATCCAACAACCTTCAAGGGTTGAAAATCCAAGTATTAGTAGGACTGAAAATGGCCATCAGCATTTGGAAAAACAGAGAGGGCTTCTGGGAAGATGGCGGCTTAGGAGGACGCTGGGCTCACCGCGCGTCCTGCTGATCACTTAGATTCCACCTACACCTGCCTAAATAACCCAGAAAACCACCAGAGGATTAGCAGAATGGAGTCGCCGGAGCCAAGCACAGACAAGAGGCCCACGGAAGAGGGTAGGAAGGGCGGCGAGGCGTGCGCGCTCCATGGACTGGCGGGAGGGAGCTGGGGCGGAGGGGCAGCCCACTGGCAAAGCAGAGCCCCCAAGTCTGGCCGGCAAAAGCGGAGGGGTCGATGGAGTGTGTTCTGACAGCAAGCGGACTTAACATCTGGAAGGTTATAAGCTAACAGCTCTGCTCCGAGAACAGGAGGGCTGGAGGACAACGGGAGGGAGAGTTGTTGAGCCCCGGACGACAGAGCGCAGCTTGGTGGGGAACAGAGGCGCTCGCCAGCACCATCTCCCTCGCCCATCCCCCAGCCAAAATCCCAAAGGGAATCAGTTCCTGCCAGGGAACTTGCTTGCACCACGCAAACACCCAACGGTGTACTTCTGCAGATCCATCCCTCCGGCGGGGGGCGGGTCTGACTCCCACCCAGTGAAGCGGATCTCCAAAGGAAAAGTGAGCTGAGCCTGCCCCTCCTGCCCCTGTGCACCTTGCCGATCCACCCCAGCTAATACACCAGATCCCCAGCACCACAACTCTGGCAGTGTGCAAGTAGCCCAGACGGGCCACGGCACCCCACAGTGAATCCCGCCCCTAGGAGCGGGTAAGAGAAGGCACACACCAGTCTGATTATGGCCCCAGAGGTGGGCTGGGAGCAGACATCAGGTCTGACTGCGGCCCCCCCCACCAGTGTGAGTTATTCAAGACAGCACACAGGAAGTGCCCCACAGTTCCGCACCACTCCAGGGACTATCCAAAATAACGAATGGAAGAAGTCCCCTCAAATGAATCTCCAGGAAATAACAACAGCTAACGAACTGATCAAAAACGATTTAAACAATATAACAGAAAGTGAATTTAGAATAATAGTCATAAAATTAATCGCTGGGCTTCAAAACAGTATGCAGGACAGCAGAGAATCTATTGCTACAGAGATCAAGGGACTAAGGAACAGACAGGAGGAGCTAAAAAATGCTATTAATGAGCTGCAAAATAAAATGGAGACAACCACGGCTCGGATTGAAGAGGCAGAGGAGATGAACAGAAAAAATATGCAGCCGAGAATCCTTTATCCAGCAAGTCTGTCATTTAGAATAGAAGGAGAGATAAAGGTCTTCCCAAAAACAAAAACTGAGGGAATGCGTCACCACTAAACCAGCCCTACAAGAGATCCTAAGGGGGATCCTGTGAGACAAAGTACCAGAGACATCGCTACAAGCATGAAACCTACGGACATCACAATGACTCTAAACCTATATCTTTCTATAATAACACTGAATGTAAATGGACTAAATGTGCCAACCAAAAGACATAGGGTATCAGAATGGATAAAAAAACAAGACCCATCTATTTGCTGTCTACAAGAGACTCATTTTAGACCTGAGGACACCTTCAGATTGAGAGTGAGGGGATGAGAACTATTTATCATGCCACTGGAAGTCAAAAGAAAGCTGGAGTAGCCATACTTATATCAGACAAACTAGACTTTAAATTAAAGGCTGTAACAAGAGATGAAGAAGGGCATTATATAATAATCACAGGGTCTATCCATCAGGAAGAGCTAACAATTATAAATGTCTATGCGCCGAATATGGGAGCCCCCAAATATATAAAACAACTACTCACAAACATAAGCAACCTTATTGATAAGAATGTGGTAATTGCAGGGGACTTCAACACTCCACTTACAGAAATGGATAGATCATCTAGACACACGGTCAATAAAGAAACAAGGGCCCTGAATGAGACATTGGATCAGATGGACTTGACAGATATATTTAGAACTCTGCATCCCAAAGCAACAGAATATACTTTCTTCTCGAGTGCACATGGAACATTCTCCAAGACAGATCACATACTGGGTCACAAAACAGCCCTTCACAAGTATACAAGAATAGAAATCATACCATGCATACTTTCAGACCACAATGCTATGAAGCTTGAAATCAACCACAGGAAAAAGTCTGGAAAACCTCCAAAAGCATGGAGGTTAAAGAACACCCTACTAAAGAATGAGTGGGTCAACCAGGCAATTAGAGAAGAAATTTAAAAATATATGGAAACAAACGAAAATGAAAATACAACAAACTAAATGCTTTGGGATGCAGTGAAGGCAGTCCTGAGAGGAAAATACATTGCAATCCAGGCCTATCTCAAGAAGCAAGAAAAATCCCAAATACAAAATCTAACAGCACACCTAAAGGAAATAGAAGCAGAACAGCAAAGGCAGCCTAAACCCAGCAGAAGAAGAGAAATAATAAAGAGCAGAGCAGAAATAAACTATATAGAATCTAAAAAAACTATAGAGAAGATCAATGAAACCAAGAGTTGGTTTTTTGAAAAAATAAACAAAATTGATAAACCTCTAGCCAGGCTTCTCAAAAAGAAAAGGGAGATGACCCAAATAGATAATATCATGAATGAAAATGGAATTATTACAACCAATCCCTCAGAGATACAAGCAATTATCAGGGAATACTATGAAAAATTATATGCCCATAAACTGGACAACCTGGAAGAAATGGACAAATTCCTAAACACACACACACTTCCAAAACTCAATCAGGAGGAAATAGAAAGCTTGAACAGACCCATCACCAGCGAAGAAATTGAATCAGTCATCAAAAATCTCCCAACAAATAAGAGTCCAGGACCAGATGGCTTCCCAGGGAACTTCTACCAGACGTTTAAAGCACAGATAATACCTATCCTTCTCAAGCTATTCCAAAAAATAGAAAGAGAAGGAAAACTTCCAGACTCATTCTATGAAGCCAGTATTACTTTGATTCCTAAACCAGACAGAGACCCAGTAATAAAAGAGAACTACAGGCCAATATCCCTGATGAATATGGATGCAAAAAATCTCAATAAGATACTAGCAAATCGAATTCAACAGCATATAAAAAGAATGATTCACCATGATCAAGTGGGAATCATTTCTGGGATGCAGGGCTGGTTCAACATTCGCAAATCAATCAACGTGATACATCACATTAATAAAAGAAAAGAGAAGAACCATATGATCCTGCCAATCGATGCAGAAAAGGCTTCTGACAAAATTCAGCAACGTTTCTTAATAAAAACCCTCAAGAAAGTCGGGATAGAAGGAAAATACTTAAAGATCATAAAGCCACTAATGAAAAGCCCACAGCTAACATCATCCTCAATGGGGAAAAACTGAGAGCTTTTTCCCTGAGATCAGGAACACGACAGGGATGTCCACTCTCACCGCTGTTGTTTAACATAGTGTTGGAAGTTCTAGCATCAACAATCAGACAACAAAAGGAAATCAAGGCATCAAAATTGGCAAAGATGAAGTTAAGCTTTTGCTTTTTGCAGATGACATGATATTATGCATGGAAAATCCGATAGACTCCACCAAAAGTCTGCTAGAACTGATCCATGAATTTAGCAAAGCTGCAGGATACAAGATCAATGTACAGAAATCAGTTGCATTCTTATATGCTAATAATGAAGCAACAGAAAGACAAATAAAGAAACTGATCCCATTCACAATTGCACCAAGAAACATAAAATACCTAGGAATAAATCTAACCAAAGATGTAAAAGATCTGTATGCTGAAAACTATAGAAAGCTTATGAAGGAAATTGAAGAAGATATAAAGAAATGGAAAAACATTCCGTGCTCATGGGTTGGAAGAATAAATATTGTCAAAATGTCAATACTACCAAAAGCTATCTACACATTCAATGCAATCCCAATCAAAATTGCACCAGCATTCTTCTCAAAACTACAACAAGCAATCCTAAAATTCATATGGAACCTCAAAAGGCCCTGAATAGCCAAAGTAATTTTAAGAAGACCAAAGCAGGAGGCATCACAATCCCAGACTTTAGCCTCTGCTACAAAGCTGTAATCATGAAGACAGCATGGTATTGGCACAAAAACAGACACATAGACCAATGGAATAGAATAGAAACCCCAGACCTAGACCCAAAAACGTATGGCCAACTCATCTTTGACAAAGCCGGAAAGAACATCCAATGGAAAAAAGACAGTCTCTTTAACAAATGGTGCTGGGAGAACTGGACAGCAACATGCAGAAGAATGAAACTAGACCACTTTATTACACCATTCACAAAAATAAACTCAAAATGGATAAAGGACCTGAATGTGAGACAGGAAACCATCAAAACCCTAGAGGAGAAAGCAGGAAAAGACCTCTCTGACATCAGCCACAGCAATTTCTTACTTGACACATCCCCAAAGGCAAGGGGATTAAAAGCAAAAATGAACTATTGGGACCTCATCAAGATAAAAAGCTTCTGCACAGCAAAGGAAACAATCAACAAAACTAAAAGGCAACCAACTGAATGGGAAAAGATATTTGCAAATGACACATCGAGCAAAGGGCTAGTATCCAAAATCAATAAGGAGCTCACCAAACTCCACACCCAAAAAACAAATAACCCAGTGAAGAAATGGGCAGAAAACATGAATAGACACTTCTCTAAAGAAGACATCCAGATGGCCAACAGGCACACGAAAAGATGCTCAACGTCGCTCCTCATCAGGGAAATACAAATCAAAACCACACTCAGATATCACCTCACGCCAGTCAGAGTGGCCAAAATGAACAAATCAGGAGACTATAGATGCTGAGAGGATGTAGAGAAACAGGAACCATCTTGCAGTGTTGGTGGGAATGCAAAATGGTGCAGCCACTCTGGAAAACAGTGTGGAGGTTCCTCAAAAAATTAAAAATAGACCGACCCTATGACCCAGCAATAGCACTGCTAGGAATTTACCCAAGGGATACAGGAGTACTGATGCATAGGGGCACTTGTACCCCAATGTTTATAGCAGCACTCTCAACAATAGCCAAATTATGGAAAGAGCCTAAATGTCCATCAACTGATGAATGGATAAAGAAATTGTGGTTTATATACACAATGGAGTACTACGTGGCAATGAGAAAGAATGAAATATGGCCCTTTGTAGCAACGTGGATGGAACTGGAGAGTGTGATGCTAAGCAAAATAAGCCATACAGAGAAAGACAGACCATATGTTTTGACTCTTATATGGATCCTGAGAAACTTAACAGAAACCCATGGGGGAGGGGAAGGAAAAAAACAAGAGGTTAGAGTGGGAGAGAGCCAAAGCATAAGAGACTCTTAAAAACTGAGAACAAACTGAGGGCTGATGGGGGGTGAGAGGGAGGGGAGGGTGGGTGATGGGTATTGGGGAGGGCACCTTTTGGGATGAGCACTGGGTGTTGTATGGAAACCAATTTGACAATAAATTTCATACATTGGAAAAAAAAGGAAAAACAGAGAGAAATTGGGAAATTATCAAAAACTCTTATTATGGAATGATGGTGACAGATGCCAACATGAGAACTGCAGAGTAACTTCCAACTACTGGGTGCAGGCAAGTCTTCAAAGATGAAGACAGTGTTCTAAATGCAAGGGGATAAGGGAATCAAGGATTTCTGTGGGACTGTTTGTTTTAACGAAAGAAATAGTAACGTGTTAAAAATTTGGTAATTATCGAGGCGATTGGGTGGCTCAGTCAGTTAAGCGTCTGACTTTGGCTCAGGTCATGATCTCATGGTTCATGAGTTCAAGTCCCATGTCAGGCTCTGTGCTGACAGCTCAGAGCCTGGAGCCTGTTTCGGATTCTGTGTCTCCCTCTCTCTTTCTCTCTGCCCCTTCCTGGTTCGCACTGTCTCTCTCTCAAAAATAAACAAACATATTTTTTTCATTTGGTTTAATTATCAGGAAGTAAAGGTAAACCCACAGTTAGAATTTCCAATATGTTTTCACTCTACAGATGCACAGCTATATGTACACTATGGCAGAAAAGAAAATTGTATTTAAATATCCGCTGTATGTGTTCATGTTGAAACACAGATCATTTCAGGTGGGTGACTCTTAACATATCTAGAAATTAAACTGATGATCCAACTTAGTTATATCCATTTTTAAGTTTTTTCGGCCAATGTAATTATAGATGTGTATTAAGTTCCAGAATATAAAAAAGTGATCTTTGCTGAGAAAAAAAATTCATTCATTATTCATTCATTAAATATCACGAACCATTTGCATTCAATAAGAGGTATGTTTTATGAACCATAGATGACTTGGGCACATAATGAACCAGTACTGAAGAACATCAATTTTTATTAACTCAAAATTCATCAATATGGAAACATATTGTCACACTCACCAATTCAATAACTATTTTATAGCTTTGAAATTCTATAACTCATTTAAAATGAAAATAAAACATTGAACATACTGAGATGTATATGATTTTATTTCTCTTTAGAAGAGATAATCCTATGAGAAGTACAAGAAGTATTCTATTCACCATAAAAAGAATGTATTTTTAACTTTTTAATGGGATATTTTGGCTTCTTAAATAAAAAATACTAACCAGACAAAAATAAAATAATATTAATTTGGTAATCCACTTAAAATTGGGGCACAAATAGGATGATAACTTGGGGGAGGTTAATCAATATTTTTTCACTTGCTGGACTGGTGACAAATCAGAACTCATTTCCAGTTTATTTTAGCTTTGTTTAATTGAGTAAGTGAGTATTTTCCCTGCATTTTGCACACTTGCATTGTCAGTTAATCCCCTTAGAAATGGTTCATTTACACAACAAATTTTACCTACCACCTGGAAGGCACTGTGTCAGGCATGGGGAGGGTACAGAAATGACAAACATCCCCTGCCCTTAAAGTTTACAGTATCACAGCACTGAATCTACAAGGTCAGAGGTATCTAGATATCATAGAAGCACAAAGAACACCTCAATCAGCCTGAGAAAAGCAAAGGAAATATCAGATAGGAGATGATATTTAACTTGATCTCTTAAGAAAATGGACCACTCTATTACATGATCAGAACAAGTGGAATTTTACTGTCAGGAACAAGCTAATACTGGCAGTTCTGTTCACGTAAGTGCCTGTAAAACAGGATTATTAAGTGGGAAGCTGAGTCAGAAATAAGATTTAAACATACCAAAGGGCAGATGACTATCAATCATTTGTATCTGGCAAATAAGCTTGAGTTATGTTTTTTAAGAGACAGGAGTTCTTTGAAGATTTTTAATTTTTTTTTTAATTTTTGAATTAAACTTTTTATATGAGCTAACTGTAGATTCACCTGCAAATATGCCATGTACCTTTTACTCAGATTTACCCAGTGTTAACAGTTTGCAAAACTGTAGTTTAATATCACAATCAGGATATTGATATAGTTGAGATGCAGAACAGTTCCATCTCCATATGGATTCCTCCTGTTGCCTTTTCATAACCACAAACGTTCATTGCTAGTATACAGAAATACAGTTGATATTTGTGTTTACCTTGTATACTGAGACCTGACTGAATTCACTTATTATGTGTTTTTATATGTTCTATAATTTTCTACATAGATAATCGTGCAGACTCAAATAGAGACAATTTTATTTCTTCCTTTCTGAAATGTTTTTGTGTTTGTTTCCAGAACTATGTTGAAATAGAGGGTGAGAGTGAGCATCCTAGCCTTGGTCTAGACATAAGAGGAGTATTAAATCTTTTACCATTAAGTCCTGGCCATTGGCCATTCCTTTGAGGGAGGCCTGTGGTGACAAATTCTTATAAGTTTTTCTTCATCCTGAGAATGTATGTCTTTCTTCTTTATTTCCAAAGTATCTTTTGATGGATATAGGATTCTGGATTGACAATTCCTTACTTTCCAAACTTGAAAAATGTGTCACTTTCCTCTGGCCTCCAAAGAAAAATCCTGTCATTCAAATGGCTTTTCCTCATAGATAAGGTATTCTTTCTTTCCCATTGGTCTCAAGATTACTTTTTGTCTTTAGTGTTCAGAAATTTATGATTTGTGTGTGTGTGTGTGTGTGTGTGTGTGTGTGTGTGTGTGTGTTTCTGTAGACTAATCCAGTCTGGAGGTTTACTCTGTTTCTTGAATCTATAGATGTATAGTTTTGGCTAAATTTAAGAAGGTGTGAATTTTCATTATTTTTTCAGCCTGACCCCTTTCTCCTCTCCTTTCGTGACGCGAATATCAAAAAAGCTAGATCTTGTGTCATCATTCCACATGTCCCTGGAGCTCTGCTAATTTTTCTTTCCAGTCTATTTTCCTTCTCTTGTTTTCATTGGGTAACTTCTATTGTTCCTTCTTCCAGTTTACTGAGTCTTCTTCCCCCTCCCTCCATTCTGGCATTGAGCCCATCCACTGAGGTGTTTTGCTTTGTGTTTTTAAATTTATTATTGAGTTATAGTTGACATACAATGTTATATTAGTTTCAGGCATACAACAAAGTGATTTGACAAGTTTATATACATTACATGATCCTCACCATGAGAAGTGTAGTCACCATCTGTCACTGTCACCATACAGCATTATTATAATATTATTGACTGTATTCCTTATGCTGTATTTTTCATCTCTGTGACTTATTTGATAGCTGCAAGATTGTACTTCTTAATCCCTTTCACTTATTTCACCACCACACCCTCCCCAACACACACACACAATGAGTTTTTATTTAGGTTATTGTCATTTTCAGTTCTAAGATTTCCATACAGTTGTCCTTTATAACTTCTACACATTTAGTGTGACTTTCTATTTTGCCATTTGTTTCAAGAATGCTCATAAGTACTTTCATCATGGCTACTTTAAAACCTTTGTCAGATAATTCTAACATCTCAATTGGTCTCTATAAATTGTTTTTTCTCAAGTAGCTTGAGATCATTCTAGTTTCTGGTGTGAGGAGTGACTTTTTTTTCATCAAATCTTAGATATTTTGTGTATTATATTATAAGACTGGCTCATATTTACATCTTCTGTTATAGATGGCTTTACTTTGGTTCCACTCCATTAAGGAATGGAGAGGTAGAGATAAAAATCCAGATTCCTCATTTGGCCTTCACTGATACCCAAGTGCGAGGATGCTTCTCATTGTTCTGGGTGGGTTCTACTTCCAACAGTAGGCTTCCACTGATAACCCCCTGGCTGGGTGAGGTAAGAGTAACTGCTCCCTGATACCAGCTTAATGGGAAGAGGGGTACCTCATTACTGACAGGAGGGGGTATAAGTCCAGACTCCTATGGTCTCCACTGTCACTACAAGTTTGAGGGGTCCTCATTACCACCTGGCAGGGATAAAAGTCTTGGCTCCCTAGTTCAAACTTCTCTGATACCCCTGTGGGAAGATGGAGGGTTACACTTCCTCCTTACACTTTGACAAATATGGAAGACTAAGCTCAGCTTTTGCTGTTGGGGGTGGGGAGAGAGAGCATGAATTTTTCTATGGTGTTTGCCTAGAGGAGAACCATCTAAAAGTTTTACGTTTTACTTAGGCTTTCTTTTTCCTATTCCTTTGGCTTAAGAGATCATGTTTCTTTACATTTTTTTAGGGGTGTGTGTGTGTGTGTGTTTTGTTGTTGTTGTTATTAGTGTTTCTGGGTTTCCAGCTTTTTCAGCAGTGAATATAGGATATATGAGGGAAAAATAAAACCCAGAGTCTTATCACCACGTTGTTCCTTGGGTCCCAAGGTCCCTAAAAGCAAGTTTCCCTTCTTCTCTCCAACTTTTAGTCTTGTAATGTTTTCACTAGACATAATTCTTATGATTTTTAGTCTTATTTAGAGACAGGAATAGAGAAAAGTATGTCATCTTCGTCTTTGCAGAAGTAGAACTTAACCCTTTGAAGGATTTTAAGCAACAAAGTTCTATGTTGGCTTTTGCATTTTAGACAGATAATTACATAAGTAGGGAGAGCTCAGAAACTGGAGTTAGGGGAGAGGTAGACTGAAAGGAACTTTAAAGGCAAGAGCACCTGTTAGAATGCGCTCTAGACTGATTATCTGAGGATAATCTGAAATCTACAACTGCAAAGCATAGGCACGAGTCAAATCAGAAGTCAAACACAGAACACACACCAGTCAACAACATACACATGCATAGCAGCTGAATATCAGCTTTGAATATACGGCAGGAGTCATGGAAAAGAGGATACTCTTGATAGGTACTAAAATATAAACTCAACAAAATGTAATGACCAATAGGGTGTGATATGTAAGGATAATGAAATTAGAATCACTCCCTGATTCTTAGTTTGGATAACTGAGTAAGTGCAGGTCAAATTAACATTGTAGAGTACCTGGAAAGAAATGTGTTTTGCAGGGAAGAATGGAGACGGCAAGTTCAGGTTGTCATCTTGAGCATAAGATGTGTATGGACCATCCAAAGATGGTCTAACAATAAGTTGGTGCTCAGCAGGAAGATCTGATATAGACAGGAGTAGACAGAAGCCTTGGTTTAATTTGTACTACTCAAATCCAACTGCATGGAGATTACAGAACATATATATCTGATGAGAAAAGAAGGTTAGGAATAAGACCCTTCTAACCTCCAGTGTTTAGGACCAAAGTAAGGGAAACCAAGAGAGGAAAATGAGGACAAGCTGTCTTGAGAGGTAGGAGGAGAACAAAGGAGTGGAGCTCAATTTAGTTCCATGAGCATTTATTGAGTGTTCAGTGTTTGCTACACACTGTG
This sequence comes from Herpailurus yagouaroundi, assembly GCF_014898765.1. NCBI lineage: Eukaryota > Metazoa > Chordata > Mammalia > Carnivora > Felidae > Herpailurus > Herpailurus yagouaroundi. The sequence goes on from NW_024412413.1 coordinate 38,110,306, forward strand.
CTGGGAGACGGGTTTTTGAAGATCTCACATGCTACTGGATATAAACAAAGCAAACCAGTGTGCTCAGCTCAGTGCTCAGTGATAGACATGTGCTCAGGGGGCAATGGAACCATGGAAAGGGCCCTAAACAAAACCAAAGAATATAAGAGGAAACTTTGGAGAGATGATAACGTCTAAGCAGAGTCTTCAAGATTGGAAGGGAAGGAAAGACACAGGAAAAGTCATGCCAGGCAAAAGAAACAGCCTGAACAAATAGCAAAAGGGCAGGGAGCTCAAGAGGAGAAATAATTACTTGCAGCAAATAGCACGGTTGATGCACTAAAAGAGTGAAAATTAAATCAGATTGAAGACTTTTTGACTTGGTCACTTAAGAAGTCACTGTTGACCTCTGCTGCAGCAGCTTCTATGAAGTCATGTGGATAAAAATTGGACCACAGTGGGATAAAGATGAACTAGAAGAATATGAAATTCGCACAGTGTGAACTGGGTATTTTTTTTTCAAGGAGTTTAGTGGAGAAGAAAATAAAGATGGGATAGCTAGAAGTGGGCAAAGGTCTAAAAAGCTTTGTTTTGTTATCAGAAAGAATTGAAGATATTTACACTTGGTGTGAAGGAAACCAGAATTCAGATCAAAGGTTTAAGAATGTAGCTATTACATTCACTCCTTTACACAAAAATATTTATAAAGCATCTACATTCCTCTTGAGTACATCATTCCAAAAAAAAAAAAAAAAACCACCAAGCCCCTTTCATAGTATTAAAATCATGTTTCAAATAAACTCAAGAAGTAATAAAAGGCCAATGGTAAATGCACAAGAATTGTATGTTCTTCAGTTCTAAAGGCAGCTTATATTTCTAAATATAAATACTTACAATGGCACCTTCAACTCTGTTACGTGTATGTTACTAACACCATAATTCATAATAGGGATTCAGTGTTGAGGCTTAATTTGTTTACTTCAAAGAGAATCCTTATTTTAAAAAAACATTTATTTTATTGCAATGCCTTTGTATAATACTTTCTAGAAATCCGTTAGGGATAGACATCAAGCTGATGAGTATATGTTTTTCATAATATAATTTTTGCTGGTTTTGTTCAGCACAATTTTAATAGCTGGCTATTATTTTCTGTATTCCATTCTCTTTTGATATCCTATTTTTAACTGGAAGAAGATATAAAAAAGTGTCATTCCCCAAATCCAAATTTTTCGGTTCCCACTTAGAAACCACTTCTTTAAAACCTTCAGTTAAAAAAATTGTTTAGATGGTATTAATTTCATCTTATTACCTCATATAAAACTGTTGTGTTCCCATGTAGAAGAGGTCCATAACAGATATAGGAATGTCCAACAACCCAGCCTAAGTCAGAGGCTGCCCACCACACCTAAAAAATAAGAAGGTAATAAAATACATATACGTTCATCAGAGAAATGTTCCTGTAACATGAATTTAAAACCATGATTACCTCTCCAGGTTTAAGTCCATATATAGAAGACATTGTCCAGTTTAGCATCACAGCATATCCCCCAGTGGGTCTAACCACACCCTAAAAGAGAGAAAACATGAGGTGAACATCAATAAACGATGTGTTAAAAAATTCTCTGCCTTCACACTATCCATCTCAAAAAGTTCCTGTTTAAAGTCTTTTATATTCTATAAAGTACGTAGTTGGTTTTCATCCAATTGTATTTACTTCAGTATTTATTTGGTTCCCCCATTAATAATGTCCACATCAGTTCACTTGTAGAATACATTCTCACAGACCATTCTTGACTTTCTAAAGAAAACTTATGACTTCACAGAATTACATGCAATAAAAAATTTTTTTCCAGTGGTGACATAAATTAACATTACATTTGCAGGCATATTTCCAGAATGAAAACGGAAATTCTCAAATGGTGTATACAGAAAAATCAAAGGTAGCTGTGCTCTTCAGACAGACTAACATAAGGATGGCTATTCCATTATATGATTGAATATTAATAGGATGCTTAGAAGACGCAAAGTCATATTCTAACTGGAGCCTCGTTACAATGCTACACTAGGGATTGTGCTAGCACAGTATTAGAGCTGAACAATTCTTTCATGATGAATTCTAGAATTCCAACAAATCAGTCCTCACCTCTTGAGTTGGATCTAAGGCTCACAGACTTGCCTTATATTACAGTTGGGGCAAAAGTAGGGATTGTTACATCACAGCGCCGCAGCTTTCATGAATCAGTTCCTAGCAGCTACCCATGATACTGAACGTATTCGAATTTAATACAAGATTAATATTTGAAAACTGGCACAAGAGTCACCAAAAATAAAAACTGATGGTAAATTTAATAATTTTATTTATTGCTTCATTACAAACATTAACGATCATTGGCTTGAAAAGGCTTAACCATGTGAATATTCAGAATGAGCTAGTGAAAAAGTAAAGCTGTATTCCACTCACATGTATTTTGAAACATCCTTTAGTAGAACAATTATTATTACTGCATACAGAAAATAATTTACCTAATATTTTACCTAAAGGCAAACATGGCCGGAATTAAGAAATGTACTAAGGTTGGGACTTTTTGGCATAACTCTGCAGCTTTAACGTATGTACGTGAATCAGAGAAATGAAAAACAAATCGACTTTCCGTTAGTTACTAAAATTGCTGCTCTCTGCAGGCACTGACAAAACATAGGTATCAAGCTGAGGAACACATTTTATCTACCAGAAAAACACCTGGTCTCTCAGCAAATGTCACATGCAGGCATTTGACAGCTACTTTCCAAGTTGTACAATGTGGTCAGCAAACAGCTGGTTCTCTTGATCACCGTCGTGTATTAGAAACCTTAGCCTCCTGCAAGGGGGTTTCACATGTTCCTTTTCCCAGGTAAGCTCTTTTCCCAGTATATTCTGTGCCATCTTCCATGAACTTTGCTTATTGGTTTGTTCCATTGAGATCTTTTCTTATGATTCAATTCCTCGAGTAGTTTGACATGAATCAACTTGCAAACACTTTTTTTTTTCTGAAAAATTTTATTCATTGTGTAGAGAAGAAAAAGTGAAGCTTCTTTTCATAGATGTTAGCCATATACTATGGTAGACAGTGAAAATCAATGTCAGTAATGATTTCATTTAAAATGTTTTAGAATTTTCTCTCCATCTACTTGTCCTTGCATTTAGAGCTCATTGTTATCAGTAATTCTAAATATTATTATAACTGGGTAAATTTATGGTGCAGAGAGGATAAAATGAATCAACTGGAAGTGAAAAAGGAAGAAAAGGCTAGAAAAAATATAAACAAGTAGTAACTCATTTGTAAAGCAAAAAAGATAATTTAAAGGAATAGGTTATCAAATTCCTATTTACCTCACAAATGGACTTACCCTTTACCCTTCTTTAAAGAATATTTACCATTGTTGCTTTGCCCATAAAATAGTGGATATTTAAATCCAATTGATGCCACAAAAGTGAGACTTAAAAATGAGGCCAGGCATTAAAAAAAAAAAAAAAAAAAAAACACCACACATTTAAAATCATAAAGTATTTACAATTGAATTTTGTATCCTATTAGCAAAATTAGTTCCTTAGTTCTAGCAATTACTGCTTTTTATTTTTCCCTGTACTATTACTGCCCAAAAGGCAGAAATGTCAAAACAATTAAAGGTTGCCATCAAAGATTCTCATTAAAAACAATTTAAATGCAGCTAATTGAGAGAAAAGCTGTGACGTCTGTTTTTCATTAGTTTTGATCCACTTGTTTTTATTTTTTTAAGAATAAGGATAAAAATTTCTGTCAAGTATCATTTTACCATTCATTAATCTAGATAATAAATCTGAGATTTGGCCTTGCCTCCAAAGTATTGGGTGATGTTTTCAATTTTCTGAGTATTTGAGATGATGTAGAAAAAAAGAGCAGCATAATTTCATACTCTCCATTAGATCTTTCATAAAAAGTTTGAAAGTAAAAAAAATTGAAAGATTCAGTTTAAAAAGAGAATGCCTTTATTATAATATTAAATATGTGACTGAAAATAAGGTGCTAAAGCATTTCTTGTTTTGTTTGTAATCACATTTTCCAGGTAATGATTAAAATGCAAAAGAGAAACTCTGTTCAGCCTCTAAAAACACATAAATCATGTTCAAAAATCAAATCGTTATATTCTAATATTCAAAATTAATCAGAAACTGAAAACTACTTAAGAATATATTTGAAATCTTGAGTATGAGATTAAAAATTCTTACCCAGTATCAATGCTTACTCCTAAAACACAAGCATGCTGCATTTTACTTTCTTGAGTCTCTGTTACTACTCTTTTTATGTACTTACACTCTATCTACCTGAAAGTAAAACCATTAGATGAATTAATATATTGTCAGAAAATCCCTGGAACCTACCAATATACTGTTCTGGTTTTTGGAGTATTAGCCGTAACACTTAAAGTCTTCTGGAGAGCTTAAAAGACTTCCGGGTGGGAATAGCATCCTGTACCCCAAATAAAGACGAGAAAGTGAATTCTATCGCAAAAATGCTAAAGGAAGGGTGTGTGGATGACTCATTGGTTAAGCATCTGACTGTTGATCTTGTCTCAGGTCATGATCTCACAGTTCGTGAAATTGAGTTCCGCATTGGGCTCTGTGCTGACAGCCTGGAGCCTGCTTGGGATTCTCTCTCTCTCTCTCTCTCTCTCTCTCTCTCTCTCACTCTCTCTCTCTCTCACCCTGTCCCACATGCACTCTCTCAAAATAAGTAAATAAACTTTTTTAAAAATGCAAAAGGGGGGCAATATGAAAGTGCTCTTTAAAACAAACAAAACAACAACAACAATTTTTAAGTGGTGGCATTTTAAACTTCAATCCATACAGGTAAAATAAAACTCTGGTTATTAAGTCGCCCAAGAATAGGACCAGAGAGTCATCACAGGTATTCTTTATGATTTCCAGCTTAATGAGCTGCCTATGAAAACAAGGAAAGCCACAAAACGTCAAAATGGGGCCATCAAAGTGAAACATAAGAAAACAAAAAACATGTCAGTATCAAGTGTGGTATGCAGTGTTGGTTGCCACAACTTAAGAAAAATACAAAACAATATAGGTTTTATCAAAAGGAGAAGACCGAGGAGTGTGGTAAGATTAGGAGCTTGGAATTCTACATCCTATTTTTTTTAATTGATCTATAAAAATCTGAAAAGCAAATCTCAAAAATCAGGTAAGAGAAGTCTGGAGTACTCAACAAAACTTCATACTTTCTAAGTTGAGCCCCTCTGTCCTCCTACTGTGTAACAAGGTTTATACAAAAGAGATGCATATTTACATACACGAGATATGTATTTATCCATACATACATATGTAAATGTGTGTGTGTGTGCATGTGTGTTTCAATTTGGCCTGAGAAGTTGAGTAAAAAACAGAACAAGAAGAAAGGATAAATGAGTATTTTACGTAAATAAAAGAAAGCCATCACCAGATGATAGCTGGGGTCAGTTCACTGAGAAATAAGAGGTGTGGTTCTGATTACTTAAAAGAAATCCAATAGACCAACAGTAGTTGTGTTCTTCCAATGGCTTTACAGATGACAGCCCCTCTTTCTAGAATGAACCCCCATCCCCACCTCTTTCCTGAACTTGGTTAGCTCCTACTTCATCACGCAAGTACTTAAAGACATCATGAAAGTGTCACCTCTTCTAGAAGCTGTCCCCAGTGCCACAGTCTGTGTTAAGTAATGGTCTCTCCTGTCTTGTTCCTTGTCCCCAGGGTCTGCAAACCTCCTCCGGGTGGCAACCTGACACTGTGATGCGTCTCCCCCCAACGATGAGCGCTATGGGGAGAACCCCTCTTCAGCTTTAGCACAGTAACTGCCATGGAGTAGGCATGTAATACATTTCTTTTTTTTTAATTTTTTTTCAACGTTTTTTATTTATTTTTGGGACAGAGAGAGACAGAGCATGAACGGGGGAGGAGCAGAGAGAGAGGGAGACACAGAATCGGAAACAGGCTCCAGGCTCTGAGCCATCAGCCCAGAGCCTGACGCGGGGCTCGAACTCACGGACCGCGAGATCGTGACCTGGCTGAAGTCGGACACTTAACCGACTGCGCCACCCAGGCGCCCCATGTAATACATTTCTTGACCGATTCAATACATGAACGGTTGAGTGAATAAGCACATGTAAGAAAAATATAACCGTCTTCTTTGTTCAGGAGAAAGCTCTGAAACTTGTAGAACTGAGTGAATCATACTGGTGGGAATGGAACGGCTCCTTTTGGGTTAGTTCATCCAACATGAAATCTGTTGCTACAGGTTTTCGGATGACTCTGAAGCAACCTCTATGGAGAATACTTTAGCAGCAATATAATTTTTTATCGATCTGAACAGCTGTGATAGAAGGGGCAAAGGTATAGCAAGTTCAGCGTCTTAACTGCAAGAATTGTACCACAGATAAGAAAAAAAGTTCACTGCTTTTTATTCGTATTTCTCCTATTTTTTGCTCTAGGGTAAGAAATATGAATGTCACCCAACATGTGGGAATAAAAGTGACATAAATTGTGTAAATGCACATCAGGACAAAAGGCCTTCCACCTTCTTGTCATGTCTTTCCCTTTCTTTCCTGTCCGTCCTTCCTTCTTTCTTTCTTCCTTCCTTCCTTCCTTCCTTCCTTCCTTCCTCCCTCCCTCCCTCCCTCTTTTTCTTTCTTTCTTTCCTCTTTTCTTGAAGTGTGGTTGACATACAATATTCTATTATTTCAGGTGTACAACATAGTGATTCAACATTTATATCCATTAGGAGTGGTCACCATGATAAATCTAGCTACTTTCTATCAATCACCATACAAAGTTGTTACATATTAACTATATTCCTTATAGTTTGTACATTGTATCTCTGTGTCTTTTTTTTCTTCATTTTTTAGCTGTTAAGATTGCACCTCTTTATCCCCTTCCCCTATTTTGCCCATCTCTCCAGCCCCTCTCCTCTGCCAACTATCAGATTGCCCTCTTTATTCACAGGTCTGTTTCTGGTTTGTTTTGTTTTTTTAGATTCCACATAGAAGTGAATTCATATGGTATTTCTCTCTCTGTGTCTGGCTTCTTTCACTTAGCATCATGCCCTCACATGCTTTCCTTTCAATCCTTGGCTTTTTCCCCCCTATTCTCTTGTTCGCCTTTTCTGTTTTGGCACTGGACTTTGTTTTGTGTGTGTGTGTGTGTGTGTGTGTGTGTGTGTGTGTGTGTGTGTGTGTATGTGTGTAATTATCACTGTCCCTTCATGATACCAAGCTGGAAGCAGAGAAGTATTATCATCACTAAATCTCCCCTTCCCAAAAGGACGCCCCTGCATCCAGATGCAGAATTCTTCCACTGTGCAGTACTTTGAAGTATCTTGAATACAGTCACCCAGACCAAACAGGACAGAAGCCCACAACATTGCAGAAATGTATGCAAAGTCGCTCAGTTGTGGTTGCTAGAATATTTACAGATTAACCTCTCATACAGCAACCTGACAAATCCAGGGCTGGCAGATGCAGAGATGCAAATATGTCCTAAATAGATCTTCAACTTCTAACCAAAGAACAGATTGCCTTATGTGTGTCTTATATGTGCTTATGAAAAGTATTTTTAAGGAGAGTATTTTTACGGGCCCAGAACATTATTTTTCCTCATGAAGGCCAAAGATTGAGAGAACAAATTGTATGATGACATTAAAATTATTTAAATCCTTCATGAATGTATGTGTGCTCATCTTTCCTGTACTTCTATTCTAGAAATACAAGTATTAAAATTTCAGATCCCATTAAGCCTGATTATACCTACCAGAAGTGAAATGAGAATCTTCTGAATAAAGAGGAGTCTGGAAACTAACTCAAGAAGTCAAAGATCATTTAACAAATTTTCTGAGAATTTACCATGGCCCAGTTTTTAGGTTAGTGACATAGTGGATTCAAAGATACATGAAATATATTCTGACTTCTGAGAATATGCAACATTATGAAGATAAGCAAATAAAAACTGGTATCCATAAGGTAGAATAAAATAAGTGACATAAAGGTTTGTTGACAATGTATAATTTCAATGCAACTGGAATTCTAAAATGCACTAGAGGAATGAAGGAAGGATTTCTGAGGGACCTTGAGAGATGACTACTTTTCTTGCCATTCTGCATGTCCCACTTTGCAAAACCTACTCACCACCATGCTTTAAACACTAGAGCTGATGACCCACAAAGGTCTATCTCCCAACCCAGATGCACTTCTCGGACCCAGACCTCCATCTCCAACCTCTGGTTAGGCATCTCCATGTTGCATCATACTCAGTATGCATCTGAGGATGCATCATACTCGGTCCAAGATGCATTATACTCAGTATATTCAAAAACTCTCAGCTTCCCCCAGCCCCAAACCACATCCTGTGTTTCTATGTGGCAAATACTCAAAACCATCTGCCTAGGTTCTCAGTTTTGAGTCTTGGACCTGTCCTCTGCCTCATGCCTATCTTTGAACCAGATCTGATTTCTCTTTATTAAATGTGCTATCTTAAGTAAAGTCCTAAATTAAAACAGCCTGGAAACGAATCTCCTTGCCTCCATTGTGTGTACTTGCTTATTTTCCCAACAGAATATTGCAAGGATTTACCTTCCTTCATATTTTTCTCTGCTGCCTAAAAATCATTAGTGCCTTCTGTCCCTTCCATACAGAATATAGCCTAAACTTCTTGGCTAAATGTTAAGAGTCTGGCCCTTGCCTATGTATCTAACCATTTATCCTCCTCATTAGTACCACATGCAATAGCCATCCTGGAAACTTTCTTGCACACTCCTGCCTTTGCTTATGCTGACCCTCTCTGCCAACAGTGCCCTCCTCTCTAGGATGCCACTCCATGAAGACGTTTTATTTATCCTTCAAACACCACCTTATAAGAGCTTTCTTTGACCACTGTTTAATAGAACAGCTCTCTCACTTTTCCCACCACTCGGTCCGATTACCCTGCTTTATTTTTTTCTTCATAACACTTTCCACATATTAAATAGCTCTTTGTTTAGTTCCTGTGTCCTGGCTATAGAAGATAAACTTTTAAACTTTTAAAAAGATAACCAAACACATACTTGGGTGCTCAGTAATATTTGTTGAATTTGTTGAATGGAATCCTTCAGATACCATTCAATCTCATCTTTTCCGAGAGAGAAATAGTGCAGGGATAACAGTCTACCTCGCCTACCTGTGTTCATAAATATTTCAATCCATTAGACTGAAGGGACTGTGGTTCACTCATATCTTTTAGCACAGAATGAACACTCAATACATGTATATTAAATGGAGTTGAATTTGACATAAATAGAGACCTCCACACAATTAAAGCCTTCTCCAATTTAGTGAAGGGAGATTATCTTTAGGATGGTACATAAGGAAGTAAATGAGAATGACTGAAACTTCAAATGATCTTCAGTTTCAGCATCTCCAGGAGAGAACTTCCTGACCCAAACAACACCTGGAAAAGCTAGGATCCTTCCTTATTTGGAATCGCCATTTTTCAGATTTGATGCTCTGTATGTTACTTTCATCTCTACCACACTGGCTGAGTCAGGTTTGAGTCTCTAACAAGCTCTTCCATTCCTGCCATAGACATCCCCATCCAGACCAAGTGTAATTCAGGGTAACTTAAAATCTTGAAGTGGCACAACTGTTTTTATAAGAATCCTTCAGGCTAATAGGAGCTAAAGTGATTTTTGGAGGGTTCTTTTTTATTTGGTTAGGTTATACTATGTTTTCAGGGTCAGGGATTCCCTTTCATGTTGAACTTTTCTATTAGATTATAACTTGGTGAATCCCATTTTATTTTACAGCCACACATCCAGTTAGACTCTATGCAGCTGGTGCATAATGCAGAATTGCAAAAGGTGGAAGGTTAAAGTCAGGGTCCAGAAGATCATTTGGACTGCTTGAACAAGTCATCAATATGAAGGAATATTTATTTTTCAGATGACCAGAGTTGTGAAAAAAAAATCATAAGGGATTGATTCCACAATGACACAAATTTGTTTTTTTATGCATGCAACAAAAATTTATTAAGCACCAAACTACATACAAAGCACAATAGTAGTGGGGCACCTGAATGGCTCAGTTGGTTAAGCATCATGATTCTTGATTTCAGCTCAAGTCATGATCTCACGGTTCGTGAGTTCGAGCCCCACAACTGGGCTCTGGGCTGACCACGCGGAGCCTGCTTGGGATTCTGTCTCCCTTTCTCTCTGCCCCTCCCCTGCTCACTCTCTCTCTCAAAAATAAATAAAGATGAACTTAAAAAAAAAAGCACAATGGTAGACTAAAATGTAATAAAACATGGTCTCTGTCCTCAGAGAGAATATACTCCCTACCAAATATTTCCTTTTTTATAAGCAAGTGAGTTTGATGTGGAACATCTTAATTTTTCTTTTTAAAACTAATCTAATGGAATCACTATTTTATGATTATGAACAAATTGCATTCTCAGAACTCTGATGCTACAGAAATCTAATTATTAATAAAGAGGCCACTGTCCTCCAGGATGTGAGTGATTGTGAAAGCCCCTTCCCCCACTAAAATTTTAGGATTCAGTCACTACTGAACTCCCTAATATGGGCACCTGGGTAGCTCAGTCAGTTAAGCCTTCAACTCTGGATTTCAGCTCAGGTCATGATCTTACAGTTCCTGGGTTCGAGCCCCATGTCAGACACCATGCTGACAGTGCAAGCCTGCCTGGGATTCTCTCTCTCTCCCTTTCTCTGACACTTCCCTGTTCCCACTCTCTCTCTCTCTCTCCCTCAAAATAAATAAACTAAAAAAAAATTAAAAATGAATAGGAAGATGACATTGCAAGCCTTTATGAAGTTGTATGAAGAAACAGTATAATTTGGAGATACAGACAAAAGTGATATTTACTTCTTATCTGACACCTGCAAAAATATTGATTCTTTTAACTTTGTTTTGTGAAAACACCTTTCATGGTAAGCAGATTTAAAAATCCTTGAGTGTCTTCAGTGCTACAAATCACATAGTTCAATACTCTGGATAAATTGCCTGTTGTTCAAACTGTCTAGGCCAATTCTCAATCTTGCATTTATAACAAAGAATTGAATTCCCCTAGATCAAAAATCAATTCCATACTCTATAAAAGTTACACCTTAATTTAGAAAATAAAACTATTTAATTTAAAATATAGTTTTATAAAATTGTATTAAACCAACTGATGTTTGATCAAATACCTATTCATTTTAATAGGTTACTAAATCAATAGCAGCTTGCTTATATGTGAAAATTTCGGAAGAAATAGGGGCAAAGCATTTGACATTAAATATAATTAATATTTTTCTAGATTTGAACATAACATAGCTTTAAGGTACAAAGTACCCAAGTCTAATCCTTCAGGTACAGTTGCATTTTCAGTCAGTAATCAAACATTCTCAGGGCAAAAGAAATCTGCCGCTAGATACTTATTCTTAAGAGAGCAAATACCTTCGGCAGCCCTGTTGTTCCAGACGTGTAAAGAATATACAGCGGATGTTCTGAAAGAACAGGAACACAATCATGTGACTGTGCTTTGGCCATCTCTTCATCCCAATCAAGGTCACGACCTGGAGCCAAGGGAACGGTCTCCTGCACAGAAAGTATACAGGAATATGCACTGAACAGAGGAGATTAAGTCAGGAGAACAATGCAGACTGGCTAAATCTGTATTAGTCTGAGCATACGATTGGAAATCTAGGCCTATATAGCACTAACTAGCAGATTTAAGACTATATATTTCAAGGTCATGACTTAAAATAAATATTCCTAAAAAGTCCAACAGTTTGATGTTGGCTTCAACAAAAGAACATGTTTTATTCACATCTAAGGAAATATGTAAGAAATTCAATGTGATGCAGTCATGTTTTCATCAACAGTCAGAGCTTAACGAACAGAGGTTCATGTTTTCCATAAACATACATACACCATTAACTTTATAAACCAGTTTCTATTTTTATAACTTTTCTTCTTTTACTTTGGAACTAAAGTCTTCATAATACAGTATCAACTAACCCATTAAAATTTTTCTTTATATAAGGGCAACTTAGCACTAACACTGAGGCCATCTTCCCAAATGAGGAAACATTAAATCATTTTCAAGGGTGGAGGAGAAATCTATTTTTGCTTTTTCAAGAACAAAATTAATTTTGAAAACTAATGAGTGTATGTGACATATCTAGAATGCTACCCAATGTTTCCCACAAGTCATTGATTAATATGGCAGACATGTTTGTTTTCTTTTTTGTTCCTAGAACTGAGCTCTGTGTTATAAACCTTATGATAATAGTCATGACTTAGTCAGAGACACCTTAAAAAGAATTAGACCTCTTTATTTAAGATGGTGCCAATGAAATAAGCCAGATAGATAAAGAGTAGGGAAGTGGCTTATGGGAAAATTATTCTAATGGATGGTCACAGCTATGTAAATAGAATTAAGACTCAGTACATGTCTAATTATTTTCTGAAATGTTAACTAAGCTCCAGATGACACACCAGAAAGTTTACATTTGGGGAATTTACTAGTATAGGCTACACATTCCTCAGTGAGGGTTAGTAAGATCCACCACCTAAAATGTATGTACCCATTCATTTCATCCAGGTGATCCCTGGGTGAAGCCCAGAGACTCTGAGGGATTTAGAAAAGCCAGGCCACTTCCATTCTTCAGGGTCCTTAATATATTAATCGGGGTTGTAAAAAATGATCGTGTATTTAAATGAGTACATTTACAAAATAACACTTAAATATGTCACAAATAAAATGCCTCTGTGAATAAATAATAATAGATAACCATCAGAACAGAACTTCATGAAGATGAAGTTTAAGGCCCAATTGTCTTCTCCAGCCTCACTCTGATGGAGCTGGAATGTACCAGAGATAAATAAAAATAGTTAACTGTAACCCAGTTGTATATTTCCACTTGTTTTTATGAATCAGATAAACACAACAAATTTCAAATTACCAAGCCTCTGACATTACAATCACAGACCCATAAAAAAATTATCACACCCTATAATGAAAAATGTCAATTGGAGGATCACAAAATTTTTTACAGATGAACACAATGAGGACTTGAATGAATGGTTTTTCTTCAGGCTAAGAAAATCCTCTACAGGCGTATGTAAAGAAGATTTGACAAAAGGAAGAGAGGGAAAATCAGCATTAGCTTCTACATCTGTCCATTTACTTCTATAGATGTGTCCTGTTATCATTCCTAAAGAGTAATATTGGCAGAGCACCAGAGTTGACTGATGTGATATTCCTTTGATTCTGTCATTGCCTGCTTGAGGCTTAGGAGTGGCAGCCAGGTTTTTACCTCCTTTGGCAAAAGTGCAATCCTGATTAATGAGACACACCGCCGAGCCTCATAATTTGTGTTTCTAAGCTGAAAGCAAATCCAGTCCATTGAGCTTAATTACTAACTAAACAGCAGGCCTACTATAAAGGACAGGAGACATCCAAAGCCCTCATCTAAAATAAAGACAAGTTGGGGTGCCTGGGTGGCTCAGTCGGTTAGGCGTCTGACCCTTGATTTCAGCTCAGGTCATGATCTCAGGGTTTGTGAGATGGAACCCCAATCAGGGTCCATGTTGACAATGTAGAGCCTGCTTGGGACTCTCTCTCTCTCCTTTTCCCTCTCTCTGCTCCTCCCCTGCTTGTATGCACGTGCTCTCTCACTCTCGCAATAAAGAAATAAACTTTAAAAATAAAATAAAGTCAAAATAGAGGGAAGAGCCTCAAGAAAAAGGGAAAGTATGCCATTTTGGGAGGGAGGGATGGAGCAGTGGGTCTCTACCTATTAGCAGGAAAGAGAAGAGATGTGCATTAGAAAAATCTGAATAAGAAACTTGCATACCCATATTCAGTGTGTTTACTGAATATGTAAACATATGAACAAGTAAAAGAAATAGCATATATCTTGTTGGGTAAAAGTCATCAAACCAAGTTCAAATTGTGGCCTCAATTATTGGCTGTGACTCTGAGCTATGACCTCTCCATAACTCAGTTTCTTCATCCGCAAAATGGGACCAGTAATAGCACCTACTTCATTCGTTTGTGAGAATTAAATAAGAAGTATTTGAAAGTACTTAGCTTTGGGCATAGCATAAATTCTTTACAAATTCATGACTTTCTGTATGTGTGAATGTCCCACACATACACGATTAGCACACACATACTCACAGAAACACCTGTGTGTATGTGTATGTGTTCCTACCTTTCCTCTAACCTCCTCATACCCCAAGCCTCTTTTATTGCTAACTTTGTATTCCTTAACTTAACAGCAACAGGCTTTTTTTAAAAAAATATGCTTGAGGGCATCTGAAAGAAACTCAAAATTCTTTGAGACAGTAAGAATATTAAAATCATTGAGGGACGTGGTTCATAACCACAGACTACTAAAACTTTACACAGGAATTTAATGTGGTAATGGGAATTGCTAGGTGGTAACCAAAGTGACATAGCTTTAATGCTTTCTCTTCTTGTATCCTGTCATTTAAGCATTTTCTGCAGATAACCTCTCAAGAGTTCCATAACATTACATGATTCTTTGCACTCTTATAATTTTTCTTCTGCAAAAAATTTTAAACTGCTAGGAACCCAAGATGGTTCTACTATAAATTGCTGACACTTGCTTGGATATAGAAATAAGGTGATCATTAGATCAAATTTACTAGGAAAAGCACTGTAAAATATATTCATTTTCTATATTATACTGCTTTTTCTTCCTTCATGGATCACAGAATAATTTATGTGCTTAGAATATTCATATTTTGTTTTCTTGAACATAGTTTTTATTTCTAGACTAAATGCCTTCTCTAAAGTTATTGAAAGACAAATTTTATATACAAATAATCATACCTCTCCACGAGGCAGGATAGCTGGGGGATCAAGCACGTAGTCAGAATGCATGTGTTCAGATCATGACTCTGACACCAGCTGGGCAAGTTATTTTATCGCTGTTCACTGAATTTCTCTTCCATAAAATAGGAATAATGCTATCACCTGGCTCACAAAGTTGTCAGAAAGATTTTTTAAAAACCATTCATTACCAGAATATCAAAAATCATATGGTAAGCAGCCAGTGTTTGTTAAAATTACCATTATTGTTATAATTTAAATTAATATATGGCACCACAATAGATTCTGCAGAGAATCCAATTCATCAACATGACATATTATTACTATATGTATTTCAATCTTAATGTTTTAATCCAGTTTTTAAAATTTTTTTAATGTTTATTTATTTTTGAGTGACAGAGAAAGAGACAGTGCAAGCAGGGGAGGGGCAGAGAGAGAGAGAGAGACACAGAATCTGAAGCAAGTTCCAGGCTCTGAGCTGTCAGCACAGAGTCCAACGTGGGGCTTGAACACAGGACCTGCGAGATCTGAGCCGAACTCAAATGCCCAATTGGCTGAGCCACCCAGGCGTTCCTAAGCTAGTTTTTTTCCATAAAGACAGAAAACATCATTCATACCTTTTTCAGTTTTTATTTTTTTTGCCAAAATTGTGACATTCAGGAAGTATATTAAATGGTCTATAAATCAAGTATTTCATAAGGTCAACACTAGAATAATCCTTAGTTCATCACCATACGCAAGAACCAAATTCAATATTCAGATTACCATATTTGGACGATTATAAATGAGAACATGATCTGGTTTGTGTTGTCCTAGTGTCAGTGCTTCTTCTAGAAGTGGTATGTATTCTACTCTCCGTCCGGGTTCAATCCCAAAGGATGCTGTAACAACCACCTTGGGCTACAATGGAAAAAATGACAGTAATTGAGAAAGTTTAACAACACCAATTAAGGTAATCCCAATATTTTAGGTGCAGATTGGCAATTTGACATTTCTAAAGAAATGTTTTAATGATTCTGTTCTCTATTGAATAAATGGCTTGAAAACAAAAAATTCATTTGTAAATGTTGTAGACCTAACGAATTCCACACAGATCTAACCTGTTTGAAACTACAAGTTCGGTGAGGCTTTGGGCTAGTGAGTATGAGCTGTTAAAAAATACTTTCCACGGGCGCCTGGGTGGCGCAGTCGGTTAAGCGTCCGACTTCAGCCAGGTCACGATCTCGCGGTCCGTGAGTTCGAGCCCCGCGTCGGGCTCTGGGCTGACGGCTCAGAGCCTGGAGCCTGTTTCTGATTCTGTGTCTCCCTCTCTCTCTGCCCCTCCCCCGTTCATGCTCTGTCTCTCTCTGTCCCAAAAATAAATAAACGTTGAAAAAAATTAAAAAAAAAAAAATACTTTCCAGGGGCACCTGGTGGTTCACCTAGTTAAGCCTCTGACTTTGGCTCAGGTCATGATCTCAGGGTCATGAGTTGAAGCCCCGCATCCGGCTATCAGCGCAGAGCCCGCTTGGGATCTTCTGTCCCCTTCTCCTCTGCCCCTCTCCCCCCAACCCTCAAAAATAAACATTAAAAATTTTTTTAAATAAAAAATACTATCCAAAGAATTCATGAAACCAGATAGACTTGCCCTGAACCAGTGAAATGCAAACCTAGGGGCCCCTCACTTACTGAGACCTTTGTACCCGCTGGTTATTGTGACCTTGTAGGATTTCTCAGGTGGGGAGAGCCAGCCAATTGCTATCAGGAAGCATTACTACATTTTTAAATGTCAGCATCTCTCCTTAAATGTGACCACAGAAAAAAGGGCTCGAATCTCTGATTTTTCTTTCGCGATTCTTTTCTCATTGCCAAATACTATATTTGTAATTTGTTGTATTTTTCTTAAAAGGGCCCCCAAATGATTTAATCTTCAAGCCCCACAAGCCTGAACCTACTCCTTAAGATACACTTGGTAACTTCTCTTTGCCTGACAACTTTCTAGTCTCCTTCAAGATATACAGAGATGTAGCCAAAAGGAGTCCCTGAAAGCTTAAGAAGTTAGGCTTAATCTCCATTCTGGGCAGGCCTCAGATGCCCTACTATAGTCAAATGTTCCCTCAGCCACACACTGCACAGGAAGCTCTCTGAGGCCAAATCTGGATCCCATTTATCCCTTTGTCTTCTATGCCTGGTACAATGCTTGCTTGCCATACGGTAAGCTCTCAAATGTTTTTGGAACTGAACCAAAATTCTCATTAGTTTGCAGAAACAAACATGTCTTTATTCTTTTAAGTACACTGTTTCTTCACCAAGAAATCCAAAGCAAAGGAGGCAGCTAATAAATTATTCAAGAGACAGATAATCAATCCAAGACAGTGCATCTATTCCTGAATTCTGATTTCTAGTTACAATACATTTCATCTAGGGAAGGTTTATATTATACCAAGTATATGCATATATCATTACTGTCTGCTTTTTGAATATCATTTAATATTCATGGAGCTGAGGCTCAGTGCAGTTACATAGCTTGCCCCAGGTTACAAGTAGTGGAATCAGAAAGAGGGCCAGTTTTGTCTGATTACAGAACCTGTCTCTTCCCACTATATCAAGCTACCTTTTAAAAGACACACACGCACACAAAGGAAAGAAAACAAAAATAAGTCTTGTTTCCTTTTATTATATTTTTAAAGATCCAGCATTTGAATAGAATTCACATTTTACTATCTGTAATACTCACAAAAATAACTCCAGGCAATATTTCCTAAGATTAGAATTCAGAATAAATGAAAGTAAGTTTCATATCAAATTAAAAATATATAGAGAATATATCAAAATGAATAATTTAATAAACTCAAAATTAGAACCTTCATCTTGAAAAAGAATCCTTTCTAAATTTCTATTAACGGCCTTTTATTGGAGGCTCTATTTAGTCTAGACTGACTTGTTAGGGTACTGTACATTCTTCCCATCGTCAGCCGGTAACATAAAGCTTTTTCTTGAGCCAGTTTATTTGAAAATCCTGACATCAAAATCATTCCTGATTTCAATCATTCTTGAGTAATTCTAACCAAATACCTCAGATATATATCTCTGTCTTCTCACCTTTAATTTGACCTGCTCAAAGGTCTTGCCCATAGGAATATACACTCATTGCCTAAGCTGCTTAGCAAGGTTGTGTGTGTGTGTGTGTGTAATGAAAACTTAGCAAGTGATATAGTAAACATTTTATAAATCCTTATTTTTATGTATCTAAATTTCCCCACATCATATACATTTTTTAAAAAGGAAATAATATATCTCATTCTTTTATCCAAATGGTGTTAAGGATTTCTTTAGTTAAAAAACTGGAGTCTATAGCTTCGTTGGAGAAGCCCCCAAATGCCCACTGGTTTCCAGGTCAGTGACTGACTGATATTTCCCCCTAGATTTACCTTCATAAGCACTAACTCAACACATTTAAAAAAGAGAGGGGAAAAATCTATCTAGTTAGTCCACAAGCCAGCTTCCTAGTTCTAATAACTGATCTATTACAAGATGAAGTCAGATATGCAAACCCTCACTGTCTATCTCACACTAATATCAGATATTAGTTCCCTTGTTAGGAATGTCTCATCTCGGATTTATGGAACTCTGAAAGCCAACCATCTCTTACTCCCATAACGACCTTCCTTCCTTAATCTTCCCACTGCTATTACTCTGCTGCACATTACCCATCACTTCACGAACAGATCACGTGCCAAAATGTCTTCTTCCACCCTCCCCTCTCCCCCATTCATGTTATTTGCAAGACCTTCCTCCTCTTAGCATTGCCTACAACAAGACACCCACCTGCCCAAAAACGTTGACAGGTCAAGGTCTACAGCACCCAGTTCAGACAAAAACTGACTTTGCAAGCTCACCATCTCTCCCTCTCTGGGCTCCTCAGTCTCTTCACTGTCCTCCAAATGAATTTTACCCTTTCCTCTTGAATGCTGGACTCACAGTCTTTTTTTCTTCTTTTGGATCCCCTGACATCATTCTCTTCAACTAGCTGAATCTTGGCCAAGATCTAACCCAAATCTCACCTCTAGGAAGTCTTCTTCAGCCACCCCAATTAAAAGAAATCACTCCTTCCTCTAAGTCAGGGGTCTACGAATGACAGTTGAGAGCCGAACTCTGCCCACAGCATGTTTCTGCAAAGCTTCATTGGGACACTGTCATGCCCTCTGCTTATGTAGTGTCTAAGGCTGCTTGTGTTCTACAACACCACAGCTGAGTACTTGCTGTGGCCACTTGTAAACCACAATGCCTAAAACATTTACTTTCTGGTAACTTGCCAGAATAAAGTTTTCTGACTCATAGAGGGACGATAGCTAACCTTTTTTTAAATGAGTACTATATACCAGGTACTGTGTTAAATGCTTTCAATGTAATATCTCAATCATCATTTCACAACAGCCTAATCAAGCTTGTTATCCTAGTACCCCCATTTGAAGATGTAACTCCACCCCTACTGGCACCCCTCTTAACCACTGTGTGGTGGTATACCACCATTCCTGGACGTGTGTAAATTATAAAACTTTAATATGCGTTCCATCCATTTGATAAGTATGACTCATTATCCGGATTTAAGGACAATACCTGGCATATTGTGGGAAGTTAATAAATACATGGTAAGTGAATAAATTGGTTATTAGTTATTTTCCCTGTATGTCTTATATACCCATATACATGGCAAGCTAACTTGAAAAGTATATACCTAATCTTCAATTTTACATCCCTCACAGCATCTAGCAAGATGTTTTTCACATAAAACTGACCCCAAAATAAAATTTGGTGTGTGGTGTGTGTGTGTGTGTGTGTATGTGTGTGTATGTATGTGTATGTATATATATATATATATGTATGTATATATGTATATATATGTATATATATGTATATATGTATATATGTATATATATGTATATATATGTATGTATGTATATATATGTATGTATGTATGTGTATATGTATGTATATATACACACACACACACACACAAAGTGAAATGCAAACCTAGGGGTGTGTGTATATATATATATATATATATGTATATATATATATATATATATATACTTTAAGCATCTCATTGGAAAGGGGAATCTAGTAAGTACAGAGCACTTCCAGATGGGTCCTTCACAGATAACTATGGCTGTACTACACATAGCTACTACTTGATTTCTCCAAATAAAGCACTTACCTTTGCATGGTCAATACGACTACTTAGTTCTTTGGATGCAAATCCCCCAAATATGAGACTGTGGATGGCTCCTATTCTTGCACATGCCAGCATGGTATACATCGCCTGCGGTATCATGGGCATGTAGATAACCACAGTGTCACCTTTTTTGACACCATGCTTGACCAAAACACCAGCCAGCTTAGAGACCTACAACAAAATCATTACATCAGCAAAGTGTTTTCTGTGTTATTTCACTAGACTTCTAAGTTAAGACAGTAACACAAGAAGTTGATCATCCTCTTGGTAGTGGATTAAAGAAGCCTGAGTAACACATATTTGATGATGATGTGAGCTTAGACAGTGACAGTAATAACAGTAATAACAAACAGTATGACAATAATTGACTATGAACAACTTATTATTATTATGCCACATGAACTCTATGGCCTAAATTTGCTTAATTATTAATTCAGCAACATATTTACTGAGCAACTATGATGTACCAGACACTGTGTTTAGAGTTAGGAACATAATGATGAAAAACAAACACACAGATATATCCCCATGGAGCTTTTATTCTAAAGGGCAAATCTGTCAAGTGAACAGAAAAGTAAAATAATGGCAAATTTAGACATACATTGGGTTAACTATTAAAAGAGACAAGAACATGTTAGGAAAGAAAACATATCATCTACTTATACGGTAAGTAAGATAGATTCTGTTATTATTATTCTTATTTTAAATATAAGGTAGCTGAGACTCAGATATAATAAACAGCTAACTCAGAAGCCGAGAGGTAGTAAATACAGCCAGGATACCATCACAAATATTTTGACCTCATATTCTTTGCCCTTTCTATTGCTTCGAGCCAATTATTTTTTCTTTAAAGTTTTTTATACTAATTATCTATACAAAGTGACTGCCCTGTACATTGAGACCAAACATACAAACTTTGCTTAAATTTTAACATGTGTTTTGGAAATTAAAACAGGTTATGAAAAATACACCCAGACCTATGAAAAAGAAGTTCAACATTCTGTCACTTAAAAAATGTATATTGAGCACCTGTATATGGCAGACATTATTTTCTGATACACCAGTAAACAAAACAGGACAAAGATCTCTTATGGTTTAGCAGAAGAAATACAATAAACATAATTAGTAAGTGATCTATTATGTGAAAAGGTAGTCAGTACTGTTGGGGGGGGAGGGCAGGACAAAATGGAGGGATTGAGAACACAGAAAATGTAATTCTCAATGGGAAGGTGAGGGTAGACCTCATTCAGAAAGGAGCACTTTAGCAAGGAATGTAAAAGTTAAGAATGAGTGGAGTATACTATTTCAGACGAAGAGAACACCAACACAGAGGTGTGAGGGAGATCATTTGCGATGTGATGGAGGAAAAGCAAGGAGACTAGGGAGCTGGAACAGAAAGAACAAGTGAGAAAGTGGTCGTAGATCAGGTCAGAGAGCTAACGAAAGGACTGTAGAGGTCCAGTGGGCAACTAGAAGGACTTTGGCTTGCCTTTGGATGTGGCTGCTCAAGATAATGAACAGAGGAGACCTGAGACAAGGAATTGGGCCTCAGGGCTATTTATATGGATCCTTTCATTTTATTCTGCCTTTCCTACTTTTTCAACAATTTGAAAGGATTTGGGATCCTGATAATTCTTCCTGTTTCTCTTTATTCCCTTCCTCTGTGCAGAGGGGGAAAGATGTGGTCAAAATTAAGGGCTCTGGTGAAAGACAGAAAGTAACAAACAGCTATCTTAGTGTTTTATTCTCTCCTATTTGCATGGTATAATTTAGTGCTATTTTTTAAGAACTCAAAGCTGCCCAGCATCAAGTTATGAGAAAGATACACCAAAGTGATATAATCATGAACTTTAATTCTTTCTGGAGCTAAAGACCAAAATAAACACTGGAAGGTTCTATCCAAATCCTCAGTGTGCAATCCATGCAGAAAAGTACCATGCTCTGTGATCTCATTACTGGGTATCCCATTTAAGCTACAGCACTAGGAGAGACCAATGAGAAGTCTGTCCTATTTACAGCTATAACTTCAGCATCTTGAATAGTGCCTATTGTTGAATAAAAATAACCTTCAACCAACACCCAATCTAGTAGTTATTCAGTAACTTTATATTCTAGTCTCACTTCTCAATGTTGCTGAAAGATGTCCCCCAAAACTTTTCTGTCCTTTGAAAGAAATGAAATCAATGAATTCAAAAAAGTTTTTGAAAAAAAGATCTCAAAATGACCCAATGCGACCCCAAGAAGTATTTAAGTTGGAGTCATGTCACAGCTTCAAAAAAATGAGCCAACATATTAAATTAGAATGTTTCATATACAAATCCAGTTTTCCAGGTTCTCCTGAAAAACTGTCAAGTCTAGCAACACCGAGCCTGTGTTCTTGAATAACAACTATCAACTGAACCTGATGATCAGCTACTAGGTTGAGCTCACCATTCCTGGGGGTATTATTGACAGAGAATTAATTTTTCTTTCCATCCTGAGTTTAAAATGTATTCTTCTACATCTTGTTTATTTTATATCATATGCTTAAACCATAGTTATATACCCATTAAGGTGTGACATATACTGATAATGAATTTTTTCCCACCCATTTCTCCCACTTATGTTATCTACTTGGCTCCAGCATCTGAATTGTGAACCACTTCCCTGAACGAAGACAACCTTCAGTAAATTAGGCTGCAGCAGGTGTGTACAACCACTAGATGGCGCGCATCTGGCCTTCTTAAACTGGCTTCCTGTAGCCACTCAATGTTTTGATACTGTGCTAACCACACCAGAGTTGCTCTAGAGAAAAAAAGCTATATGTGATCAACAGAGAAAATCTATTTTTCAGTAGTTTTCCAGGGCTAAATGCCGCTCCAGTAAAAGTTTACATTGTAAATTATGTAAATGATATGCATGTATGAAATTATATCGATATAAATGATATACATTTATGAAATTTTACATATATATTTATATATATGAATGAAAACTGGGGAAAACATTCATTTATGGTGAGATTTCTAATAAATATGCATATGGAAAACAAAATATTAACTCATTGCAAGAATGGACATTGGTTTAATATGAACATATGTGATAATATTTCATTAAAAAGTATTTCTTCCTAATATTAAATCTAGAATTAGTTTAATATGGGAGACCTAGAACAGAATACTTAGGTCTTACTTCAGACACAATATAATCATTTTGAAAAGAAGGGTGAGCAGCAGCAAACAGAGGAAAAATCTAGAAATCCCAGTCACCTGAAAGTTCATAATCACTCAAATAAAGTGCTATGAAGCTTCAACACAAAGGGGGATGTGATGATTGCTATTTCAGGGCTCGCCTTGCTTTTATTGACCTTCAGATGTAAAATTATCAAAGAGAAAGACATTCTATATTCTTTTTGTTTAATGTTATAGTCTTATCCTACCATAGATATCTGAATGTAAATTTATAATTTCTATCGCTATCCAAAGAGAAAATATTTAACATATATCTTGTATAATTTATAGTTTCTCAACTATATAGTTAAAGGAAAGTTAAATCATGTGTAATTCATCCAATCCATATTCATTTTTGCACCTTCTTAAAGGTGTGTTTTAATTTGTAAACAATTTAATCATTTTATCACTCACATACCACCAAATTTGGTTTTTAGTCTGAGTTAAGGGCAGGACCTATGCTATGCGATCATGGTCAGGCCATGCCTCTCCGCTAGCATGATGATAACTGAGCTGTGAAGGAAGCCTGAAGAAACAAAATGAATACACATATTCATTTAGATACAACATTATTTGTTTCTTCCCACTAGAGACTATATGAATTAATCATTATTTTGGTACTAATTTAAAACCATTCTAACATATGAGTGCCCTGTTATTGATTCAATTTATACAGTATCAGCTATGTATACTAAAGTCAAGTTTGCAAGTCAGATGCAAAAGAGGAAGACATAGTCCTTAAAGCAAAGCAATTCAGAGTCCAGGGAAAAATAATATGAATAAATAGTAATACCAACATAAGAAAATACAGTAACAGATATTTGTTATATAAAATAGTATACACATGTATTTGGTTTATATGTAACACGTGCTTATTTTGACATAAGTAAAAACTTTAAATTTTAAATTTATAAAATGAAAACATGCTCATATAAATAATAAAAAAGAATTTTATAGATTTTTTATGTATTCATCCCGCAAAATCTTCATTCACAAGCAGTCTGTGGGTTAGTATAGTTTCATGATCAAATGCCCAGGACACAAATATAAACATTAGGTGAAACTGACCAAACACTATGTTCTATAGAGCAAATTAGCACTTGCTTCACAAGCAGCAAGTGTGTCCATCTAAAGAAAATAATGTTTGTATGAGAAAGATAGAGCTGGTGTCCAAATTATAGCAAAAAGATAATAATTATGGGCAATTTCAGGGCCATGTCAAAGAAAATTATATGAAAGAGAAGACATGAGGAAGCCTATTTTCAAGCTGCAGTGATGTCACCCTGCAAACCCTGGTCTAATCAATCACAGAAAATATAACTAATTGAAAAACCAATTATAGTATCTGAGAAAACAGTCTTCTTTTCCAAGGATTCTACTTGAAAAATATTCAGAAACCTTCCCTTAGTATGCTATATAAAACCACCCTGAAAAATGGGGAGCAAGCAGGGAATTTACAAGTGGCTGCTCTATAAAAGTTCGAATCAGACTTGTTTCAAGCCTAGTAGGTATAGCCAGAGATCCTAAATAAAGATATGCATATGGAATAGTTTCCCCAAGGCACAAAGTAGTGGTATCCTTTAATTGCCCATGCAAGCAACTGTTGCTACCGTTAAGGAGATTTTAAGCTAAAGGGGACCTATTTATTTCTCTCTTGGACCATTTGTCATCTCTTGACTTCCAATCTTGCCCACCACAGCTTCCTCTTTGGAGAAATCAAAGTGATGGAGCTTTCCATCGTACTTAGAATAAAATACAGTCTTTATAATGGTGCACAAGGTCCTATGGAATCTGCATCCCGGAGGCTCCCACAACCTCACCTTCTTCCACTCTCTTCTCATGGCGGGCCTCCGGGTGCCCCATGGTGGTCCAAGTCTGTTCTTGTTCTGGGGCCTCTGTTTCACCTGAACATGGTTGTCTCCCAGCCTGCATTTGGGTTTGTGTCACTGGGTCATCTCCTCGATGACAAGTAATTTTCTCTGACATACATCTAAAATGGCAGCCCAAGTCACTCTGTATCATATTTTTCTTTACTTATATGGTATAATTTTTCATTTATGGTGTATTATCTTTTTATTCATAATGTAGCTCCCTAATTAGAATGCAACTTCCCTATGGGAAAAGATTATAATATTCACTACTGCAGTCTATGATGCCCACAGTAGTGCCATATAGATCAGGTGCCCTAAAAGTATGTTTTAATAAATAAATTGACTCCATCATAATTCTAGTCCAGAAAAATGAATTCAAAACAGTCTACTGATTTTGTTGAGTTGACTTTCTAAAAGTCAGAGTTTAGCCACTCTGAAGATAATACAAATCATCTATTAAGAATCTATCAATAAATGATAAAAATAATCAGTTAAGCAAATGTAAGAATAAAAGCCATGATCCAGAATTTCTTCAGGCTTGCGAGAAAGCCAAGTAAGGTAAATGTTATAAGCAGAATTTTAGCTGAGGCAGGATATAAACCTTCACAGTCAGGCAATGCACTAAAACAAGGAAATTTCTCACCATATTAAAAAATAAAAATTTCCCAGTGTAAAAAGAAACTCACAATGTGGAGGAAACAAGTGATATTTTTGGAAATAATCATTTCTCTCAGACAAGGATTACATTTTTCTTTACTTTTTAATGGATGAGCTACTATTCTTTCTATATAATATGAGAGTATGCTATGAGGTCTGTATTAGACATTGTGTTGGTCTAAAAACAAATACATAAATAAAATATTAACTCTATCTTCAAGGGGTATTACTTTAGCCAAGAAATACGCTAATAAGTAGATATACTAATAAGTAATGTAAAAAGCAAAAATAAACCCATACATGGAGAAAGGTACAAATAAAGTGTTCTGGACTTCAAATCATGGTGAAATAGTTTCTGTTGTAGAGGGAAGTGAAAAGAAGTGAGGTTACACATCAAACAATCTCAAAAAGTCTGCTGAGAAAATTCAAAGGGAATGGTTGCATTGTTATTTTGGTTGATGTAAAAATTTAATTTGGACATTTGTATTTTGAATACATGACTCTAAACATGGAAAAAGGAAGCTAGGAGATACTAAAATGTTGTTTTCTCATTTAATTAATTCCTATATTATCTATCAAATTGGTATAATATTTATTTTATTTACATGGAATATTCTTAGAATCTAATCTAACAAATTTTATTAAGTTGAGAAGTTATTCAAAACAAACATTTAGCTACAATTTTGATTAAAATGTAAATCAGTAGTTGGTGCCTACTCACGTACAACTTCACATGAAATACAAGCGTCTACTAAAACATATATTACAACATTGCATTATACAAAATAGCTCACAATTGTTTTTAAATTTTTTAATGTTTATTTATTTTTGAGAGAGAGAGAAAGACAGGGTGTGAGTGAGGGAGGGGCAGAAAGAAAGGGAGACACAAAATCTGAAGCAGGCTCCAGGCTCTGAGCTGTCAGCCCAGAACCTGACACAGGGCTCGAACTCACAAACCACGAGATCATGACCTGAGCAGAAGTCAGATGCTTAGCTGACTGAGCCACCCAGGTGCCCCCAAAATAGCTCACAAAAATTAAGGCTTATGGGAAAATAAGACTTAACCAGATCACTCAAAAATCAACATAACTAGAACTCTTTAACATTCATTTAACATAATATCATGTTCAATAGATCATTTACAGCCTTAAACAGTGGAAAAACGCTTCCTGTTTTAAGGTATTCTATCGGAAGGCGCTCATTTCTAAATATCCTTGCAAAGAATGACCAGTCAAAATAGCACAGTGTAGACTTTATCATTAACGATTTTTAAAACAGGGGAGAATATTTTCTTAGCTTTAGATTCTGAAAGGCACTTAACTCATCAACACTTGCCCTAAAGGATCTTCACCGTTTTTTTCTTGAGGTTTTCAGATATTGAAAAGATGTTCGCTTTAAATTGTGAGAAAGTTCCTGCAACTTGCTAACAAGGTAACAACAATCCAATAGGAGAATGAATGGGCAAAAGATCCAAATGAGGACTCCAGAAAAGTGAAACAAATGGCCAATAAGCACGGGTGAAGGAGCTCAGTTTCAGCAGTCATTAGGGAAAAGTATCACAATGTGATACCACCACACATTCACCCGAAAGGCCCAGATTAAAAAGACTTAGGGTGGGGGGGGGCGCCTGGGTGGCTCAATTGGTTAGGTGTCTGACTTCAGCTCAGGTCATGATCTCGCAGTATGTGGGTGTGAGCCCTGCGTCAGGCTCTGTGCTAACAGGTCAGAGCCTGGAACCTGTTCTGGATTCTGTGTCTCCCCACCTCTTTCTCCCCCTCCCCTGCTCGCTCTCTCTCTCTCTCTCTCTCTCTCTCTCTCTCAAAAATGGATAGGGGCGCCTGGGTGGCGCAGTCGGTTAAGCATCCGACTTCAGCCAGGTCACGATCTCGCTGTCCGTGAGTTCGAGCCCCGCGTCGGGCTCTGGCCTGGAGCCTCTTTCCGATTCTGTGTCTCCCTCTCTCTCTGCCCCTCCCCCGTTCATGCTCTGTCTCTCTCTGTCCCAAAAATAAATAAACGTTGAAAAAAAAATGGATAAATGTTAAATAATTAAAAAAAGAAAAAAAAAGACTTGGGATTCTCAATGCCAACTATTGACAACTAGCATTCTCATACACTGCAAGGGGGAATGGTAAATGGGTACAACCAGTCTGGAAAACTATTACACGAAAGAATCTCATGAACAAAAAGTTGAGTAAAAAAAAGCCAGACACAAATGAGTGCATCCTATTATTCAATTTATACAAAGTTCAAAAGCAAGGAAATGTCATCATGGATGGTGTATCAACATCTGCATGATAATCCCATAAAGGCTGAATGAGAAATGACTAACATGAGGCATGGTACGTGCTTCTGGGGGTGGAGATCTTCTGTCTCCTGATCCGGTTATGTGGGTGTGTTCTCTTTGTGAAAAATCCAACACGGTTCTGTGTACTCATCTGAATGTATATTACATTTCATTAAAAGTTGACAAAGTGGCATGCGAGGAAAAAACCTACACAAAACACTGTGAATGAAGTTCAACCTCAAACCAGCATCATTCACGGAATGATGATTCCAGCATCAAGCACGGAAAAGGTAATTCACCTTACAGAGACGTACTTTTTAGCAGAGCCGACTGTAGTACAACTGAAGTTCTTATTGCTTATTTAAGAAGCTTAAAGAACGAAAACTGCGCACGCGCCCTGTTGCATTCTTTCCCCTCAACAAGGCAAGTGCTGGCAGGGCTGAATTTCTGCAGGTTCGGCGCATTTTTGCATTTCCAGTTCTTGCTTAAGAAAATGATGATGATGTGACAAAGAAATATCAGATTATCATACCCTGACATACTTCCGGAAGTTGGAAATCACACTTTGAAAAGAGCACCTTAAAGGGCAGAGCTGGAGAAAGGACTTCTCGTGGGACATGACCCTTGATTTCAGAGTAATTTTCTCCTCCAAATTACTCAAACTTCATAATTACAACCACCACTGTAATCATATTTCAAACAATTGCCTTCAGTGGAGATCATCGACACTTTCAGTTTGAATTAAATCAAGAAAATTTGGCACACTCTGGGCTTCCTCAATTCTCCCTGTCTGTATATATATATATATATATATATATATATATATATATATATATTCATGACAATTTCTAGTGGTCACATTTTTATTTAGCAAATAAAAAAAAATTCACAATTGTTTGAATACCAAAAATAAAAATAAAAAAATAAAGCAAACTCAGAGGTAATTCAAAATGAAATTAGAGATAGAGAAAACAAACTCAAAAAAATTAAAGTAGGAATTTCTTAAAATGATGAATACAGTATATAACATATACAGCCAAATACAAACAAAAACTCTCATACACACCCCTTTACTTTGCTGAGGTTTAATATAACCACTAACTTGAAAAGAGCTAGGGACGCCTGGGTGGTGCAGTCAGTTAAGCGTCTGACTTCAGCTCAGGTCATGATCTCACAGTTTGTGAGTTCGAGCCCCACATCAGGCTCTGTGCTGACAGCTCGGAGCCTGGAGCCTGCTTCAGATTCTGTGTCTCCCTCTCCCTCTGCCCCTCCCCCACTCGTGCATGGTCTCTCTCTCTCTCTCTCTCTCTCTCTCTCTCTCTCTCTCTCTTTCAAATGTAAATAAACATTTAAAAACTTTGTAAAGAGAAAAAAAGAGCTACCAAGAGAAGGGCACAATAAGCATATACATTTCTCCTGGAATGCAGACCTGGGTGTAAGTGTGGAAAATTCAAAGAGGAAATATTCATCTTGAACTTCCAAGCCAAATGTAAATAGGCTACAATTCTTCAGAGATAGTAAGAGGTCAGAATTTGCCTAGAAAGAAGTTCAAGTTATATTACTGATCCAATTCAAAGATAAGAAGTTCCCACAATAAAGGAAGTTAGAGTCATTTAAAAATTTCAAATACAGTTTCATTCATTCCTTCATCATTGAACATGTTTGCTATGTACCAGGCACTATTCGGTGAACAGAACAAAAGCCCCTTCCCCTTCCTTCCCTGATGGAAAGCACATTCTAGAAGAGGACCCAGCACTAAAGAAGATAGACAAGTAAAATATAAACAAAGGTACTGAGTAATAAGTGGCAAAGTTAAAAAGAAAGTGGAAAAGGAAGATCCGAAGTGATGTGCACATGGGAACATTTGTGTTCAATACGGCCAGGGAAAATCTCATTGAGAAAGTAATACCCAGGTCCTATGAACCATTAGATATCTGGAAGAAAACTATTTCCAGCAGAAGGTAGGTAAGTACAAAACCTCTAAGTTGGGAGTGGAGCAAGCTGACAGTTGGCTGCATGAGGCAGGGGGCTGCGGTGTGGGATGCAGTGGGGCTGGGGAGTAGGTCACCGGAGGCAATCATGCAGAAGCACAGGTCACAGCGGGGAGCGGCTTTTGCTTTTTTTCTTTCCATGCTCTCAGAATTAAGAACAAATCTGTAGTGCCACACTCAGAGTTCTCGAGAGTCTGGCTCATGGGAGTCCCATCCCCCAACCACTTGTGCTTTCTGCCAAAGCCACTGCAGAGGTGCTAGGATCTCCCTGCCCTGAAGATCTCTGGAAGTGCTATTTCCTCTGTCTACAGGACTCTCCTGTCCACCACTTCCCTTCCCACTTTTGGTGGTTTGGCAATTTTAGGCACTGATTCTTCCAGAAAGTCCTTCTATGCCATATTAACGGTTGGCTGAACTGCATGTTTTCCCATGTGTTTCCACAGAATATACTACTACCCTCGAACATCACCTTGATCGTGTTTATACGGGTTTCTTAGCTCCTTAAAGTTATGGAATGGTGCATTTAGCTTGTATCCCTTGTTCCTAACAGGGTTTGGCATACAAAGTCAATACTTGTTGAATGAATAAAGAATGGATCTTGAACAAGGTTCAAATCACTATACAAAAATCTTAATAAAGGGTTGTATGAACTATCAGATCTACATAAAAAAATGAAAGTTTCAGAAAAGCTCTACTTCTGAATCATTCAGATCTTTTATGTCACTGAAACAATTTAGTCTAACATTTGTCCGTCCGCTAATTAAATAAGAAATGCTAACTAACTTAATCAAGTTTTACATAGCCAGAAACTCCCAGTAGAAATGAGATGGGGGAGGTTAAAGCAAGTTAAAGTACAAAGCCACTTCTCTGTTTGTTCTCAATGGCATTACCATTAAATCTTTCTTCCTCTGTCTTCTCTACTTAATAAAATAAAGGCCACAGGGAACCAGGAGCAGGTAATCAAAGTCAAGCACAATGCCTCCCTCTTTCCTAACACTTCTTCCTTTAGTACTTTAGAGAAGAAAAGCCTGGGGAATCAGAAGCTGTCAGCAGGTGAGAGAAACAGGCCTTTTAAGTACTTTGATGTCAGGCTAAACTGAAACCAATGAACCAGTACAAACCTCAAAAGGGTCTAAGAGTCCAGACTCCATATTAGAAAATCAAGATGGGTTAGCAGAAATGCTTCTAAGCAAAATGTGTATTTATCATATACACTCATACAATTGACCAAAAAAAAAAAAAAAATAGAAAATGAACAAATTACTTAACTCTTATTTTATGTTTCTCTAAGGCTTTCTCTTAGTTTTTCTTTAGTTTTTTTAATGTTTTTATTTATTTCTGAGAGAAAGAGAGTGTGCAAGCGGGGAAATGCAGAGAGAGCAGGAGACACAGAATCCAAAGCAGGCTCCAGGCTCTGAGCTGTCAGCACAGAGCCCAACACGGGGCTAGAACTCACATACTGTGAGATCATGACCAGAGCTGAAGTTAGATGTTTAGCCGACTGAAGTCTTAGGTGGCCCAGGTTCTCCTAAAGCTTTCCTTTTGACTCTGATGTTTGGTTATGAGTCAAATTCAATATTGGCATAGATAATACTGTGTAATATACAAATAAGCTTCCTAATCTGTATATTAATTAAGATTCACCAGCGTCTTAGGCCTTAAATTAATAAAATGAAACTGTGACAATATGCCCAAATCATAGGAATAAGATTTTAATCATAGACAAAACCTCATCTAAAAGCTGAAAATGTAAACCTACAATAAAACACAGAGTATACCAGGTTATCGGGAAATTTCATTATCTCTTCGAACAAAACATGGCTTCAGATGAGTAACAAGGTCATTTGCTAATGGAGTTCTTTCTCTCTTCAGGCTCAGTGTGAGCTCTGTCTCTGTTTAATTCATTCTGAAAATAGAGTTCCCACTTACAGACCAATACAAAGTATCCAACAGTATCTTTGTGGCAGTATTTTGTTTTGTTCTGTGTTGAGCTGCCCAGCATTTGAACTTCCCTCTTATTATCTTGGAATTCCTACTATGAAATCAAAAGAGGAAAAGACATCTCTTTCTCCACTGCCTGGTGCTTTAGGCATGTAACCTAAAATTGGCCACATAGGTGTTCCTAATATGTCAATCTAGGAGATTAATTCAAGTCAGCAAGTCTAGTTACCAATTTGTAGGTTCTCCTTAAATTTTTACCGCTGCCCCTTCTCTCTTGGGGCTACTTTTTTCTGAATCGAGCTCTTCAGTCTTCCCTTTTCATGAATTCCTCTTATATTTACATCAGCTGAAGCTGGCATTTGTTGATACAACCAGGCTGAGACCCAGCTTGAGCAAAACTAGTTTAAATTTTCTCTTAATTGTTTGCAACAACTCAGGATTGAGACATTGGATTGTCCCAGTTGCCTTTTTTGAAATCTCTTAGAAAAATAAACAAGAATATTGCTAACATAAAAGGGTATAATTTCAGAGAGTCAAGGAAAGTTGACCAGATTTTCTAAAAATCCAGCACAAACACCAAATAGGTTTAAAAAGCAAAGGAAGTGAATGTGTTTCCACAAGCCCTAACTTAAAAGCAAATGCTTCCAAACCCTACTGTGACACACTTTGCCCAATCAGTAGTTCTCAACTAGTAACCATTTTGCCACCCAGGGGACATTTAGCAAGGTTTGGAGACATTTTGGTCATCACAACTGCTGGAGGGGTGCTATTGGCATCTAATGGTTAAAGACCAGGAATGCTGCTAAACATCATACAATGTACATACCAGCACCCCACAGCAAAGAATTCTCTGCTTTAAAAATGTCAACAGTGTCAAGGTTGAGAAACCCTGCCCTATACTATTATCTCCCTTTAAATCAATATAAGTAAATGTCCCACAGAATATGTGTTACATAGTCCACAATACCCAAATCCTTTTATAATTACTTGTGAAACCTCATTTCCACCCTAATGTTCAAAGAAAATCTCATAGGGTACCTGGGTAGCTTAGTTGGTTGAGCGACCGACTTTGGCTTAGGTCATGATCTCAGGGTTCCTGAGTTCGAGCCCCATGTCGGGCTCTATGCTGACAGCTCGGGGTCTGGAGCCTGTTTCATATTCTGTGTCTCCCTCTCTCTCTCTCTGCCCCTCCACTGCTTGTGCATGTGTGCTCTCTCTCTCTCTCTCAAATAAGAAGGAAGGAAGGAAGGAAGGAAGGAAGGAAGGAAGGAAGGAAGGAAGGAAGGAAGGAAGGAAGGAAGGAAGGAAGGAAAAGAAAGAAAAGAGTGAGTCTCATAATTCATCTGTCAGTATTATAATTCACCCAAGAACTAAACATATGGGAAAGAACAACAAAAAGGAACAAATAAGGGAAAGGCACAGTATGTAAAAAGACCTGTAAAGGGCCAGGAGTGCCTAAGGGCAAGACAGGATCCCCAGGGTGAGGAAGAGTTGTGTTTATGGCAAAGAATATCTGGAAATAAAGCTTGCAGAAATGCTGTGATCAGATTCCAAATGTCTTCTACATCACAGGAGTCTAGATTATACTAAGTGGTAGTAATTTTTTTAAATGTTTATTTACTTATTTTGAGAGAGAGACAGAGGGAGAGAGAGAATCACAAGCAGGCTCCACTATGTCAGCGCAGAGCCCAACACGGGACTCGATCCCACCAACCTTGAGATCATGACTTGAGCTGAAATCAAGAGTTGGACGCTTAACAGACTGAGCCACCCAGGCACCCCTAAGTAACAGTAATTTTTAAGGAAAACATTTTTAACTAGTTGTTCCTTAGGGAGAAAACTCTGGTGTCACACTAGGTGGTGATCTAACGTGAGAGGAGGCTGGTCATCGGGAGGTTGGGAGAGGCTGCTGCACTGGTACAAGAGCTGAGAGGAGCCAGGCTGACAGGATGGCAACATGGGTGGAAGCAGAGGCCAGGAGAGGATTTGAACATATTCTTAGAGTCTTGCTCACCTCTCCCTGTAAAATGAGTTTTCTCCAGTACAATAACATATAAATATAAGGGATAAAAACTCAATTAGTTAATAACATACCTCTATTTTTTCCAATGTGCATCAAAAGAAAAGCAAAGTAACACATGTCAGTGAATTAAGTGAATTAAAGTTTGAACAATATGAATGCGTTTTAAGTAATTTCGATAGCATTTCCAAACAGCATATACAGAAAGTGTATGATATTACCTGCTCCAGAACTTCTTTGTAGGTAATAGTTGCTTTAGTATCAGTAACAGGACTGTCATAGATGATAGCAATCTTATCTCCTTGACCATTTTCAATATGACGATCAACGGCATTGTAACAAATGTTAAGCATTCCTTCCACAAACCTGAAAAATTGGAAGGTAAAGGTTAATAATTCTTTCCAAAATATATTGTTGCTTAACTAGGTTGTATATTTCTAGTTTGGCAGCGCTGCCCTTAAATTAGTGCTTCCCGTGGCACACATGCAATGCCAGGTAATATCTAGAAAGTAGACATTTAAGACGGTAAAGAAGTGACATCTTTGTTTTCATATGTGTTTGCTTTTATGTGCACTAGAAAAAAAATATACCTCACACTTCAAGGCGACAGCTTTGTAGATTTTATTGCTTAGGACGGAACGACAGTATAGACACCAAAATAATCTACGTGAAATGGATGAAATGAATTGTATGTAAGTACAGCGCAGCCCACAGAAGCATTAGGCTGAGAGAACAAATGGCAGACGTATGACTGAGTTTGGGTAACTGCTGTAAACAGACCAGCCTACTGGAAAATTCAATTCTCCTTTAAAAGAGCTACACACACACACACACACACACACACACACACACACACACACATATTTGTTTCAATTAAGTGGGATGCCTCCAATTGCCCAAATGGATAAGCTCTATTCTGCATGTTTGAAATGCTCCATAATTTGAATAAAGTATGGACATGCATATAACATTTTAATTAATTTTTTCAAAAACTTTTGCAATTTCGTACTTTTCATCTCCCAATTTATCAACGCCTTCCTCTGAAAACACAGACATCATGTAGATGGATGGAGATAACGTTTTGAAAAATATAGCTCATTTTTTTTCCAAAAGAAAAAGTTTTGCATTTGCCCCTTCTCTAGGAGGAGAGGATTAAACCAAAGCATATAAGGACAGTAATGGTCTATTTGTCCCAACATCAGGCTAACAAATATCATAACAATGAAAAATAACAGGAAAAAAAAAAACATTGAAGCAAGAAGAAAAAGTCCTGTCAGATAGCAGAACATCACCTTCAGGTCTTCACCCAAAAAGCCCTATGTGAAATGAGGCAGTGAATTAAAAGCAGCTATAGATACAGTGGCAGCATTAAGAAATAACACATAGAGAACGCAACAGGAGGGGGGAATCACTTACTCAGGGTCAAATGACCCTATATACTTCAATAACCCGAATATGACTACCTGACAGCATAGCACAAGGAGCAGTTAATGTAAAGATTCTGAATCACCAAGTGTGAAAGATTCAGTGTTTGTTCAAAAATACCGTCTCTTCCCCTTGCCCCCCCTCCACGAGTGGAGAATACTTCCCTTGTTTGGGGCTCATGCAGGTGACTGTGCTTTGGCCAAAGAGCTGACATAAGTCAAGCAGAGGCATGAAGGCACCTGTGCCTGCTCTCCTTCACCTCTACTTTCTCCAGAAGAGCCTCCGGGTGTCTGTGACTGCTGCCTCCTCGGCCTCGTATCCAAAGCAAATATTTGCAGGTGGAGGAGAGCCCAAGAAGCAGGAAGTGTAGCCCAGTCAGATACATGTCTAGGAGCAACGTTTCCAGTCATCTGGCCCCATGACAACCTAGAGATACGTGGAAATAACTGCCGAATATGTTATGATTTGGACATTTGGTATGATGATTTGACATGCAGCATAACTGTGGCTTTAATTAGCTAACATGCCAAGAAAAAAGATAGTTTGCTCAATGTTTTGTATCAGAAAGAAGAAAAGATGTTTTATGGAATTTTCCCACAAGAATATTTATTTGTATTGTTTTTGGTTTTGTTTCTGAAAAGAACACATTTCGGACACATGGAATATAGGCTTGCTGGAATACTTCTTGATGTTGTTATTATTGTCCTTCTCTTTATCTACAACTTCTACTCTACCACTCTGTGCTCAACAGTTAATTACACTCATGACATTGCACAATAAAGAGGCCCTCTCAATACCAAAGATTGATGAAGGATTCACTTTATCATTTGCTGACTATTCTCCTACCTCTTCTTCCTTCTCAATATCTTTCACGGAGTCTACTTCCTCTGCCAGATCTTTGACAGTGATCCCTAAGGTTCCATATCCATCCCTTGGCTCACTCTGTATATACTCCCTGGGTGATCTTAATACTCATATGGCTTTAACTTCCATCCTCAGCTCCAGCCCTGGCCTCTTTTCTGAGCTCCATACTCTTATAGCCAACAGTCTGCTGGACATTGAAGGGAGTCCAGAATGAACCTCCCCAAAACATGCTATTTTGGGTAGAAGACAATCAAGTACCAAGACTCAGGAAGACTTTTTAACCTCCCCTCTTTATTGTCTCTAAGAATTTAGATAGAGGGCCTAGTCCAAGGAAAGGCTTATCACTGAAGATAAGTACAAAGAGTATGGGCTGGGCATGGTAGGGGTGGAGTGGGGAGTGGAGAGTACTTGGCAGTTTGTTCAATTCCTCTCTGTATCCTGTGGCCTTTGCATGGCATGGCAAACGTTTGTTTACCAAACGCTTGCTCCTCCCATCTTCCTGTGAACTGTCTTCCTTCCCTTTGAAACTCTAGGCCCCTACCCCCTTCTCCTTAGCTCAGGATGGCATATAAACCTCCACAGTCTGACTCTCTTCAAACCTCTCATGTCTGTGTGAGACTCCCATACATCCAAAATTAATTTTTCTCCTATTAATTTCACTTTATGTCAATTTAATTAATAGATCAGCCAAAAGAATGACAAAGGATACAGGATTTCCTCCCCAACAACATCTATTTGGAAAGAATAACATGTCCAAAACAATAGTCATTTTCACCCTATCTCAACCCGTAGCCCCATGCCAAATGCAAACCGTCCCCTTCTCCTGTTTTCCATATTTCAAGGAACCACCTTGCACCCAAGGACCTGAATTAGAAACCCCACAGTCAGATTTGACCCCTCATTCTCTACATTCAGTTGGGTATATGTAACATTACATTAGTCTCTGTAAATATTCAGTTCTCTCATTCACAACCTGGGTTAGAATTACTGCCTCCTAATTAATCCTCCTGCCCCAGGCCTTACCCTATCCTCTCAAGTCATCCCTCTATGCTATTAGAATGTTTTTCCTCAATAAGTCAAACTGAGAAAGACAAATTTCATGATTTCACTCAAATGCAGAATCTAAAAAGCAAAACAAATGAATAAATAAACAAACAAAAAGGAGAATCAGACCTTTAAATATAGAGAACAAACTGATGGTTGCCAGAGGGAAGGAGGTAGGGGATGTGTGAAAGGGAGTGGGAGATACAGGCTTCCAGTTATGTAATGAAGTCACAAAGATGAAAAGTGCAGCCTAGGCAATGTAGGTAATGATACAATAGCATTTTACAACGACAGAAGGTAGTTCCACATGTAGTGAGTGAGCATAGTATAACGTATAAATTGAATCACTATGCCGTACACCTGAAACTAATGTAAATTGTGTGTCAACAATACTCAAATTAAAAAAAAAAGTTTTTAAAGAATGTTTTTCCTCATAAATGTTCTCATACCAACTATTTGGTGCTCAAAGTCATTTACTACTGTTGCATGAAGTTCAGAATAAAAACTATGTATCTTTAGATGGCATGCAAAGACCATTCATCTCAGCTTTATTTCTCCTCATCCAACTTCCCACACTCCAGCTCTAATGAATTATAAAATCTATATTTCCTGAATCCGCTCAGCTGCGGATTCTTTCTGTGACTGTTCTCTACCCTTATCTTTACCTTTACTCCACCTTTACCTCCCCCAAGCAGTTCCAAAGCCCTATGCACACATCTCTACCATAGTACTTACCACATTGTATTAACAATTGGTCTACCTACTGATATATTTCCCTCATTATACTGTAATCTACCTTACAGCAGAGAAAATGCCTTATTCTCCTTATAGTCCTAGTGATGTCGGAGTGTGGGGCAAGCTGAGGGCAAAACACAGGCTAACAGCAACCTCCCCACCAAGTGGAATGTGTGATATTCCTCAGACACTCCTGGCTACTCAAGAACAAAGGAAAGGTGTTTTAAATGCTTGGCATGGGAATGTGGAAAACTAAGGCAAATGAAAAATTAAATTCCCTTCCTGCCTACAGCCCATTGACAAGTCCTTGAAACTGGCAGAGTGACCTCCTTCTAGAAGCCCAGCTGCCTGGATGATGACACTTTTAGGAGCAAAAGAGAATCTTGGTTTAACATTATCCCAACCTTGAAGATCCTGTAAGTCTACTTGCTTTATCTCAACTGCCCCCAAGACATATGCTGGCAATCGTACTCCAAGATTATGCCCCCCCAATATGCATCTGAAGGGTCTCATGACTGAGGTTTTACTAAACAGTAATAAATGGAATTTCGCTACCAACAGCTAGCCCCTCAAGGTCTTGGAAATCTTGCTTCCAAAATTCCTTAGAGACTTACTCTATCCCTGACCCCCCGTCTCCCAACCTGAGGGTAGA
Organism: Herpailurus yagouaroundi; assembly: GCF_014898765.1. NCBI lineage: Eukaryota > Metazoa > Chordata > Mammalia > Carnivora > Felidae > Herpailurus > Herpailurus yagouaroundi. The sequence continues at coordinate 38,149,083 of NW_024412413.1, forward strand.
GAGCTGCTCTTCTGCCCAAGTGTCCTATCCCCATGCTTTAATAACATCACCTTTTGCATCAAAGACTTCTTCAAGAATTCTTTCTTGGCTGTTGGCTCCAGATCACCCCACCATCACCCCAAAACTTCATCACTAGGATCTACTATAGAAGCTCTTCTGTATTTGGATGCAGTATATGTTTGATAAATCAATGAATAAAAATATTAGTAGGTGTTCAAGAAACATTGGATTTAGAATCCAGCTAGAGTAGCCAGGGTAGTTTTTACTAACTCATTTTAAAGTTGAGAGAACAGAGACTTAAAAAGAATAATTCCCAGGACATTTGGCAAGAAATTCAAGAATGCCACACTTGTAACCCAAATCTTTAGGCATCTAGACGTGTATCATTATTCACATCATATTAATTCACTCATTTATCAATTATTTATTTACTATCAAGTTCACAGATTCTTTCCTCTGTGGTCTCCATTCTGCTATTGAGCCAATTCAGAGAATTTTTATTTTGGTAAATGTATTTTTCAGCTCTAAAATTTCCACTTGGTTCTTTTTTATATCTTTAATTTCTTTGCTGAAGCTTTCTATTTCTTTTATTGAGGCTTTTTTTTAAATTTTTTTTTAACATTTTATTTATTTTTGAGACAGAGAGAGAGAGAGCATGAACAGGGGAGGGTCAGAGAAAGAGGGAGACACAGAATCCGAAACAGGCTCCAGGCTCTGAGCTGTCAGCACAGAGCCCGTCGCAGGGCTCGAACCCACGGACCCCGAGATCATGACCCGGCCGAAGTCGGACGCTCAACCGACTGAGCCACCCAGGCACCCCTATTGAGGCTTTTAAAAAATATATTTTGTGTATGTTTATAATTATTTGTTGAAGCATTTTCATGATGGCTGCTTTAAAGTCCTTATCAGAGTGTTCCAATCTCTGTGTCATCTCAGTTTCGGCGAGTGATTTAGGGTTGTATCCTGGACATCGTGGGCATCTTACTGAGACTGTGGAGCTTATTTAAAGATTCTTTTTAAATTCCAGACCTCCTCTAACACTGTGTCAATGGAGGAGAGGGACGTCTCATTACTCCCAGGTACAGGTGTGTTAGTCCCTGTTCCCCTAATGGCCTCTTTCGACACTGGTGGGCGTGAGGGGTATCTCATTACTGCCGGACTAGGGTAAAAGTTCAGGATCCCACTAGGCTTCCATGACACTGGCTAAGAACAGGGGAAATATGTACCAGTTTAGTATATAGGTTACTATACCCTAGGGTTTCTTTTTGAAGGATACCCTTACAGAAGTTTTGAAAATTTTAAGGGCTCCCTTTAGGAGGGCAGAAAGGAAATTCAGAGGGAAGGGCCTGCAAACAGTGTTAAACAAGAACTGCCACAGGAGATGACAAATTGGCATGGCTCCAGAGGTGGTAAGAGTTAGTGCATATACCACTATAAACTGGCTCAATTAAAGGTTGGTTTACTGTGGTTGACTGGACCAAGTGACCTGCAAGGGGCCTTCCGGCTCAAAGATTTGATTATTCCACTATGACAAGATTCTTATTTCATTTTAACTCAAATCATTTCAGTAAAGGTCAACTGAAAGCCTTCTATGTGATAGCTCCTCATTGTCCCTTGTAAATTCATGAGTAGGTTCCAAAGGGTTTGTCTCCCCAGATTATTAAAATAACTGATGCCCCCCCCCTAGACAACTGAGAAAATAACTTTAGAGTATTTTCTCTTATTTTTTATATATGTAAATATTTTGCCTCTATGTTTAAGATTGCATTATGAGCTTTTCCCAAGAGCCTGAAAATTTAAAAAAAAAACAACAACACACATTTAATGATGGCATCATATTACATTCAATGGCTATTCAATAATAAAGTTAACTCTGTATTGTTGCAAATTGTCTTTCATAATATTGTCATTATTTTAAATGATCCTGAAATGATGTTTCTTACAGAGAAATATTGGTTACATTGTTTTTTTATTACATTTGCAGGCAAATGTCATTCCTACAATCAAACACATACATCAAATAATTAAATTCCTTCTGGAAATATTGAATCAATTTATATTACAATCAGCATTACCTGAAATTCCATTTTATCACACTCGTCCAAATACAGATTATTCTCAATCTTCTTCAATTTGAGAATTGAAAAATAGTTTCAATTTTAGTTTCTCTGGTTACTGGTATTAAGTATAATGTCTTACCAAGTTTTAAAAGCACTTTATATAGAACATTAGACTTAAGTCTGACACTATTACAAATTATTTTCTCAATTTATTCACTAATTTTAATTCATGCCATTTCCTGATATAAAAATATTTTAAATTTGTTAGGGTGCCTGGGTGGGTCAGTTGGTGAAGCGTCCTACTGTTGATTTTGGCTCAGGTCATGATCTCATGGTTCATGCCATCAAACCCCATGTCAGATTCTGCGTTGACAGTGCAGGGTCTGCTTGGAATTCTCTCTCTCTCTCTCTCTCTCTCTCTCTCTCTCTACCCCTCCGTCCCTCCATCTCTCTCAAAATAAATAAACATTTTAAAACTATCTGAAATTTGCATATAGTCAAATACTCATCATTTTCCTTTACAATTTCTTTGTCTAAGAAACTTCATACTACTCTCTTCTGGTTTCAGTTTTTGTATTGATCTTTGATATGAGCCAATAAATATTCATACATGTATAAAACTTGTAGGTAATACATGTTATACAGAATATATTATACATATGTATTGTAGGACAACTGTGCATGTATACATATTATGCACATATACATAATATACATGTGTGTGTGTATACACACATATTCAAAAGTTCTGGCTACAAAGAACCTTCAAATCACATCAGAAACATCTACACATAGATGTATCACATGACGTCTGTGTGTGTATGTATGTGTTGATATATATATATGTATATATATACATATATATATATTAAATGATAGTACAATTATATTTATTTATCCTTAGTCAATTTTACAAGCATCAATGTTTGACTAATGCTTACTGTCCTCATTTTTTTATGATGCTTCATTCTTCCCATATGTATTATGCATACATACTCACACACACACACACACACATATATATATATATATATATATATATATATATATATATATATATCAGAGTCTCTGTCAAGGCTATGTAGTTTCTAGCTATAACTACTGGAATGTTCTGTCAGTAGAGTCTTGTGAATAGTTCTCTCTTTAAACTCAGTCAGCTTTAAGTTCTGTTGAAGAAAGAAAGGAAAAAACCTCATATTCTATTCTACCCCATCTCTGCCCTGAACTCCTTCTGCAGAAAATTGAAAGAAATCTGAATGCACCCCACAGCTCACTCGAAAAACAGAAAAAAAAATAAAACTGAAATGAAATTGATAGCAGCAGTGGAACCACTAGAAATGGAGTGACCACGAGATCACAGCAGTGGCAAATTGGGGGACTACATGAAGCAAACAGAAGCAGAATGACTGCTAAACCCAGAAGTCATGCCAAACAGGGCGGATGCGAGTGGACTCCTGACATGGAAAGAATGTTAGATACTATTAGATTAAAGAAAGAAAATAATGTGTAGAAAAATTATGTAACCATACTATAGAATACATTTATGGGGAACCTATAAACCCCAAGCAGGTAATTAAAAGGCTCATTAAAAGGCTCTCAATAGAACTCTGAACTATTTCCAAGATCAGAGGCAAGTAGGAATAAAAAACAGGCCATAAATGTTTGGATGTATTATTAACACATAAGCCACACCTACATACATGTCGCACAAACTTGCACCAGCCCAGAGGCTAACTTTCTGAAACAAGTTTCTGCGTGAATGATCTAGGAGTAGGACAAGAACAAGGTTCTATATAATTTCCAGGAGGCCTAGGAACCCCACATACCATTGCCACCTGGAAATCCCCTCTTTTCTCTCAATCACAGTAAGAAGGATTTAAGTAACCAAAATCTACATTTACTGACACATGAACTAAGATCCTTACCTGGATTCTGAGATGAACTCCACTTAGCTACCTGAACTTGGCCACTCAGATGAGTGAGTGAGTGAGTGTGTGTGTGTGTGTGTGTGTGTGTGTGTGTAGGTGTTCATGCAGGTGTGTATGAACATATATATGAAAAAGAAGACAGCATAAAGCTGAGATGCGGGAAAGGCATACTGTCAACATAAATAACAAGGGGAAAGGCATATTTTTAACTTCAACAATATCTAAAGTGTACCTAAAAATCAATACAGAAAAAATTAAAAACCCAGTAGGTAAAGAATCTCAGCACACCATCCACAGAGGAAAAAAATGATAATGGTCAATAAGCAAAAAAAGATGATGCTCAGCTTCACTGACAATCAGGAAAATGAACATTAAAACAATAATAATATTCCATTTCTCCCCATTGGATTGATACAAAGATACAATACACAGTAGTGTTAACTCAGCCAAAGCAAGTTGCCTGTATGTTTATCTCTGTGCTTGTAGAAAAGCACAAGAAGGTGGGGCGCCTGGATGACTCAGTTGATTAAGCATCCGACTTTAGCTCAGGTCATGAGCTCACGGATCAGGGGCTCAAGCCCCACATCAGGCTCTGTGCTGAGAGCTCAGAGCCTGGAGCCTGCTTGGAGTTCTGTGTCTCCCTCTCTCTCTCAGCCCCTCTCCCACTAGCTGTCTGTCTGTCTCTCTCTCAAAAATAAATAAACATAAAAAATTTAAAAAAAATAAAAAATAAAAGCACAAGAAAGAGTCTAGAAAAATGTACAAGAGAGGTAAAGTTGGGTAAAAGAAAAATTGAGGTGCAATACAGAAAACAGTCTATATTTTTCTATAATAAATACTTCTGTGTGATTTGATTTTTACCAATATTCTTTTATGTATTAAATATATTTTAATAAAAATATAAAGTTTAATAGAAGATTGCTTGGCTCTTGGATTGACCAAATCATCAACTCCATATCATTATAACTGCCACTAATGAAAAAAAATAATTTAATTAATGATTAATTAGAACATCTCTTTTCAATTTTCTTCTGGTAAAAAGGAGTATTTCTTATACTTATGACAACATCTAAACTCAGTTTTAAAAAACTAAAACGGGCCATCAAATTTTTGCTTTTCCTTTTTATTTATTTTTCTCACCAGAATCAACCTCAAGCAGATATATAGTAATACTAAGAATGGCTAGACAGAACCTTCAAATCGCATAGACAGATCTACTATAAATCTGTGTTCATCATTCTTGCTTGCTGCCCACTGTGATTTTGGTTGCCCTCATTCCAGGCGCTTGTAACACTGCACTAGAAATGAGGCACGGCCACAAAGTTTGCTGTGGCCCATGACGTGGCTACAGAAATAATGCAAGAAGTCTTTAAGATTCAGTGTGTGTTTTCCACATTTCCTTCTCTGTGTCACAAGGACCAGTGACATTCCAAATGGTGACAGCACTGTCGATCTGTATTTTTTTAAGTTTATGTATTTATTTTGAGAGAGAGAGAGAGAAAAAGAGAGGGAGGGAGAGGGAGGGGCACAGAGGGAAAGAAAGAGGGAATCCCAAGCCATATCCATGCTGTCAGCACACAGCCCAATTTAGGGTTTGAACTCACGAACCATGAGATCATGTCCTGGGCTGAAATCAAGAGCCAGATGCTCAACTGACTGAGCCACCCAGGTGTCCCCAACCTGTATTCTTGAGTGAACACGGATGATATGAAACAAATTTGCTACGTAATCAAAGATACATTTACATGAGTGAGATACACCTGGGCTATTTTAAACTAGGGTTATTTGAAAGCTGTTTACTCCAGCAGCACAGCCTAGTCTATTCCGACTGAGAGAAAAGTCCCCAGACCCATCTATTTTGGTAAATTCAAACAAACTTTAAAATTGTCATGTTTTACAATTTTAGAGGCAGAGGGATACATTCCAGGGCAAAAGAAATGAGTGTAATCTCAGCTGGTATAATTATGTAGTCACTATAGAAATGTTAGATGTCCCTGAAAAGAAGCCAAGGTGCACCATCATCTGTGTCTGAGCTCAGAGAGGTGGAGCTGAGAGGCTTCAGAAGGAGCTCCTTTAAGAAGAAAGCTCTTGGGGCGCCTGGGTGGCTCAGTTGGTTAAGTATCAGACTCTTGATTTTGGCTCAGGCCATGATCCCAGGGTCGTGGGATCAAGCCCTGCACTGAGCTCTGCAATGACAGCACAGAGTCTGTTTGGAATTCTCTCTCTCTCTCTGCCCTCTCCCCCACTCACTCTCTCTCTCTCTCTGTCTCTCAAAAATAAATAAATGTCTAAAAAAAGAAGAAAGCTCTTGAAATTCTTTTGAGGCTTCTTCTTATGCATAATTTTCTATTTTCCCTTGCCTTTTTCTCATTAACCCTGCTAGTTTACATCCAGAATAAAAACTTTGACTCAGTTCTTTGGAGGGAAGCTTGTTTGAATTTGACTTCTTCTTTAGAAGAACTAAAGACTAAAATGTTCCTCTCAATTTCACCACTCCCTCCTATTTCAAGAACAAAACTTATTGTACTTTCAATAGCGTGGACTATGAAACTCTTTCACAAACTGCCATATTTCAATCTGCATGAAATAGTTATTGACAGGAGTATATTTGGTAGTTGCAATGTTGCAACCCTCTCTGTAGTCCCAGCTAGTGATTTCTGTACTGGACATACATTTTCTACTAAATAACTGGAAAGTCCAACATATAATTTACCTTCTGATATGAGATCCTTTCCCTGGATCATATTACAATGTCCTTCCTTGATGATCTCCTATTTGGGTTTTTATTTTGGCACAATTTCAAAAAAAAAATTCAAGTTCTTTTTCAAAAGTTAAATAAATCTAAGGATAACATACAGAAAAGAATTTGAGGGTAATGGATATATTTGGTTATCTACCTACTAAAATACTAAATCTATATTAGGAATGTGTAACATTTATAAGAAATAATTTATTATATTATAGGCAGACTTTGGCAGATTATAACCTCCAATATTAACTATCAATAATTATTTCCTCAGGGCTCTTCGGTGGCTCAGTCAGTTAAGCATCTGACTTTGGCTCAGGTCATGATCTTGCAATTTGTGAGTTAGAGCCCCACATTGGACTCTGTGCTGATGGCTCAGAGCCTGGATCCTGCTTCAGATTCTGTGTCTCTCTCTCTGTCCCTCCTCTGCTCATGTTCTCTGTCTCTCTCTCAAGATAAATAAATAAAAACATTAACTTTTTTTAAATAATGATTTTCTCTTCAAATGTTTTTTTTTTTTTTTTTTTTTTTTTTTTTAGCCAACAAATTTAACAATAATTTGTTGTTGGTTCGACCTGAAACTGTTAAGAAAAGGCAAAAAATATAATTGGGAACATGTCCACCATTCTGATTTACAGAACATACTGATTTACAGGCATACTGATTTACAATAACTATAATAAGAAGCAAAATGTGGCCAACTTCCTGGCAGAGGTAGAAACAAAGTGTGATGAAAGCACAGTAAAAAAGAGATTAATTCTGGCTAGGGGAATGTGGTTAGGAACTGGTGATGTTGCAAGGAATGTAGTCTAGTTATAAAGGTCTGAGCCTTGAGGTCAAAAGACCAGAGCTCAAATCTCGGGCATGTCATGTAATAGTTGCAGGCCTGCAGGCAAATTAACATGCCTAGGTATTTCTTCCTCCATCTATAAAACCAGGAAAACAAAACAAAGAAAACCCAACAACATAGCACTTACTCTATACCAAGACAACACTATGAACATTTAACACACATTCATTCAATTTTCATAATGACTCAATGTAGACACCAATATCGTCTTCATCTTACAGATGAGGAAACTGAGGTATGGAGAGGTTAAGTGGCCTAGTAGAGGTCCACACTGGTGTGTTACAGGCTTGGATTGGATGTCAAGCAGTCAGGCTCCAAGTCACAACCTCTTATTCTGCACTGAGGAGTTAATACGAAAGTACTCTACACTCTCCACACACATGCTTTCATACACATTTCCTTGACTCCTTTCAATAACCCTATTAGGCAGTTACTATCATTATACACATTTACAAATGGGGAAACTGGATTAGATAAGTTATGAAAGCACAGTTTTGTGGCAATGGGTATGATTGGGGCTGAAGCAGGACATAAGGGGAGGGCGACTGTTTCAGGACTTTTTTGCAATAATAATGTTGTGGTGATAGAGATGGAAGGGAGGGAAGGGTTTGAGAAATACAGAAGACTGAAAAAAAGAATTTTAGAGAAAAAGAGGAAGAGAATGAAAAGAATGCATATCAAAGAAACTGGGGCTCAAGGGGAGTCAGCAAACTATAGTCACATGCCAAATCTGGCCCACAATCTATGTGAATAAAGTTTTATTGAAACACAACCACACTCCATTGTTTCTGTATTCTCTGTGGCTGCTTTTGCTTGATAATAGCAAGATTGAGTGCTTGCAACAGAATCTATCTGGCCCGCAAAACCAAAAATACTTACCATTTGACCTGTTAAAAACTTTGCCAGTCTTGTCTCTAGTGAAGGCTTGTACAACAGAAATTTCTGTGATGATGGAAGTTTTCTGTACCTTCACTGTTCAATTGCATAGCCACAGGTAGCTGGCTAAATTTAAATTTTAATTAATTAAAAGTAAATGCAATTCAAAATTTAGTTCTTCAGTCACACTAGCCAACCTTTCAAGTGCTCAGTTAGCCACACTTGGCTAATGTTACTGCAGGACTGAATTTTAATCTTAATTCAAATTAAACTTAAATTAAAATAGCCACATGTGGCTACCAACTTTCCTGTTGGACACTGCACTTGTAGGGAATTTAGAGGAGGCAGAGGTGGTCCCCAGAGTCAAATACTGAAGGGAGATCAAATGAGGTAGGACTTCAAGTCAATCCATTGAATTAAGGAACAAACAGGTACTGGTGATCTTGGGGACAGCAGTTTGCATACAGTGATGAGGATTGAGGCTCCCTGCAGTGGATATAAGGGGTATAAGGGAAAAGGATATGTAGGGGTATAAGGGAGAGAAAAGCCTGGAGTATAGACAATGTGGCTGAGAAGTGAGGATATCAAGAGAAGGGGGATGCTCTGACATCTCTTTGGGCTTGTGCAAATCTTTCAACTGGCTTTTATCTAAAAGGGTGAAAAGTGAAGGCAGTTGAGGGGAGGCAGCATTAAAAATTAATGGAAATATGATTCTTTAATGGCAATGGCAAGTGGAACATGTGCAAAAAGTAGGCTAAGTTCAGGTTCTGTTCTAGAAGTGCATTAATGCCGCTGAAATAGGAGATGTGTGTTTAGCGTGGAGCATAACCTGAACTAAAGCAACGAAGATGAGAGTAAGCCTTATCTGAAAAGCCTCGAATGCCTAGTTAAGGAAGGGCAGGCCATTAAAGGGTTCAGAGCTGGAGAATGCTGTGCTTAGAAATGGATTTCAGGTCAGTCTTGAGAGGCAAAGGACGAAATGGAATCAGCTAGGATCTATACTGACTAGCCAAGAAAGGCAAAGTAAGTAATGAAAACTTGGGGGAAGAGGAACTATTATAGAAACAAATTAAAAAGGAACTAGAAGTAGGGGAAGAGTGACATCAAATAAAATTGAGGGTTTTTTTTTTCCCCATCTCTGGATGCCAAGTTTATGTTGTCTTTAAGGGAGACCTGGAATAAGAAGAAAAAGAAACAGTTTTGAAGTATGAAAAGGAATCACCAGTATGCCAGGTTCTGCATCTGGAAATTTATATGCATCAAATCATTTAATCCACACACTATCCCTTGAGGAAGACACTGTTATTCCCATGTTATAGATGAGAAATGAGCCTCAGAGAGGTCAAATAACTCCCCAGAATTATAAAACTAACACATGGCAGACTATAGCCCAGTGCTTTCTGCCTCTAAGGAAAATGTGATGAGTTTCCAATTTTACATGTCTGTCTGCTTATTTGAGTAATTCGTGAACCTCCACGAGAAGTTGTTTCCTGTGCGCAGAGACCACATGCTAGCTCATTAATGGCACACAGCAAATGCTCAATAATTATTTTTAAGTAAATGCCTGCAAGTGTGAATGAACGTGAATTGAAATAGTACTCTTCTGACACATTAACACAAATAAGAAAAAGAGTCTCATGAGGTAAACACTCAGTAAAAACAATGACAAGCTCCAAAGACTACTATTGCACACAAACAGACAAGGCTTTAAGCATTTTGAAGAGGGCATCACATTGCTTTCTTCACACAGGGACATCTCATCTAAATTACAGATACTTGGCCTTGAGCAGTATCAACTGACTGTTCCAGGAAACCCTCCAAATTGGGTAATTGCCTAGTTGGGGCAGCATAATAACCTTACGTTAATTTAACCACTAGGGATATTGTTTTTGTAAACGTACTTGGAAAGCACATCTCTCTATAGGACAATTATTTTAACAGAAAAACCTAACACAAAGAGAGGGACATTCTTTAGCCCTACCAATCCTTTATACATGAGTACGTGTGTGCAGAACCTGGCCCCATCCACCAGCCCTAGCCACAGACTGTCCCATCTCAACATGAAAGGACAGCCCAGGCATCTGCATCTCTGCCAGATCATCTCGGATTAAAACTGAGTGAATTGCCAAAGGTGAGAAATGCAGCCAACAGGAAAAAAGAATAGAAAGAAAGACTTTCAAGAAATCAATACCTGTTATCTGAACTGGATCCACACTGTCAATGAAGAGAAAAGGCATGAATGAAGGATTTTAAAGATCCACAGACTGTGAGTCATGTCCGACAGTTAAATTCAAAGCTGAAAGTAAAGACACCATTTTGCCTTGTTTGCCTCATTTTTATTCTAGAGGAAATGCAGGAAAAACAGGGTTTAAGCAAACAGAAATAGGATTCAGTTTAATATAAAAAATAAAAGAGAAAATTATAATGAATTAAATTAATATTAAAGGTCAAATGTTAAAGATACAATTGAAATACATTTGAATTTCAAAGCACAAATCTATTAAGATTGAAATATAATCATAAATGAATATAAATTTAAAAGAACATTTTAAAGAAAAGTAAACTGCATCATTCTGCCCTCTTCAAGACGGTATTTAGCATACTCTTAGGAGCAGAGGTCCTCAATCAACCAACTAAGAAACAAGCCATGATGAGCTCATAAGGAACTAAACTCCAAACTGGGGCAGGTTCCTAGAAAACCAGACTTACAGATCAGGGTGCTCAAAAGGTCTCCCAGAAGGTAACCCTGGAACCTCAAAACTATCCAGAGAACCAGGAAGGGACGGAAGAAAAGGTACACCTCCAATGTCAATCAGTATTGGTTGAAGGGAAGAAAAAGAGGTCTCAGAATTTAATACTGATAACAATGATGAAGTGATGAAGAAAGAACAAAAAAAAAAAAAAAAAAAAAAAGGGAAGAGGGGAGGAAAGGAGAAGAGAGATAGTGGCCCCAGGACCACGCAGGGGAGAAGGAAGCTAATTTGTTAATATGGTGTTACTTTACTCTGGTTAAAGAGAAATAGGAAGTGAGGCGAGAAATGGGTAAGGATTGAAATTAATGTGCTCTAACCATGAGAACATTAGGACTGTATATTTTTTCCTATTTTCACATTGCATTTTCATCTTAGCTATCCATTTCTTTCTCTTTAAGGCTATAACTCATGTAGAATTACACACCACAATGTTCTGATGAAACTCTCCTCTACAGCTGAGGCTCCCAGAACGCAGACACCACGTTCATTAACTCATTCTGCACAACACTTAGCTCATGTCCACAGAGAGATGTTTAATACAAGCTCTTATTAAAGAGGAGGAATACAATCAGTCATCTTAGAATGTCTGAAAAGAGCTTTTTCTTCCCACTGAGCTACATAAATTATTCTGAGATTGTTTCTACAAAGATTGTGTAGTTGGCAGAGCTACAAAGGGGGCATCAATTTTGTTTTCCTGCTTAAAACAAAAAGATTTAAAGGAAATGTGATACAACATTAAGATTTTACAAAGCCCAGTGTTCGATGTCCACTAGATTATTATCTTTATTTATTCTTCAGATATTTCATAAGGAAGAAGGTTGTGATACCTTATTCACAGTATTAATGTTTTTGAACAAAAAATTTGACTCTATATTAGAAAGGGTATAATATCTCTTTGATCTAGAAATCTAAGAATTCATCAGCAAGAAGAAAGGAAAGAAAGAAGCAGAGAAAGACAGAGACAGAGAGAGAAATCTTCAGAATGCTGTATCCGAAGATGTAAGTATATCTGCCTGTTTATAATAACAATAAAGAGAAACAACCTAAATTTCAGCATGAAGGGATTGTGAAATAAATAACATTCATCCAATATGTTTTTTTTTTTAATTTTTTTTCAACGTTTATTTATTTTTGGGACAGAGAGAGACAGAGCATGAACGGGGGAGGGGCAGAGAGAGAGGGAGACACAGAATCGGAAACAGGCTCCGGGCTCTGAGCCATCAGCCCAGAGCCCGACGCGGGGCTCGAACCCATGGACCGCGAGATCGTGACCTGGCTGAAGTCGGATGCTTAACCGGCTGCGCCACCCAGGCACCCCTCATCCAATATGTTAAAACATTCTGCAAACATTAAAAATCACTGAATAGAAGAATAGAAGAATGGAAAAAATATAGCTTATTGCAGTGGAAAAAAGACCTGTCAATAGTATGGATAGTATAATTCCATTTTTCTGTAAGAACAAAAATAGAGACCTAGAGTGTCAAACAGACATACAGACATATAGAGTTTTAAAAAGCAAAACACATACACAATAAATATGTGTGCCTGCAAACACTGGTGAATCTGATTAAAGTTTATTAGTTTAGTTCATTGTACTGTGCCAATGTAGATTTTGGTTTTGATAATATAATAGTTTTGGTTTTGATAATATACTAGTTGTGTAAGACATCACCACTAGGAAAGGCTGAGGGAGAGGCACAAACAAATCTCTTTGCACTATTATTGTACCTTCTTGTGAGTCTACAATCATTACAAAATAAAAATTTTAAATGAAATAAAAAGGCTGAAGGAAAATATGCAAAATATGCCAAGATATACACTGAGAATGTATTGAGATATTGAACTATACAGCCGATTTTCCATCTATTTCAGCTTTCCTGAGTTTACCCAATTAGAATTTAAAGAACTATTGCTTCTTTATGGGGAAAAAAAAAAGCATAAACCTAAATTTTAATCAAGTTTTTTTTAATGTTTATTTATTTTTGAGAGAGACAGAAATAGAGCATCAGCAGGGGAGGGGCAGAGAGAGAGGGAGAAACAGAATCTGAAGCAGGCTCCAGGCCCTGAGCTGTCAGCACAGAGCCCAATGTGGGGCTCGAACCCACAGACCACAAAATCACGATCTGAGTCAAAGTCGGACGCCCAACTGACTGAGCCACACAGGTGCCCCTAATCAAAATTATTTTAATAAAGCAATGTCACTGAAGAGGCCATGTCAATTCAAACCTAGGTCTCAAACCTAGGCCTTGTAATCATAAAACCTCTGCTCTCTTAATTAAACCCTACTATGTCCCATCCAACTTCCCACCTTCGTTCATCACCGAAACAACCTTACACTCAGATACAAGCATGCATGCTATGGACATATCTACAAAGATCATCGAATTTGACTAGATACTATTGAACATAACTTAAAATTTTTATTATGCCTTTTTCCCTAGCCTTATCCTCAAAATAATCTGAGAACAATATCACAAACTGTATCTTTGCTTTATCTTTGTCAATGTCCCCAATATCTACATATGTATTATATTCATAAATAAAACATTTTCCATTAACATTTCCATAATATGAAATTTGAATACAGTGCAGTTTACTCAATTATCCAAGAGTTCATCGTCTAGCTGGTTCTAAGCCCATTATTTCCCTTTATTTTCTTTGTTGTTACTTGTCTTCTCCTCACTTTCCTGTGTATTAGTACCTCTAGCAGAAAATGAGAGATTGTACAAATGGATAAAATTTAAAATGGATGATTCTCTTATCTATGAAAAGATTCATTAGTTAGAAAATGGCTTCTGTTGACCAAAATGTGAGGTTCTAAACTCTAGCTATTCACACCTCAACAGTCAAAGGTAATTCAGGGTAGAGTCAATTGTCAAATAAAACAAATTTTATTACCCATATTTTCAAAAATTATAACTAGATAGTACATAGCACTCATAATTACTCTTTTTTTTTTAATTTTTTTTCAACGTGTTTTATTTATTTTTGGGACAGAGAGAGACAGAGCATGAACGGGGGAGGGGCAGAGAGAGAGGGAGACACAGAATCGGAAACAGGCTCCAGGCTCCGAGCCATCAGCCCAGAGCCTGACGCGGGGCTCGAACTCACGGTCCGCGAGATCGTGACCTGGCTGAAGCCGGGCGCTTAACCGACTGCGCCACCCAGGCGCCCCCATAATTACTCTTTTTAAACAGAAAAATGAAAGCTATCTCATTGCACACAAACACACTTTTTTCCTTTGATGTATGAAATTGCCCTTCAAAGTTACAATCTATCTGGAATCTCATTCAGTATCTGGAATAGCTCCTGGATTGTAGAAGGCATTTAATAAATGTTCAATGAATGAACAAGAGAAAGAAAGAATGAAGGAAGGAACAAATGAGTTAATGAATAAATAAATTCTAGAGCCAAAAATACTCCACTCTTATAAATATAGTAGGACCACAAACATATAGGTGTGTATATATGTATATATGTGCCTGGTTTGTTTTTAAATCTGAAACACTGGTATTATGAGCATAAAACAGGATTAACTGGAGAGGAATTATGATACAGTGAGATGCTGACACACTCCAGAGTCTAACACATCTGGTTTTTCATCCCAGATCTGCCACCTGCATGCCAAGTAAACATGAACAAGGTACTTAATCTTCCCTAAATTCTTCTTTCAGAACATATGTGCTTGAGAAATTAAATAACTATGGTAACGATGCTTTGTTATCATTACTGTAATAAAATATTATGTATTCTGTAACACTTTACCACTCACAAACTCACACACACACGTGTGTGCACACTTATACAAATACACACATATAGAGTAAAATCATCTTCTAGGATTTAAGCAATTTTGATTTAAAAGTATTATTATTTCCATCAGATACAGACTTTGAAATAACTAGATATGTAATTAAAAAAAGGAAAATCTTCCTAATTAAAGATATTTTTTACTGATTATAAATTTAAAAATTAAATTTTTTATAAGTTAATTAAACCTAGATAAGAGAAAATGTCATCAAATTAGATCGACTAATCGTGTAATTACAAATCACATTTCAAATAGCTCTTAAACTATTCAGGCGAAATAATGAAATGTTTCTAGTAGACACATGTAGCAGGTGTTAAACAGTCAGGACCCAGAATTTTAAAACACTAATAAAGGGGCGCCTGGGTGGCTCAGTCGGTTAAGTGTCCGAGTTCGGCTCAGGTCATGATCTCGCGGTCTGTGGGTTGGAGCCCCACGTCGGGCTCTGTGCTGACAGCTCAGAGCCTGGAGCCTGTTTCAGGTTCTGTATCTCCCTTTTCTCTGACTCTCCCCTGTTCATGCTCTCTCTCTGTCTCAAAAATAAATAAATGTTTAAAAAAAATAAAATAAATAAAACAATTAATAAAAATCAGTTTTATATTTTCAAAATTTAAGTGCTTAACAGAATATATTCAGCTTTTACTCCAAATAACAAAATATTAAGATTTATATCATTATTTATGGCAATACCATAAATGTGTCCTAGAAATATAATATTTTTAGGTTATCTCATTGCTATCACTTTTTTACTTTTTATTGTTTTTTTAATTAAAGCATAATTGACATATAGCATTATACAGGCTTCAGGTATACAACATAATGATTCAACATTTGTATACACTGCTAAATCATTACCACAGTAAGTCTAGTTATCATCCGTCACCACGCACAAAATTTTTGTCTTTTTTTTTCTTTCTTCTTGTGATGAGGACTTTTAAGGTTTACTCTCTTCATAATTTCCAAATATGCAATACAATATTATTAAGTATAGCCATCATGCTATATCCCCATGACATTTATTTTATAACTGGAAGTTTGTACCTTTTGACCCCCTTCACCCATTTCATCCAACCCCCTTCCGCTCCCCACTCTGGCAACCACCGATCTATTCTCTGTATCTGTGAGCTTACGTTTTTGTTTTGTTTTTTTTGTTTTGTTTTGTTTTGTTTTGTTTAGACTCCACCTATAAGTGAGGCCATTCAATATTTGTCTTTTATCACTTTTAAGCAATAATTTTCATTTGATCAATAAAATTTGGTTTATTTGGTTAACTTATTGACTACAAAATGACTAATAACTGACAATATGGTAATATGTTATTGGTCCAACTATTAAATCTGAAACTGGGAATCTGGTGTGTTCCAGAGAGACAACTTTTTCAGTCCCTACTCACAAGGGCACTGGGTCTGTACCACATAAGTAAAGTATTTTCCTTCCATGTAATATGTGTGTCTTTGGCTCGATGACTAGAAACTCATGCTGACTGTAAAATAGTCTCTACTACAACTTAAAGATAAATGAGCTAAAGAGAAGCAAAGAAAGCCAACTGCCTCATAATGGCACTTAGACCCATGAGGAATGCAAACTGGTGTACCCACTCTAGAGAACAAATGGAGGTTCCTCAAAAAGTTAAAAATAAAACTACTCTACAATCTAGCAATTGCATTACTAGGTATTTACCCAAAGGATACAAAAATAATGATTCAAAGGGATACATGTACTCCAATGTTTATAGCAGCATTATCAACAACAGCCAAATTAAGGAAAAAGTCCAAATGTTCATCAACTGATGAATGGAAAATGGTGGTATATACATACAATGGACTATTACTCAGCCATCAAAAAAGAATGAAATGTAGCCATTTGCAATGACACGGATGGAGTTAGAGAGTATTATGCTAAGCGAAATAAGTCAGGCAGAGAAAGACAAATACCATATGATTTCACCATATATGGAATTTAAGGAACAAAACAAAACAAAAACATAAGGGAAAATTAAAAAAAAAAAAGGAGAGGGAGGCAAACCATAAAAGAGACTTTTAACTATAGAAGACAAACTGAGAGTTGCTGGAGGAGGGCTGGGTGATGGGATGGGCTGAATGGGTGATGGGTATCAAGGAGGGCACTTGCTGTGATGAGGACTGGGTGTTAAATGTAAGTAAAGAAACACTAAATTCTACTCCTGAAACTAATATTACACTGTATGTTAACTAACTGGAATTTAAATAAAAATTTGGAGGAAAAAAAAAGAAAATTTCAAACTCTTTGATGCCTTGATAGCAAGAAGATTCATAAGTCATTTTGGGTTCAGGTAGGATGGATGATTCAGGTAATATGTACCTACAATCTATATAGGAACCCCACTATAAAATAGATTAAGAAAGTACATCTGCACATGGCAAAGTTTTTAAATCAGAGCAACTGATATCCACAAGGTTATCTGCATTCCACTGTGGATATAAAGGTGACTGAATCCTGATCCCTGCCCTTCTATTACCTAGTATGATTGGTTAAATTGCTGGTAAAGTATCCGCGGAGTGTGAGCTTATCAAGTGGACGTACAGTGGATGGAAATGAGTACTGAGTTATTCTTTGCCAAACTACTTAAAGGGAAATAAGATTCAAGGTGACGTGATTTTTAGGGGGAAAAAACAACACTTAGTCAAGAACACATGTAAAAGTTGATTCTGGGAAAGCGGTGAAGATTTACAATTCCTCTAAAATGAGAGAATGGAAGATACATGGAAGCACAATTGACACAGGACAAAAAGGGAAACTACATCTCTGATTAAAAATTTTTAGAATTGTAACATAGTTCTCATTCTTTGTACCCTCTAGGTCCTGATGTCTAAATAGTCACAGGACAACCAGACAGAAGTTAAAGAGTGCAGTTACAACTCATTATAGAAATTGTGCTTCATAGTGTGTGACCCAACTGGTTGAAAAATTAAGTCCACCACTATATGGCAAGTCACTTAATCTCTCTGTCCTTTTGTTTACAGAGCTATAAAAGTGCATTATATCTATTTCATAAGGTGTTGGAAGGAGTCAAAGAATACATATATAGTTTTAGCACAGGGCCTGAGCCACAGTAAGTGTTCCATAATTAGTTAACTGCTGTTGTATTGCCATAGTTGTTAGTATTAAAGAATGGAAAAGCTCAGGCATGAGCTAGAGAACAATTACATGTGAATTCCCTTCTCAATCCATTACAGACTCTACAAACATCCCAAATTTCAATGTGGCACATCCTCTAAATACTCAAAGAAAGCATTTTAACATTTTTACATCACATGTTCCCCAAAGTTTGTTACATCTATGCAATAACAGTAAGTGGGAGAGCCTACAACTCATTGTCCTTGTACTAAATTTTTAAAAATTACATATATTTTAAAAATATACATAATATAAATTATATATATCATAATCATATATATGATCCTATATAATATTATACATCATACATAATCATGTATATGAGTATATATGTGATGATATATAATATTATATACCATATATAATCAGATAATCTATGATATATAATATTATATATATATAAGCTGTATGCAGTATGATTCCTGAGAAACTCATCTCTGCACTTAACATAAGCCATTTATCAAGGTCTGTCCATGCACACTAGGATCAAGATGAAAGCAACGAAAGAAAAACAGGAAAGAATACTGTAAATGAATGTGTAAATCAGTAATAAATGCAGTAAACAAAATCAACAAGTTCCATAATTACAAACATACAAGAAGTCAAGTATTTTCTTTTACTGAAAGGTTGGAGGGAAAAAAAGTTCAAATATTCATACTTAGATGAATTAATTAGACTGTTCCTATCTTCTAATAAAAATATTAAAGCATAATGCAAGCAATGAATAATGTGGTCATTATAGATTTTCCTTAAGCCAGAAAACCAACAGAGCATTTTTTAGAGAGAAGATTAATACTACTTTCTAGAGTCCAAGAAAAATTTCTAAGATAGGTAACAATTAATATAAAGCCTCTCTTCCCCCAACTTTGAGACTGTGGTACACATTTGAAATATTTTACATATAAAACATGGTTTATTTTTTTCAAAGAGTATCAACATATTATTCCATATATATAATATGGATATTTTCCAAATGTTTCTGGGAATTAGATCTAGATGTTCTAAATTACTTTTAGTGGTTTCCTTGGAGAAGGGATAAAAAAAGAAAGAAAAACTAAAATTAATTAAGATGCTTTTTAAAAAAAATTTTTAATGTTTATTTTTTGAGAGAGAGAGACAGACAACAGAGCACAAGTGGGGGAGCAGTAGAGAGAGAGGGAGGCACAGAATCCGAAGCAGGCTCCAGGCTCTGAACTGTCAGCACAGAGCCCCACAGGGGGCTCGAACTCAAAAACAGTGAGATCATTACCTGAGCCACAGTTAGACACTTAACTGATGGAGCCACCCAGGCGCCCCTAATTGAGATTCTTATTACAGAAACACTATAATGTATTTAGAAAGAGTACAGATGCTAAGCTCAGACTACCTGGGTTCAAATCCTATATCTGCTACTTACTAGATTTATAAGATTAGACAAGTTTCTTAAACTCTCCATATCTTCATTCCCACACCCATTAAATGAGAATAAAAAACTGAGGAGTGCCTGGATGGCTCAGTCCGTTAAGCGTCAGACTTCAGCTCAGGTCATGATCTCCCAGCTCATGAGTTCGAGGCCTGTGTGGGGCTCTGTGCTGAGGAAATATTATTTCCTATTATTTCTTTCTCAGTCAAAAAGACAGGACAGATTGCACTGCAGTAACAATTGCAAACTCTCTGTAACTTGCAAAAACAAATGTCTATGTCTTATTCATATGACTTCACTGCGGGGTGGACTCCCCAAAGCATTGACATCAATGATTTTTGCTCAGCAATGCAGATTACATCTATTACACACATGTTCCACGATGGTGGAGAAGACCGGAGAACTATAGACTGAAGCACTCACAGCTAAAGGCTTCACCCTGAAGTGACACACCTTCCTCTTCTCACCGCCTTGGCCAAAGCTAACCATATAACCCTGGGTATAGGGGGATATCCAATCCCCCTGCATGTCTGAGGTAGAAAACAGATACCACTGACTAATAATAACCATCACAGACTAATTTTATAATTCCCCCATTTTACAATTATTTTGGGCAAAGCACTGTTCAAAGACTGGAACCAAAATTCTAATCTCTAGGAATCATTTGTTTTCTCCACTAATAACGATCCTTGACTTTTTTTTTCTCCTACCCACCAAAATCGGGTGTCTAACAAACTCCCATTGGTAACTGGCAAACTTCATTTGGCCTTGATGAAGGCAGGGAGTAGGGAGGAAGGCAAAGTCAGGGCATCTGTGGTTTAGAAAAGCACTTAACTCTCAGCTGAGAATCAATACAACCCTGTAAAAATAAGAAAAACTGTGGAGAGAAAGCAAAGTTAGATTTGTACAAAAATGGACTTTTCTAAGCTCCAATGCTTTGCTTACAGTTATTTAGCAAACAGTCAATGATACTGATGCTATATCCCTTTGACTACTATCATACCAACTTTTTTTTTTTTTTTTTACAAATATCTATATTGGTCATGTCTAAGGTAGATACTGAGCATTCTTTTTTTTTTTTTTAAATCTTCCTAAAGTTCTTTTACCTAACTAATGCATCCACTTAGGAGAGAGGTCTTGAAAGATTATACTTGGGAAATGTTTTTATTCTAATATCAAAACCTAAGGAGAAGTTATTCCTATTGTCCAGAGTCAGCTTTTAAGTCAAAGACCTATGGAAATTAATTGCTTCCCTTCCACTTAGAAAAATTTATATTTTAAATCAGTAAAATTAGCTATTTACCTAAAAGTCATAAGCTAAATTCTACTGCTCTCTAGCTTAGAATCTGAAAGTGCTGCTTCTTTTTATTATCATTATTATTATTGTTGTTGTTGTTGTTGTTAGCTATTCTAGGACTTTCAACTGGACTATTTCAAACTCAAAATTCTTTTTTTTAAGTATATTTATTTATTTTTGAGAGAGAGCAAGTGAGTGGAAGAGGGGCAGAGAGAGAGGGAGAGAGAATTCCAAGTGGACTCCACACTGAGAGTACAGAGCCTGATGCAAGACCCAAACTCACGAACCACAAGATTGTGATCTGAGTGGAAACCAAGAGTCAGAGGCTTACCTGACTGAGCCACCCTGGTGCCCCTCCAAGTTAAAATTCTTAAACTTCAGTTTTCCTAGATATCATAAGAAGAATACCTCTCCTTTCCATGCACTGTCCTTTACCTCATTTGGCCCCAATACTAGCACAAGCACACAGAATCTCTGTCATAATAAATTCTCTATCCACATGGTTTAGCTAAAAGATTTGAGTTCCACATTCAGATGTGCTTCTAAAACTACAATTTAAAGAGGTTCTTAGATTCCTATATGTTGTCACAAAGATTCATTAGCCTCCTACATATTTCTCTTGCAAATATCACACCA
This sequence comes from Herpailurus yagouaroundi, assembly GCF_014898765.1. Classification (NCBI taxonomy): domain Eukaryota; kingdom Metazoa; phylum Chordata; class Mammalia; order Carnivora; family Felidae; genus Herpailurus; species Herpailurus yagouaroundi. The sequence continues at coordinate 38,170,595 of NW_024412413.1, forward strand.
CAATGGAAAGCAATGAGTTGCTGCTTGTTGCTTATCAAACTGGAATTCTTTTTAAAAAGCAGCAGAAGCAGCAGCAGCAGCGGAGGTAACAGCAGAAGCAAATAACTTCGACCACTGGATTTCTTCCCCTCAACTAATAGTATAAGGCATGAACAAAGGAAGACTAAGCCACCTTCCAGGAGGTGCTAAGCCTTTGGATTTTCCCCTACACCTGGTACTTGATCGGGTCACAGCCGATTGAATTTCCATTGTTCATTGATTGTGCCATTTGTGAGGCAATCCATCCTTGCTTATGTAATTGCAGCGTTCCTGTAGTTCACTTCTTTCTGCCCTGAAGGCTCGGCAGCATGAGGACTGAGAAAATTAGATATGGCACAGCCTCAAGCTGCTGACCTTCAGAATATAAAATAAGGCCCATCTTTTAAAATTGGTCTTTCTTGATGAGGTTACTCTGCAGGAATATATTTCTAGCAGGCAATTTTTCACGCTGACCATGTAACCTCCTTAAAATATTTTTTGTATTTATAAAAAAATGATAATTTAAATTTTAAATATGCCTGTACTGTGCACAATATTATGAATAAATTCATTTCATTTAGAGTTTGTCAAAAGGGGACCGATTTTTCATTTTTAGGTAAACCTCTCACCTTCAAACCAGAATTAAATCTCATTTTAATAAAATCTGATAAATATGAAGGAAACTTCACAGACTCTTAATAAGTAAAAAAAAAAATTCCCAAACAGTTTAATGTGGCTAACCAGTTGACTGCCAAAGTACTAAGATTCAGTAGCGAAATTAAATTACCTCCTGGTTACATAAAAATCCACATTATATTTTGCTTATTTGTTTTCCTTTGAAACACAAACTCAGAAAAGTTGCAAATACAAGAATAAAAAAAGGTTTTTTCCCTCTGAACCAGTTACTTACATGATGCCTAATAACCCCAGAATAACGTAACAAATCAACAAATTTTAATTATTTCACCCCTTTTCAACTGTCTCCGTATCTTCCCTGTCCAACTCACAATCAAATGTGGGATGTCTAGCTTAATAAAATTGTTCCAGTATATAACAAGAACATACAGATTGCCTGAGTAGCTCTTTATTTCAACATCTAGGCTTTTCCATTGGGTTTCTTCCATGAACTTCTAGTATCTAAACAAACAAAAAAGATAAGAAACCACACAAAGTTCAACTTGCAAAAACAGGGAGAGCTGCTGATGACGAATGGGTTTCAAAATAAGCAAAATTCCCTTCATTCCTATGTCACGGATTTCATCACTTCTGCCATTAGACAGAAGTTTCTCCTAAAAGGGGAGGAAGGAAAAGTAAAGATGGCGAGGAAACTTACATAACCCAGGTACCTCCACACACAGCCATCTGGTCTCCGTACCTGTCTCTAACCCCTCTGCCATCGGTTCACTCTGTAACACACTATTCTCGCTTTGGCCTCCATCTCTACATTGATAGCACATTATGAAAAGTCACCGAGGGTTTCTGAATCAAAACTGCCTGTTCAATCCTCAATAGCCTCAAAACATCTCCAGAGCCCTTGACCTCTACTGACTTCCCCTATTTTTATCTCTTCTCTCCCTCATGCTCCATGACATTAAAATATCCTGCTCTTCCTTTTACTTCTTTGACCAAGTCTCATCCATTCTTACGGGGTATTTTTTTTCTTTCTTCTACTTGTCTCCAAAGTTCACTTCTTAGTATTTTGCTCTTCCTCTCTCTCTCTCCTCCTCCACCCCACTCTCCACTCAACACTCACAGGCTTTAACTCTCACATCTTTTTAACTTATAGTTAAATCTATAATTCTACATAAGCTCCACCCAGTTTTCAACCCATTAACTTTCACTTCACAATCAGTTGCTCCAGTTGGACATCTGACTCAAATTCTTGCAGTTACCATAAATTCCTTCCTTCCCTGAATCCCACTGCCAGGAAGTCATGATGTCTCATTTAGCCTTCCATAGGGGCCACTCAGTTCCAGCCAAGTGTTGCCCATTGCAGATGGATATTCAGCTTTTTTTTCCAAAAGAAGACCAAAACTTGAATTGTTAATAGAAATGTAGATTTTAAATAAAATCTTCCAATGTTTAAATACTGAGAACTACCTAAATAAACAAAAACTCAGCACCTGGGGCAAACAAAACCTACCTTCAGGTTTACAGTCAGATTGTGACTTGTAGCCTAATACATAAATGCAAATCCCTTTTTCTTATTATTCCAAGATTTTTAAAACCATCCTGAAACTACCTTCTGAATCCGAGGTCAGTAGTGCCCCGCCTTCCCTGCCCAATTGTGGTTTCATTTTCTGGTGTTTCAGTTACCTGAGGTCAATCTCAGGCCTAATGTGATCTCACAGTGCCTATGTCATTCATTGCACTTGATCTCATTCCGTAGGCATTTTATCATCTCACATCATCACAAGAGGAAAGGTGAGTACAGTACAATAAGGTATTTTGAGAGAGAGAGACCACTTTCACATAATGTTTATTACAGGCTATTGTTATCATAATTCTATTTTATTAGTTGCTGTTAATCTCTTACTGAGCCTAATTTATAAATTAAATTTTATGATAGGTATGCATGCATAGGAAAAAACAGTATATAAGTGTTTAATTCTATCCATGGTTTCAGGCATCCACTGTGGATCTTGGAATGTATAAGGGGGATAAAGGGGACAATCCAAAATAACCTCTACAAGCCAACTGCTCTACTACATTATTCTCTAAGCACATTTGATTCTTTCTAACCTCTATGCCTGTCATGTTTGTTTCCCACACACAAAAAGTTTTTTCCTAAGTCCTATTTTCAAACGCTATCATTTCTCTGAAAACCTCCCAGACCACATTAGCTTATGGGAATATCTTGCCCAAATCCAAAGACATTCATACCTAGTATTGTGTGTCAGGCACAGTCTCAGACACTTTACAAGCCCCTCTCCACCCCATATAATCCCAAAAAATTGATACTACAATCATTCTCATTTTATAAATAAGGGTATTGAAGCTGGCCCAAGGTAAGTGGCAGAACTGGAGTTGAACTCATAACTGTTTTTTTCCAGTGCAGAAAGAAGAGTAGGAAATTCATGTTTTGGTCATGCATTATATGATATATTATGTACCAAGAAAAAAATCAAAAAATCCGTAACATGACTCACAAGGCCATTCACCATATGGCTATTTTCTTCCATTTCTTGATAATTTCCCCATCATTCCTTAAGCCCCGGCCACATTAGTCTTCTTTCAGTTTCTACAATCTACTGAGCTACTGCATACTTCATGGCCTTTGCATATACTGTGTTCTTTGCCTGGAATGTTCCTCCCCACTTCTCATGCCTAATCTCTACTCATTGGAATCTCAGTTTAAATATCATTTCCTCAAGACTCCTCCCATGATCCTTCTAGAGAAGACTATGTTAAATCCACCACTAACCATCGTACTGAATAGTATGTACTGCAATTCTAAATAAATAACTCTGTGATAGTTTAGTCAATATATGTCCCCCGTGCTACTATGTGGTAAGTTTCTTCACTACCTTTTCCACAATTTTCTCTGTATTATCCACACAGTAAGTTAATGATTGATATCTTTAACTCTATGAACCATTTTAAGACTTGGAGGGATTAAACAACCTTTATCTCATAGCTAGTAAGTGAGATCTTGCATGTTGAAAAAACTATACTCCATTATAGAAATGTTAACCAACCTGAAACCATTTTCTAATAATCTGCATTAAGTTGGAGTCTTTCCTTTTCAGCTTATAGTCACTGTTAATAAATATTAAATTCTAAATCAAATAGTATATGAGAGTCTTATCATGGAACATTGTTTAAATAAAAATAAACAAAAATGGGATTGTAATGCTTCCATAGAAAGGAATAAATTGATGAACTAGACAGAAGAGTCAACCACAATGTGTAATGCAAAAGTAGATTGCCTAATCTTTATATCACAGAGTGGCAGCTCGATTTCAACTTCAGGATAGGCAGCAGGATGCCTAATTCTTGAGGAGAAACTAACCAAACATCCATTTTGTTGTTTCAGGATTAGAGAAACTACTAGGAATTCTAATTGCTTCCCCTTTGGCTATAGTTTTCCACTAAAGTCTCTGAAATAGATATTTCATCACCACAGAAACCAGGTGTCAACAATGTGAATTAACCACCAAACTGAGAAAAAGGTGGTTCTTCACAACTTCCTAAAGCACCTACATATAACTGGGATTTATTTTCCAAAGATTGTAGAGATTACAGTACCAGAAGTGTATTGGGGCATCTGGATGGTTCAGTCAGTTGAGCATCCGATTTCAGGTCAGGTCATGATCTCATGGCTCACGGGTCCAAGCCCCGCATCAGGCTCTTTGGAATCTGTGCCTCCGTCTCTCCCTGCCCCTCCCCAACACTCTCTCTCTCTTTCAAAAATAAACATTAAAAAAATTTTTTAAAAGAAATATATTTTACAGGGCTATTGACTTCAGTGGAAAGTTCCTTCAGTCTATCACCCTTAACGATTTCTATCCCATGTTGAAATACAAATCAAAACCACATTGAGATACCACCTCACACTGCTAAGAGTGGCTAAAATTAACAATTCAGGAAACAACAGATGTTGGCAAGGATGTGGAGAAACAGGAACACTTTTGCACTGTTGGTGGGGATGCAAACTGGTATGGCTGCTCTGGAAAACAGTGTGGAGGTTCCTTAAAAAAATTAAAAATAGAATTACCCTATGACCCAGCAATAGCACTACTAGGAATTTATCCAAAGGATATGGGAGTGCTGATTTGTAGGGACACGCATACCCAAATGTTTATAACAGTGCTACCAACAATAGTCAAATTATGGAAAGAGCCCAAATGTCCATCAACTGATGAATGGATAAAGAAGATGTGGTTTATACATACAATGGAATACTACTCAGCAATGAGAAAGAATGAAATCTGCCATTTGCAACAATGTGGATGAAACTGGAGGGTATTATGCTAAGTGAAATAAGTCTGTCAGAGAAAGACAGATATCATATGTTTTCACTCATATTTGGAATTTGAGAAACTTAACAGAAGACCATGGGGGAAGGGAAGGAAAAATAAGATACAAACAGAGAGGGAGGCAAACCATAAGAGACTCTTAAATTCAGACAACAAACTGAGGGTTGATGGGCATGCAGGTTCGGTGGGGGATGGGGACAATGGGTGATGGGCATTGAGGAGGGTACTTGTTGGGATGGGCACTTGGTGTTATATATAAGTGATGAATTATGGGAATCTATTCCTGAAGCCAAGACTACACTGTATGTTGGCTAACTTGACAAAAAAAAAAGAGATTTCTATCCCATGTTTATACTCCTGCATATGTAAATTACCATTGGGTAGTTTATGCCACTGTGAAAGCTAATATGCATTACTATTTATGTGTTGGAGCTTCTGATAGGCCTGCAGATTCTGAGCGGAGTTTACTTTCATGAAAAACAAACAGACAAGATTATAATGAAAAAAGAGAAGCCAAAGGGCATCAGAGATCTTGACTCCCTGTATGTCAGCTCCATATAGAAGTTAGCTACAGCACCCTATGAACTCCTCAGTTTTCTTAAAGATTTGGCTACCCACATCCACATTTCCAAGACCCCAGCTTCGAAGAAAATAAGCAAATCTCTTTCACATCAAATTGTGCCTATATCCTCTTACTATCTTCCAAAGACATATAGTAGCAAAAATCAGCAAATCTATGCATTCTGTTACTTTACTATAATTTTTTAAACTCATATGTCAGCTCTGCCCTAGACCCTAGGGATATAAAGATAAAAAGAGAGAGAGAGAGAGAGAGAGAGAGAGAGAGACATTTCATCCTGCCCTTGAATTTAGCTTTATAGAAAACTGTTAACCAATGAGGAGTGTCTGCAAATAAGTGTCCAACACAGCAATGGATTCTACTTGAAAATGAAAAGTCTTATTGATGAAGTTTAAGATTAGATATGTGATCTTCCACCTCGATTTCCCTGCCCAAATCTGCTCTGCCAACCAAAATTTTTAGTAAGATTGAATCACTCTTCTGAAATAAATACAAAGTCAAAGACTTATCTTTGTTCACTTTGATCTTTTGGGCTGCTGTAAACAGGTTTGGCCATGCGATTCCAATTCCAAGAGCTCAAAGATGAAGAGTTCAGCTACAGTATTATCAAAAATCAGTGATCTACAATGTACTGAAGTTTTAAAAATACAAAGACCTTTTGGCAAAAATTCTCATTAAAAACATTTTATGCACACAATTTTAGAAAATTTAGGCGAGGAATTAAAGATTAAGAAGAAAAAAAAAAACAGAAAGAAAACCTTCAGGTCTAAAATGTCTACTTGATGAACTTTTGATTTCTGCATTCTCTGCACTCACCTAGGCCCTTGCCAACCCCAACCAAGCCTCTAACAATCTGTCCTTTCCCTTTCATTGCCACTGTCACTGCTTTACTTCTGGCCCCCATTGGTTTTTACTTGGAAAACCACATGGTTTTAAGGGGAGGGGAGGGTCACATAAATAATTTCAGTACCACACCTTAGGACAGATATGCAGACACAGACCTTTGAGAATACACTCTTAGGAAAGTTATTCAATTTCTGTTTTGATCTGAGAAACACAAAGAGGGTTTTCTGCTCCTGAAATAATTGTGGTTTAAGAGTGCAAAGATAGCTAGCTACTCTTCCTCCAACATTTAATAAGGTCTATTTCATCCAAGACATGGTCTTCGGTCTTAATCCTCATACTATTTCCACATTTATATATAAAGAAATGGAAGCAGAGATTAAATAACTTGGCTGTGAACACACTGCCAGTAACTGGGAGAGCCAGAGCTCAAACCCAGTATTCTGGCTCCACAGACCATGCGGTTAGTCACCATGACTCCCAAAAAGCAGGGGTCTTATATTACTCATGGGCATACACACAGTGCTTGAACCACTGTTGGCCCTGTTAAAAAGGGATAGTCGAACACCACTGAAACAACTGAACTAGAAGAGAACATGTGTTCAGATTCTAAAGGAAAACAACGTAAATATTCCAAACATTGAAGAGAGAACCAGGCATAGTGACAATATAGAACAGACTCTGATTGGCTTGGCCTTTCTCCATTCCATCTCCCCGGCTCTCAACAAGGAGACATTTGTCAAATGCAAGCAAACCTGATTGTGTCATTCCCCCAACTCACTGCTGGGAATTTGGAAATTTGAGAAACTCCACTGTAGTGTTTCTCAAACTTTTACAAGAAACAACTCTCCCTAATGGCTGGCAGATGAGAGCAAACACGTTTTTAAGGATTAGGCACATAGCCTAAAGAACACCCGGAACTCCGAGCTCTCATAGCTATGTGCCTCACCCTTACAATTCCGGCAAGTCTGGCATTTATTCTACAATGTATCTGTTTTGTTGTAATGCAAAACTGATGTGTATAACTACTTATAATTGCAACTGCAGACAAAAAAAAATTGTATTCCTACCATGATTTCTAGCACTACCTGGCTATATGTGCATAATTTTGGAGAACCTCATATCACAGCTCCCTATACACGACAGGGCTATGGATCTAACCCAATCTACTGGTCAACACACAGAAATCCCTTCCCCTCCCAACCCTTGACTCACCAGCCAGCCCACTCTCCCACCTCTCCGGTCAACACAATTATTTGCAACCACGGTTACCAGCCAAATTTCAGCCACCTCCTGGTCTTAATAATTAGATATTTGCCGACCTTGAGAAGATATAACCATACTTCCAGACCCTACTTAGGTGTGATTTTATTGAAGTCTTTCCTCAAATCTCTTCCTCCCTGCAGTATAGGGCACTTGACAGTACTGCCCTATTTGTTTCCGTGGTTGTCTCCTACACTAGACAGTGCTGTCCGTGGAGACAGACCCTTGTTTTTGACCGTGGAACATCTCCAATGCCAAGTGGAGTCCTGCCATATTGGTAAATCTCTGGTCTATAGGAAGCTCGCCTCATAATGGGTAAGCGAATTCCTCAAGAGAAGGGAGGAGAGTTGACTCTGGAACTAAATGAGATTCGAATGAAAAGATCTGAACACGTCTCCGCTCTTGATTTCCTGTCCTGACACAAGGCCGGATTCCCAGAGAAAGGGACGATAAGCCCTATCGCCCAAAAGTCGTGAGAGCTCTGGCTAGGCGAAGGAGGCACTCACCAACTGGTGGAAGGCGGGTATCTGTTCTCCAGCGTTTTGGTCCAGGGCTTGTACCAGCTGATCTGCTCGGCGGCTTTGCCCCAGAACCTCTCGGGGTCGGCCACCGAGGCCGCGAAGTGGGTCTTGTACTCGCCGCCACCGCCGGCCGACGACAGCGCTCGGCAGCCCAGACCCCCGAGCGCGCCCCGCGGGCCGGGGGCCAAGTAAGCCCTGCGGGCAGTGCCCGCGCCCCGGGCCGGCGAGGACCCGGGCAGGGGCCCCCCGAGCCCCCCGGCGCCGGTGACTTTGCGACACTGCAGCCAGGACGGCTTCATCGCCGCGGGCTGGCCCCCCGCCGGCAGCGCTGCCCGCGGTCCGGAGTGCACTTCTCGGGCGAAGACTGGGGCTCTGGCGACTTCCTGAGGCCCTCGGGGAGCAGGCGGGAGGCGGAGGCAGATCCCGAGGTGAGCGCGGGGCCCAGGAGTTTGGAAGTCACACTGGAGTTGCCGGGAAAAGCCGATCTGGAGCGGAGGGGGTGGGGACGAAGCAACAGGCTGGAGTGTTGGGGCTCGGGGGTGAGGGGTGGGGGGCCACAGAGTGAGGAATCCAGCCGCTCGGTGCATTCCCGACCCCGCGGCTCCCCCGGGAAACGCTGCAGACCCTCCAGCGGCCCTCGGAAGAGGCCGACGCGCCCAACTGTTTTCAAACAAACAAGTCGTGCGCAGCTTCTCGGGCTTCCTCTTTGGACTGCGAGCTGGTGGAAGCGCACCGCCTCTGGCCTGCGGCGGAAACCCACCGTCGTGGGCTTCGCGGCAAGGCCCCTGCGCCGTTTGCGGTGTTCGTTTATTTTTTAAACTCGGCCCAGGTCGGGATATTAAAAGCACAAGCGGCTCCAGGGCAAGGACTGCTCCAGGATTTCATCACAGCTGAGAGGGTAGGAGGAGTGGAGAAAGGTTGCAAAGAATTGAGTAGTGCTTCGTGAGAGTGATTGACAGGCCGCTTGAACTCGGATTCACCTGCTGCCCGACTCCCCCACAGGTGTAGGAGCTGAAAACAGAACCGACTTGTTGCATCTCTTCCTTTCCAATTTGCGTCCTTCGAGTTTCTGTGTCCATTTATTTATTTATTTTTTCTTTTTTTTTTTTTTTTTTTTTTTTTGATGAGAAAACAAGAAAGCCAAAAGGAGGAGCTAGGTAAAGACGTGAATCAAACAAAAGGGAGAAAGAGGAAGCTGGGGAAAATGAAAACACAAAGGCCCTATAAATTATTATCTGGGTTTAACATTCTAAAAGCGCTTTCGCTGTTTTTTACACCCTAGTGAAATTCAGATGCGATCTTGTTTGCCTTAGCATTTGCCATTTTATTTGTAAAATTGTGTATCCCCAAATCAGAGGTGAGAAATAGCAGAATGTCCCCTGCCCCTGGGAAGGATAGTAAACTTGAGAAGCTGTTGCCAGTTTACTCTGTAGCAACAGAATAATGCAGAGATAAAGGCTAAACAGAACAGAGATAAATCTAATGCACAACTTAGAAAAGTTAAATAACCACTTCAGTTATTCCCTTTCAACTGAGAAACAAGGCACTGGACTTTTCCCTGACACCTGCAGCCTACTTTATTCCTTCCAAAGGTTTCGCATCAAATGATTTCCAATGCCAAGAGTCACTCGCTACCACTTGAACTCAGAGATAAAGCCATTTCACTTCCTAGTCTCCTCCTTTCCTCTGCCCAGTTGCTTAATGCTGCTCCCTGGTATACAAGATCCCTTAACTCCAAATTATCCCCTATTGTATTACAATGATGTCCAGTTCCCTTATTTGCTTAAGAAATGTGTGAGCACCTACCCTGCAAGATATGGTTTGTTGGGGGAGATTTGAAGGAGGGAAGCAGACATTATTGGCACCTACTATGTATACATGTGGTGCTCCCCTTTCAAATACGTTAGTGCCTATGATTCTCAAAGAAGTGCCAAGAAGTTGGAACTATTATCCCCATGTTTACAAATGGAGATTAGAGATAAATTAACTTGCTTGAGGGCAAGCAAAATAGGATTCAGACCTTGTTGATGCTCAGAGTTTGGCAGCCCCTGCACATTTCAGGGCTTGAATGCCCTTGACACTGATCACCATGGCCTCAAAGTGGAGGGCTCTCTCAGAGTCGGTTTGCTCCACTTCTGTTCCTTACCCCAGAATACTCTACAAATAGTATCATTTTCTCTGTGTGTCATGACTGGAATAAGGTAGGGAATCTGACTCTGAAATCTATAATTTTTGCACTAAGCTGATAATCTTCCTATTTAGAAAGAGACAGAGACAGAAACAGAAGGCGACAAGGAGGGAAGGAAGGAAGGAAGGAAGGAAGGAAGGAAGGAAGGAAGGAAGGAAGGAAGGAAGGGGAAGATTTTAGACCTCCAATAAAATATGACAAATTGGGGCGCCTGGGTGGCGCAGTCGGTTAAGCGTCCGACTTCAGCCAGGTCACGATCTCGCGGTCCGTGAGTTCGAGCCCTGCGTCAGGCTCTGGGCTGATGGCTCAGAGCCTGGAGCCTGTTTCCGATTCTGTGTCTCCCTCTCTCTCTGACCCTCCCCCGTTCATGCTCTGTCTCTCTCTGTCCCAAAAATAAATAAACATTGAAAAAAAAATTTAAAAAAAATATGACAAATTGAGTATCCACATCCATTCCTCTCCTACAAACCCCACTGAAAGAGAATCTAAGAGGGGCAGTAGTAGTGGTGGTAAAAACCTACAAGGGCAAAGAATAGGAGAAAATAAACCAAATGAGAATTACAGGGTCACTTAAAGGTGAAGAGGGTCTTGAATTTAACTGCTTTTGTTGGAGAAAGGGATTTTCTCTTCAGAAACTTGGAATGTCTCAGGATTTCAAGGCCCTGATTTCCTCTGAGGGTTCAGAATGAAGGTTTAGGGCTTAAAAACAAGCATTAATTGAAACATTGTGTGAGACGAAGACTATCACATTGCTGGGTGAAACCATTTTCTCTGGACCTGGCAATACATGGTCTTATTTTAAGTAATTGTACAAAATAGATTACTGGGTCCCTTGGATGGGTTAGTTGGTTGAGCCATCCAACTCTTGATGTCAGATCAGGTCATGATCTCACAGTCATGAGATCAAGCCCCATGTGGAACTTAGAGCTGAGCATGGAGCCTGCTTAAGATCCTCTCTCTCCCTCTTCCTCTACCCCTCCCCCACACAAATGCACATGCTCTCTGAGAGAGAGAGAGAGAGAGAGAAAGAAACAAAGAAACAAAGAAACAAAGAAAGAAAAAAGGGAGAGAGGAAAGAGAGACAGAGAAAGGAAGGAAGAAAAGAAGGAAGGAGGAAAGAAAGAAAGAAAGAAAGAAAGAAAGGGAAAGAGAAAGAAAAATAAAGAAAAGAAAGAAGAAAGAAGGGAGGGAAAGAGGAAAGAGAGAGAGAAAGGAAGAAAGGAAGGAAGGACAGAAGGAGGAAAGAAAGAAAGAAAGAAAAAAGGAAAGAAAGAAAAGTTCTTGAAAAAAAAATAGATTGTTAATGTAAGTTCCAGTTCAGGCCACAGGAAGAGCATGAGTGAAGACATAGTCCAGCAAAGGCAAAGATAATAGTGTATAAGTAGAACACGAGTGAGCAATGAGACTAGAAATTTTTATTGGAGCTCAATATGGAAGTGCAAAATAATGCCAAATGCAGACCAGAGTCAGAGGGTACACACTGGCCTTTAAATTAAGCCACTCAAAGCTTGTTGACGGGCCACTAAGCTTAAGATCATTAACCACTGAGTCTCATTTTGGATCCTAGTGCTGGTGAAATTTGGAAAATTATTTACTACTCTCTTACACTGTAATATCAGTATCTGTATTCTGAGGCTCACAATCCTTATTTAACAGGATTGTTGCAAGATTTAAATATGTGTACATTGATTAGCATCAGGTCAGTAGCAAAACAAGCCAATTTAGGACAGCAGCCAAGCCTATAAACAACCAACCAACCTTAAAGGTCAACCACAAAAGCCTCCAGCTTCATCAACATACCTAAAAATTTACAATCAGAAAATTATGAAAGAACTTATTTTAATTTAAATGTGCATGGGGGCAGTCAATTAAGCATCCAACTTCGGCTCAGGTCATGATCTCACATGTTTGTGTGTTCGAGTCCTATGTTGGGCTCTGTGCTGCCAGCTCAGAGCCTGGAGCCTGCCTCGGATTCTGTGTCTCCCTCTCTCTGCCCCTCCCCCACTTGCACTCTGTCTCTGTCTTTCTCTCCCTCTCAAATATAAATATTAAAAAATAATAATAACTAAAAACTTAAATTTAAATTTAAAAAAAAGCATGGGGATATCTGCGTGGTTCAGTCAAATGAGCATCAGACTCTTGATTTCAACTCAGGTCATGATCCCAGGGTCCCAAGATTGAGCCCCGCATCATGCAAGCTCTGTGCTGAGCATGGAGCCTGCATATGAACGTTTCTCTCTCTCCTTCCCCTCCTCTGTCCCACTCTCTCTTGCTGTCTCTAAAATATAAACAAGGAAACAAACAAACATGCATATACATTCTGTACTGCTTCAAAAAATAAAACTGTATATTTAACTAATTTGGGGACAGGTTAATCACAACCTTTGCAATGGTTATACCTCTAAACCTCCAGCTTTTCAATACAAAATATTTATTTTCTTGTGTGTCAATAAATTGTGTATATATTTTTCATTTATTTATCATTATGATAAGTGTACTCTTTAATCCCCATCCCCTATTTCCCTCATCCTCTCCCCACCTCCCCTCTGGTAACTATCAGTTTGTTCTCTATAGTTAAAAGTGTGTTTCTTGATTTCTCTCTCTCTTTTTCTTCCCTTGCTCATTTATTTTGTTTCTTAAATTCCATATATCAGTGAGATCATATGGTAATGGTATTTGTTTTTCTCTGAGTAACATATTTTGCTCAGCATTATACTCTCTATCTCTATTCATGTTGCTGCAAATGGCAAGATTTCATTCTTTTTGATGACTGAATAATATGCCATTGTGTATATATACCACATTTTCTTTACCCATTTATCTATCGCTGGACCCTTGAGCTGCTTCCATTGTTTGGATATTATAAATAATGCTGCAATAAACATAGGGGTGCATATATCCCTTCAAATTAGTGTTTTTGTATTCTTAAGGTAAATACCCAGTAGTGTGATTACTAGATTTTAGGGTAGTTCTATTTTTAATTTTTTGAGGAAACTCCATATTGTTTTCCACAAAGCCCGCATCCATTTGTATTCCCACCAACAGTCCATGAGGATTCCTTTTTCTCCATATCCTCCCCAATACTTATTGTTTTGTGTTTTTTATTTTAACCATTCTGAAAGGTATGAGGTGATATGTTATTGTGGTTTTGGTTTCATTTCCCTGATGATGAGTGATGTTGGGTTGTTTCATGTGTCTGTTGGCCATCTGGATGTCTTCTTTGGAGAAATGTCTGTTCATGTCTTTTACCCATTTTTATATTGGACCACTTGAAGGGTATTGAGTTGTATCAATTCCTTATGTATTCTGGGTTTTATTTATACTTAACTCTTTTTTTTTTTTTTTTGGTTTCAGGAGTAGAATTTAATGATTCTTACATACAATACCCAGTGCTCATCATAACAAATGTCCTCCTTAATACCAATAACCCATTTAGCCCATCACCCAACCACCTCCCTCTCCCAACTCTCAGTTTGTTCTCTGTAGTTAAGAGTCTCTTATGGTTTGCTTCCCTCTTTCTTTTTTTCCCTTGCCATATGTTCATCTGTTTTCTTTCTTAAATTAGACATATGAGTGAAATTATATGGTATTTGTCTTTGACTGACTTGTTTCACTTAGAATAATACACTCTAGCTCCATCCATTTGTTGTTACAAATGCAAGATTTTATTTCTTTTTTATGACTAAGTAATATTCCATTGCATGTGTGTGTGTATGTGTGTGTGTGTGTATGTGTATATGTATATATATTTATATACATATATATATTTACATACATATATATGTATATGTATATGTATACATATACATATATTTACATACATATATATGTATATGTATATGTATATAAATATATGTATACGTATATACATATATATACATATATATGTATACATACACACACATAACACATATCTTCATTATCCATTCATTAGTAGGTGAACATTTGGGCTCTTTCCATAGTTTGGCTATTGTTGATAATGCTATTCTAAACATCGGGGTACATATGCCCCTTCAAATCATTATTTTTGTATCCTTTGAATAAATACCTAGTAGTGCAATTTCTGGGTTGTTGGTTAGTTCTATTTTACTTTTTGAGGAATCTCCATACTGTTTTCCACAGTGGCTGCACCAGTTTTCTTTCCCACCAATAAAGTAAGAGGGTTCCCCTTTCTCTGCATCCTCACCAATGAAAAAAAGACAGTCTCTTCAACAAATGGTGTTGAGAAAACTGTACAGCAACGTGCAAAAGGATGAAACTGGACCACTTTTTTTACACCAAAATGAAAAATAAATTCAAAATGGAATAAAGATTTAAATGTGAGACCTGAAACCATAAAAATTCTAGAAAAGAATACAGAAAGTAACTTCTTTGTCATTGGCCATAGCAACTTTTCTCTAGATATATATCCTGAAGCAAGGAAAACAAAAGCAAAAATAAATTATTGAGACTACATCAGAATAAAAATTTCTGCCCAGCAAAGGAAACAATTAACAAAACTAAAAGACAACCTACATAATGGGAGAAGATATTTGCAAAAGACAAATCTGATAAAGGGTTAATGACCAAAATATATAAAGAACTGATACAACTCAATGCCCCAAAATGAATAATCCAATTTAAAAATGGGCAGAAGACATGAACAGACATTTTTCCAAAGAAGATATCCAGATGGCCAACAGACACATGATAAGATGCTCAACATCACTGATTATCAGGGAAGTGCAAATCAAAACTACCATGAGATTCCACTTCACACCTGCCAGAATGGCTAAAATCACTAACACAAGAAACAATAGCTGTTGGCAAGGATGTGGAAAAAGGAGAACCCTCTTGCACTGTTGGTGGGAATGCAAATTGGTGTAGCCACTGTTGAAAGCAGTATGGAGGTTCCTCAAAAATTTAAAAGTAAAACTACCGTACAACCCAATAATTACACTACCAGGTATTTACCCAAAGGATACAAACATTTAAAAAGTTTTTTTAAAGAAGTATGGTCATCTGAAAGGGCAGGAGAATCTGGACTGTGTTCACTCATGTGGCTGTTCGCAGAAAACTGCTACAGCTCACTGAGCTGTTTAGAGGGCATGGCAGCTGCCTTTCCCAAGATGAGTGATTTAAGGGTGTGTGTGTGTGTGTGTGTGTGTGTGTGTGTGTGTGTGTGAGAGAGAGAGAGAGAGAGAGAGAGAGAGAGAGAGAGAGAGAGGCAGAGACAGAGACAGACAGAAAGAAACCAAGACAGACTCCACAATCTTTCATGATCCAATCTCAGAAAGGCAATTTGTCACTGCTTTTATGCCACTAATCACACAAACTCTAGTGCAAAGTGGGAGGAGACTACACGAGGGTGTGCATAGCAAGAGTCTAGATGATTGGGGACCATTTGGAGACTGGATACCTTTGGTTTGTTATAATGACTGGTGATTGTTATTAGCATGGGCAAAGAACAAGGATTTTAAAGTCTTGAACAAGAAAGAATTGTATCCACTCTTTAAACTGTCAACAGTGTTGCCAAATAGCTCTTCTATGCTTTGTGTACATTACCTTTTCCCATATGTACACACCTGGGCCTCTCCATACCTGGCTTCTGGCAATTCCCTATAAAATGCTGTTTCTTCTGATCTCCACAAATCTTCCTTCTGGCTGCAGTGCCTTCTTCACTTTGGCAACCCTTCAAACTCCCTCTTTAGGATTTAGTACAAATACCTTCATCTCCTGGATGCATTCCCTGATCACATTAAGCAGATGAGCCCTTGCTTTTCTCTGCCTTGTTTACATCTTTGTTATAGTACTTACAGTACTTATTACACTGCTGTAACTACCTTTGTCAGCTTTCTCCCTTAGAAGACTAAGAGTCCCAGCAGGAACATGTTGTATAATCTTAGTTTAATCTCTGCGTCCCCATACCTTACACAGTCCCTGCACACAGCAAATACTTCTTAATACAAGTTTGTTGAATGAATGAACCACTTAGTGAGATGTTGTCTGTGTTGGTGGACATGTGTTTACAAGGATGGTGGCATTTGAGAGAGAACTGCAGAACGTAAGAGCTTGAGAACTGATGTGCTCTCTTTCAACCCAGATTCTGCTTTGTTGCATTCATGTCTTATTCAAGTGAAAATTCACCTTCACATTTCATATGTTTTTACAAATAAACATCTCGTATCTTTGACAAAAGGATAACCGAAAGTTGTGTTTTCATAGATCATGTTTGCAAATTTTAGGGGACACTACCTGATTAATACGCTTATCTTTTGGAAAATGTTCATGTTAAAGAGCTTAGGATCCAGTAGAAACCAAGAAAGAATAATCGTGCCTCAGTATATTTAATGATGTTTAAATGTTGAACTCCAAGAGTTAATACATGCATCTTATGTTGCAGCCACTACAATTTATTAAACTGGATCTACAATAATAGGATAAAAGGTTACTATCCTCAAAGATAAATGGGCTAAGTTATGAACAACAGTAATCTGAAGCTATGAAAACTGAAGTTTACTATGCTAAAAGAGTTAATGCAGTATGTAAATGTATTAACTTAAGGAGTAGCTTATTAACAGAAGCACCTGTGCTATTTAGGCATCATTTAGTAGCCTCCTAGGGCTTGGGGCTTTACTTCTGGTGTTTGATCCCAGAATTGTCTGTTTTTGTGTATTTCTATTTATGAAAGATTCAGCCTGCCAGTCATGATCATGCCTTGACTGACTTCCACTAAATCTTCCAGATACTGAATGGCTTCCTGGACCTTCACATGGTCCTAAACTCCTCCGATGCTCTTAGAAATATAGCTATTTCAATGTATATTCATTCATTCAGGTAGCCTTTTGGCAAAGAGCAATTCAATGTCAACTATATGTCAGGCATATATAAGGATAATAGAGGTCAAAAAGAAAGACACTTTTAGCTATATCTCTTGATATTTAGTTTCTAGTGGGCAAATATCGGAAATACTAATCTAGCACATTATAATACAATAAATAAATATTACAGATAAGGATGTGAACTGTGGTGAAAATAAAACAAAGTAAAGGGTGCATGAGTGACTTCCCTTAGGAGGTGATATTTAAACTAAGTCCTGAATTATAGGAAAGAACTGCCATGATGAATATCTGGGGAATGAGAACTTTAGAGAAACAGAGACTAACAAGTGCAAGGTTTCCATTGTTGGAACAAGTCTGGCAAGTATGGGAGTCAGAAAGTTAACAAGTATAGTTGGAGCATGTCAAAAGATGGAGAGGTGCAGTATGAGAGCCAGGAGGAGCTAGATCAAGAAGGAAGACTATGGAAAGAGGCTCAGATTTTGTTTTAAATTCAGTTGAGAGCCATGGGGTGGATTTCAAAAACCGAAGGGATGTTCTGACCCTCCTAAGCTGGTAACATAATCATTAGCTCCTGAATTTACATCTGTGACAAAAGGTCTTCAAAGTATCTAAAAGTAGAGGTGGCTTGGGTTTCAGAAGAGTACACTGTCTCTTCTATTTACAATGTTCACATATCATGGAGCTTCAATACAGAGTCCCACCCTGACTCAAGTTCAGGAAGTCCTTTCTCCTAGATTCTATATTCTACTTTTACCTTTTGGTTAGACAGGCACTCAATTCTTCAGTCATTCTCAGCCTTTTTAACTCCCTTGTCGGGTCCATATTAGAGAGCTATAAGGAAACTTCCCCCTCCCCATCTCCTCCTCCCCTCCCAAAAAAACAAATGAACCCCCAAAACTCAAATGTCTCAACTCCATCCTGGGCTTCTTAAGACTAAAAATGATTAAATGGATTAGGCCCTTAAAAATACAATTTTAACACAGCCAGATAATGCCAAATATTCCTTGCTCATTCAGTGTCATAACTGATCATTATTTTTTACAAATTGGAGCACATTCAATGGATATTCTAGGCCCAGAACATTCAGACCGCTTAAGAAAGTTCTTAACCTACTAACTTTATTTATTTTTTTTTAATTTTTTTTTCAACGTTTATTTATTTTTGGGACAGAGAGAGACAGAGCACGAACGGGGGAGGGGCAGAGAGAGAGGAAGACACAGAATAGGAAACAGGCTCCAGGCTCTGAGCCATCAGCCCAGAGCCTGACGCGGGGCTCGAACTCACGGACCGCGAGATCGTGACCTGGCTGAAGTCGGACGCTTAACCGACTGTGCCACCCAGGCGCCCCAACCTACTAACTTTAGATAAAAGATCATTTACTTTAAGATATTTCTTACCCCTGGGGCACCTGGGTGGCTCAGTCAGCTAAGCATCTGACTTTGGCTCAGGTCATGATCTCACCATTTGTGGGTTTGAGCCCCACATCAGGCTCTGTGCTGACAGCTCAGAGCCTAGAGCCTACCTCAGATTCTGTGTCTCCCTCTCTCTCCCCTCCTCCCCAGCTCACCATCTGTCTTTCTCCCTCTGTCAAAAAATAAATAAACATAAAAAAAAATTTTAAAGATATTTCTTACCCCTTTCCTCAAAAATTCTCCTCCTCAATATTATCAAGACCATGCTTTTTCCATATAAGGTTTCTATAATGGAAAACTATTAAAAACAAACAAAAGTGCACCTTGTATAAACAAGTATAGCCGAGGTAGAAAGAGACTCAGTTATGTGGATGCCCCCTTTATACTTTGTCTTCCTGGGACTCGATGCTTCAGGAACTAAAGTAAACTTTTATTTCTGTCTTTGAACAATATTGTTATAAATAACCCTTAGACCCCAATCAATATTTGAAGTAAAAATTTAGATTAAAAAAAAAACAAAATGTCCTTAAACATGAGCATTTATGTTTTTGGGATTAGACAAGGAATAATAAAAAAGTGACTAACTTTGCATATCTGTACTTCTTTATTACCTACCGGATGTGTAAATATATAATGTCCATTGGTTTTGATAGCACTACAAGGAACGTCTGTGTGCAGCAGCACTGTTCTCAGACTCTGTAGAGGGAAAATAAACTTGAACCTCAACACCATAAATGCATTTTTGGTTATTAAAAAGTCCAAGCTGTTAAAATTATGTTGTAATTAAGGTAGGTAACAAAATTCTTAAGTTTATATGGAAGTCAAAACAATTACGTATGGCAAAGCAAATGCTTTTACAGTGAAACATAAATTAAATATATCCTAAGGATTTGGTTGTGTTGTATATAACTGAATGATGATCAAATTTTCTTTTGTTGTGTTCACCTTCAAGTTGGCTTTTTTCTCCACAAATAGCATTAGAAAATAACACTTAAGTGATCTATTGTAATATAAATTTAAATGAATTCAAAATAGAGAATGATGTGAATGTTTAACTGAACTGCCACAGTTTTACTTTTGGTAATTTGATCGAGATTTTGTGCAAGATCTAAATCCAGGAGACTTGGGTTTTGTAGGTAATACTTTTCCTTCACTTCTCAAAAAATAAACTTAGCCAGCTTAGGTTAGAAAAATTATAATTGGTAAGCTTGCAAAGGAAAGCTTCAGCCCACTTCAAATTTCTCTTTTGGAGATGGAACATAGGTTTTAAAAAATAACATTAAAAAATAATAATGATTCAATTATCATGCAATCAAAACAGATTTATTAAGAACTAAAAGAGCAGAACTTTTTGTATATGTAATTTATTTATTTTTTAATTTATATCCAAGTTAGTTAGCGTATGGTGCAACAATGATTTCAGTAGTAGATTCCTTTTAATGCCCCTTGCCCATTTAGCCCATCCCCCCTCCCACAACCCCTCCAGCAATCCTCTTTGTTTTCTATATTTAAGAGTCTTTTATGTTTTGTCCGCCTTCCTGTTTTCATACTATTTTTGCTTCCCTTCCCTTATGTTCATCTGTTTTGTATCTTAAAGTCTTCATATGAGCAAAATCATATGATATTTGTCTTTCTCTGACTGACTAATTTTGCTTAGCATCATACCTTCTAGTTCTATCCATGTAGTCGCAAATGGCAAGATTTCATTCTTTTTGAATGCTGAGTAATACTCCATTGTATGTATATATATATATATATATATATATATATATATATATATATCTCACATCTTCTTTACCATTCATCCATCAATGGACATTTGGGCTCTTTCCTAAAAGAGCACAACTCTTTATTTAAATTCTACTCTGAATTTACCTGTAAGCTCCCCACTTATTAAAAAAAAAGTGGTCTTTATCCATTCTGTAGAGGTAAATTAATAAAATTTGAGGTGCACAATTTGAAGATATATCTGTTCAAAATACATGTGGAAACATTGATAATAAACATGTGTAGCTAACATTTATCCAGAGGAGAGAAAAATAGAGAAAGGAAACAAGAATATTTAAAAATTGTATGATTTTTTCCACTCTGCACAATAACCTTTGATGTGGACCAAATAAGCTGTAAATTCTAGGCCATCAAAACAAAGGAGTAATTATCAAAGAGAGAACCAGAGAGAAATTATTATCATATAGACGTTAAGAGTTCAGGCTCTGGACTCAGTCCTTGATTTCAGTCCACATTCTGTCTCTTATTAGCTGTATAATTTGAGGTAATTCTCTTATTTCAAGACTCAGTTGCCTCATGTTTAAAATGAGAATAATACTGGGAAGATTAAGTAAGGTCATGTATATGAAGTACTTGGTACAATGCTTAATTCATTGTTCACACTAAACAATGGTTATTTCCATTCATCCATTCAACATCTATTTATTAGGTACCAGGTATATATGCAAGGTATTCTGCTGGTGAATAGGAATATAACAGAGGCAAGATTCTTGTCATGGAACTTAATAAGAAGGACAGAAAATTAAATAATCCATTATAAGAAAGTGCTGTGGGAATATGGGAGCACATGATCATTCTTGAAGAGGGCGGGGGAAGAGGTAAACCAGAGAAAGCTGCTTGGAGATGATTTTTAAAAGTTTAGAAATGCAGGAATAGACAGGGGTTAAGCAAGAAACAAGGTAAGAAATGCTCCAGACAGAGGAAAAAACATATGCAAATAGGCCTATTATTTTTCAGAGATTGAGATGGACATACACTTTTCCTATCATCACCTCTAGTTATTTTTACTTACCGTGACCTCTGCCTAGCATACTTTTCTGCCTCTTTGTATGCTCCCTCCCCATTCCACCTCACCCATACACAGTGGTTTGTAATGGTCAAGGAAAGGTGTTATCAGGACCTACAAGGTCATATTAGTACTGTTTAAATCACACAAAGTTATATGAAATTTATTTTCAGAGCCACAAGAAGTCATTGAAGGTTTTTAAGTGTGTGTGTGTGTGTGTGTGTGTGTGTGTGTGTGTGTGTGTGAAAGAGAGAGAGAGAGACAGAGAGAGAGAGAGAGTGCATATGTATGTGACACCATTGCTTCCTGGAGGGTACTATTCTTCATTGTACTTTACTTAGACAGCATCAACTTACATTGAGAAGAGAAGAAATGGATCTTCCTGGATGCTGAGAAAAAAGACCCATGGATGAAATGGTCCAGAAGCTGAAAGTTATAGCATTAATTTAAGATTTATATAGCTCTATAGTCAGTGTGAAAACAGTATCTGCTGTGATACTAAACTCATATATGCAGCAAGAAGAGAAACTGAACCCAGCAGAGTATAAAGGCATAAATGTTCAGAATGTGCAGCCCAAAAGATAGTGACAGCTGTGGTGACAACAGAAACATGACTGTCTGCTGAGAAAACTCACAAGAGGCTTTTATGCCAGATTGCGATGCAAGAAATGGACCGTAATGGGTCAGAGACAGAAGAGAAATTGGGAAAATAATTTGATATGCTTATTATACTCCAAATAAACTCCATATTTCTCCACTTAACTTAGAGGTTTCTCTGATGTCTATGCTCTCTTTACCTCCCTTTCCTCATCTCTTGCCACATCCCCAAGTTGCCTCTGGACTTTCACTTTCTTTATGCCTGCTTCTCATCCCCTGCTGCTTTACACATGGTTTCATTTTGCTAGATCATTCTTTCCTTATCCACTTGCTTAATTTCTCCCTAGCCTTCAGATCTGTCCTTCTATGTTGATTGTTCAAGAAAGCTTTTCTAAGCACAGTATATGCCTCTGGTTACATTCTTTGCCTGTCAGAGCACTTCCCACACTTTACTCTCTGCCCCAACAAACTATAACTTGTGAAAGTAAGGATCTAACTTCCAGAGGACTCATGGAATCCATGATAGCACTGTTGCATAGTGGCCGTTTAATAAGTGTTTGTTGGAGGCTGGATCTGACCTGCCAGTTGACTGACTGAATGAATGAATGAATGAGATAAAAAAAAATCAAAACAAAAAGACTTAAGAGCACACATGAAAAGAAAGAAGGGAGAGCAGGACACTGTAATGGCGCTTTACCCACAATGTTTAAAAGGATTTTACTGCTCATCTTTGTATTGCTTCATTATCAGTGTACAAAAATGTAACAGATTTCTGTATATTGATTTTGTATCCTACTACATTCATTTATCAGTTCTTGTAGTTTTTGATGGAATCTTCAGGGTTTTCTATGTATAATATAATGTCATCTGCAAGTTGTGAAAGTTTTACTTCTTCCTTACCAATTCGGATGCCTTTTATTCCTTTTTGCTCTCTGATTGCTGTGGCTAGGACTTCTTAGTACTATGTTGAATAAAAGGGGTGAGAGAGGACATCCCTGTCTTATTCCTGACCTTAGGGGAAAAGTCTCAGTTTTTCACCATTGAGTACGATGTTTGCTGCAGTTTTTTCATATATGACCTTTATATTGAGGTAGATTTCCTCTAAGCCTCTTTTGTTGAAGGTTTTTTATCATGAATAGATGTTGTACTTTATCAAATGTCTTTTTTTCATCTATTGAAATGATCATATGGTTGTCATCCTTTCTCTTGTTGATGCAATGTTTCACATTGATTGATATGTGAATATTGAACCGCCCTTGCATCCCAGGAATAAATCTCACTTGATCATGGTAAATGATTTTTTTTCATGTATTGTTGGATTTGATTTGCTAGTATTTTGTTGAGGATTTTTGCATCTATGTTCATTGGAAATATTGGCCTGTAGTTTTCTTTTTTTGTAATGTCTTTATCTGGTTTTGGTATCAGGGTAATGCAGGCTTCATAGAATGAATTTAGAAGGGTTTTTTTTTCTCTTCTATTTTTTGGAATAGTTTGAGAAACTAAGTATTAACTCTTCTTCTTTGGTAGAATTCACCTGTGAGGTTACCTGGTCCTGGACTTTTGTTTATTGGGAGGTTTTTTGTTTGTTTCTTTGTTTATAACTATTTCAATTTCATTGTTGGTAATCAGTCTGTTCAAATTTTCTATTTCTTCTTGGTTCAGTTTTGGTAGGTTAAATGTGTCTAGGAATTCCTTCATTTCTTCCTAGTTGTTCAATTTGTTGGTGTAGAGGTTTTCATAATATTCTGTTCAACTGTTTGCATTTTTGTGGTGCTGGTTCTTATTTCTTCTCTTTCAGTAGTAATTTTGTTCATTTAAGCCCTCTCTTTTAAATTTAAATATCAAAGGTCTGTAATGCAGTGTCAATTAAAATAAATTAGAAGTGACACCTGTCGCCAAGCTTGAGTAACTAGAATTTTGAGAGAATAAGAAACTTAAAGTTCTTCATATGACTCTTTTGAATATACAAAGCAATAGGCCATGTTTCAACATCTAGTAAATAATAGAAGGCTGAATAATATTTACAAGTCAGATACCTTTGAAGACAGTAAGATATAACAGCAAGTTTTGGGTAATATTCCTTTCTTGTTACATCTTGCCATCATAAAATTTATATTTTATCACCTATAAATGTAGTAATTTGTTTGAAAGAAGATCTCCTATGAGATTTTAGTTTTATGATCATTATTTTTATTACTAACCTCAAGATTCTTGTTGCTTGTTTACTTGGGGTTATGGAAAATTGTACTTAATCTCTGTAGATTTTTTCTTTAATAAATTGGATTTAAAAGCACTCAAATTTAACCTGCTGGCAATTATTTAATTGCTCTTATTATAATTAAATCAATCTTTGCAAAAGAATTAAGTCAACATGTATACAAGATTGTTCAGAGTCTCAGGAAATTAGGATCAATGAATTAATTCAATTAGGATTAAATAAAATAGTGTTGAGTGTAACAGAAATATTTGTAAAAAATAATGCCATTACTATATCAGCAAGAATCTGTGAACTTAAACCAAGATTCCTTAATTTTTATAGAACACTGGCAAAGCCCACCCAGTTGATGATCAATATCTATGTTCTCTTATGTTTGGCACACTACTACACTACATTCTAGCCCCTTATGATGTGGGGCCAAGAGTTCAAGTTCTGGACAGCTAATGTGGGCCTGAATGATGTGTATTCTCCAAGCCTGGTTCCTAAACCTTTGAACAAGATGCTCCAGATCCTTTTTCTACCTGTTTGCTATCTAGCTGCAGAAAATCCTTTGGAAGTCTCCAAGACCTTAGAACGTAGTGGAAATACATGACAGAAGCCTACAGAAAGAAAGAGAAACCTGAGAAACCATGAAGAGTAACATCTACCACTTCCTGGCTTAGAAGTGATATGAGTAAAAAATAAATCTCTACTATGGTAAGCCATCGAGATTTAGGGATAGTTTATTACAGTAGATAGTCTAATCTGAATAATATAGGGGATATGAAGAAGATTCTAAACTGAGTCTGATGCTTTCCTTTCTTAAATACCACCCAACATGCTCAACCTTGCTACATACTGAATTATCATTAATTGTGTACAAATTGGTCTCAACAAAGATAGCATTGATCTGGATATTGCTAGGAAATCTATTTATCAATTGTTTCCTGCATTTTTATAATAAAAAATGTGAGTTTAAATTAGAAGTATATAGTATTTACCATAGAGCCAAACTATTCTCCTTTTGTCCCACAGAACACTAAAACACCTTTGTTAGTTCTTAGTAATACTTTCTTCTCCCACATGGTCTGTATTTTCTGTAAGATCATTTTACTGGACAATTTCCTATTGGTAGAAAAAGAATATTTTGGGCTTCTAGGGAGTCTGATTTAATGAAAATCCATATTAGTAGTCAAAACCCATTTTGTCAAATCCTATCATGAAATACTCATTCAAATTAAAGTTAATCCTCATTTTATTTCATCTTATAAAATGAATATACTTTCTTCTTTCTATTTAAAAAAAACAAAATTATATGCTAGTTATCAGACTGACTAGCTATTAGCAATATAAAGTTTCTCATTCTTTAAATACATAGAAAGAGTTTGGTCATGATGGCTAACAAAAGTAGTACCATTATTTCTAAAGTACTATACATTATTTTCACTTAATTATACCCAGAAGCCACATCAGAATAACAAGGAATCACTGTTATTCTAAAATAGCATTTTTGGATTACTAATTTTATGGGTGAATGCAATGTTCCCCTTAATTCTAAAAGGAAGTGAGCATTTTGTATTACATTAAATTTCTCATTTTACAGATGAAAATATTGAGATTCAGAGCAGGAAGGTAACTTGTTTAAGGTTCCACAGCTAATAAGTGGGAGAGCTGCATTTGACCCTAATGAGATTGGCTCTGATAGCTTGACCTTTTAATGACTAAATCCATTGACCAGAATTTTTTAGACTGGAGAACTTACAGATTGTTGAGAATGTATCTGTGGTTCCCTAAGGATCTATAGACCCTAACTGAGAAATACTACAATTAACTACTGAACATAGTCTCATTATAGCTTGGTCTAGTACAACTATAAACACAAATTTACACAGAAACTACAAGGCAGTTGCACGATGATAAAAAAAGCTATAGAATTACCTAAAATATGTGTGTACATACATGCACATCTGTCTATCCATCCATTTATTCATCCAGTTATTGAAGACTCTGGACTTGGTTGTGCACAAATAGAGACATTAGTTTTCTCTAATCACTGCCTTTGCAGTGCTCTGGAAGCAGTCTCTAAATCTAGGTCTGCACACAGCTGTAACACCAAGACTTTAAAAGTAATAAAGGAGCAAGGGTACTTGAAAGAGTATCAGTTTCCATACACTCAATTTCTTATGTGTTCTTTTCTAATACTGATCTAGTTTTGAGAGATCTGTGGGAGACACTCAAAGGCAGTTTCTCCCTCTCCATCTCTCTCTCTCCCTGTGTCTCCCTGAGGCACACACTTCAAAAATCTCCCTGGACATCAAAGAAAGTGATTTCAAAATATTGACCTAAGAAAATATATCACCGTCAATGGATAACCAAGGAAATACACACCATTTTACGACTTGTGCCTTTCCCTATCTTGTAGACATTTCTGTTAAAGCTGAAAAACTGACACTCAAAATGGATTGGTTTTGTTAATTATTGTTTAAACAATACATGTTCCATCTTCCCACTTTTGTCAAAGAATGCATCAATTTTGAGGGGGTTCCACAAAGGCAAAGCATGTAACATATGGGTAAGAAATATTAAAAATTGAAAACAGCTTTTTTCATGTATTTAAATGTAAGCAGTTCTTTTCAGCTTTCTCATCTTTGGGACATGTTTTTAGATGAAAAGAAAAATTTTGAAGAGTTAAAGCAGTATAGGTTAATGAAGTAGATCCTTTTAATATAATTGGAATATTTTTTGAGACCACCAAAATTTTCAAGATACTTTGGATAAAACTTTTATGATTTCTTTCAGAGTTGGTATGTATTATTCAACAAAGGAGTTAAAACTTGTTTTATCAAGTCATATCATGAAATACTTATTCTAATTACTCAGTTCTCCTCTTATCTCATCTTATAAAATGACTATATTTTCTACTTTTTATTTATGAAAAATAAAGGTATATACTAGCTTCTAGACTGGTTAGGTTTTAACAATAGAGAAATTTCCCTTTGTTAAGATATAAGGAAAGTTTGATCATGATGGCTAGTAAAATTGATAGTGTTCTTTCTAATTTCATATGGAAAAATTTAATTATTCCCAGTGACCAAGTAACAGACCCTGATAGATGAATGTACACATATTTAACAAGGAAATATTTCTGGGTAAATAAATGATTTATGATCTAGGCTTTGTATTACATGCATTACTTTTAAAAATTAGTAATAAGAAATAGCACATTGATTTACAATTTTGTTTTATAAATTATTATAAAATTGTATGAATTAATCTTATCTTGATTGAGAGGATTCTATCTTACAAGACATGTTCTATACTATTTTTCTCAGTTTTTTGTAATACTTTTGAAAACGAGTATTAACATGCTTACTTGACTAGAAAAATGCCATTAGACTTTCCTTATCACAAAGTATTTTTTTCTGTTTTCCAAGTTTTATTTTTAAGAGGTATCTATTGATATTTCTTGAATATGTCTCTTCTTTATTCACTGGTATGTATAATTGCATTTAAACTGCAGCATAATGATTTGTCCAAGTATTAGTGTCATCAGTTCAAGTGCAAAAACTTGCTTGGCAAATAGTAATGTTATGTTTACAATTAGTAGTGTCGTTGACTTATTAAATAAGTGCGATGATAGCCATTTTGTAACATAGTATTGTTTGAGGATGAGAAGACAGAATCAGTAACTATGCTATAAGCCAGCATACTGTATTTTGCTAAGATTTTTATTGCCCAAGTTGAGATTTAGAGAACACCATCTAATCTGTAGCACACAGCAATCCATGTTGTATCACACAAGGAGTCTGTGGTGTGTGCCAAACAACTCTATTAACAGGCAAGAGAGAGTGTAATTTAATGAAACAAACAAGGATAGGATAGGCTGCTGCTTCAAAAGGTCACAGATAGCCAATTTAATGTAAAACTTTTTTCTTTTCTACTGATGAACACTACTCTGGTTTGGATTCACTGTTTATTAGATTTTCTGTTCCCTCTTTCTTGATTTACTTTCACTTCTGTAAGAACACATTCTCAAGTCCCTTCCTAACAAAGAGGTCGTCAGAGGTAATACTGCATCTATGAATACTTTAAAATGGCTTTAGTTGACCCTTACATTTGATTAGGTGTTTTGGTTGTTTATTAAATTCTGACTAGCAAATCATTTCCCAACAGAATTTTGAAGATGCTACTCCATTAGATTCTCGCATCCAGTGTTACTGCTAACATTTTGAGATTGGTATAATTCCTATTATTTTGTAAGAAGACTTGTTTTTCTGCCTGGAAACCTGTTAAGATCTTCCCTTCATCCCTGGAATATTGAAATATTCAAAGTGCCTCACTGTGGGTTCTGGGTATTTTTGCCCATCTATTATACGAGGTATTTGATGGGTTCTTTCAGTCCTAAGACTCCTGGCTCTTTAGCTCTGGGAACTTCTTTTCTGTCATTTCTTTAGAATTTCCTCTTTATCACCTTTGTTCTTTTTTCTGGAAATTGTAGTATCTGATATTAGACTCTCATCAGAAAGCATTTTCTCTAAGATTTTATTTTGAAGTAATCGCTACTCCACCATGGGGCTTGAACTTACAACCCTGAGATCAAGAGTTGTATACTCTACCAACTGAGCCAGCCAGATGCTCCAGATAGTATTTTTGATAATGTGTTTTTTCTTTCTTTCTTTGTTTTTTTTTTTTTTTTTGGTTTGGCAATGAGAAATGGTTTTACTAACTAAATTGCATAGTAATCAAGCTTAGCTAAATCTGCAGCTCCAAAGTTTTTTTTTATAAAGCTTATTTAAAGCATATGGCCAGAGAAAAACATATTATCAAAAAATATTATATTGGCAAATATATATTAAAATTTAGATTAATTTATTTTCCAAACATGTCTGAGTACATTGAGGGGAGTTTTAATTTAGTGGGTGAGAGGACAAACTAAAGCAAGATGATCTGAATGGAAATCCTGGCTTCACCACTTTCTAGCCAGGAGATATTAGACAAGTGACTTAACCTCTCCATGCTTCAATTTTCATCTTTTTTTAAAGAGGTTTATTTATTTATTTATTTTGAGAGAAAGAGAGAGAAAGAGAGAGAGAGAGAGGGAGAGAGAGAGAGAGAAAGAGTGAGGGAGGATCCAAGCAGGCTCTACACTGACAGCACAGAGCCCAACTCAGGGCTTGATCTCACAAACTGTGAGATCATGACCTGAGCCAAAATCAAGAGTTGGATGCTTGACCAAGTGAGCCACCTAGGTGCCCCTCAATTTTCATCTTTAGAATGAGGTATCAACAGGACCCATCCATAAGGTTGTGATGAGGATTGAATTGTTAGTAGATAGGTTAAGCTGTATGAAATTTCTGTGCCAAACCTTTTGACCTATAAGTTCAGTTTCATGGGGTTCAACCTAATATAAAAAGTTCTTAGAACAAACAGTGCCTGTCATATGGTGAGAAATATACAGAATAAGTCTAAGCTATGATTCAGTTCAACTAGATACTATTAGAGTAACTGTTACAGATAACAGTTGTTTGGTAAGTTTTGGTACAGCCATTTCAGAATACTTCCCAGAATTGGAGAAAGCAAATGATTTTCGCCTCTAGGTAACAAATCATTTTGCAAGTCGGTGCTTTTCAAATTATTCGCTTTTGACAAAACCGAAGGACAACCTAACTGAGCTATGACTAAATAGCTCATTAACAGTTATTTTTGGTGATAGATTACTGTGCTATTTTTACTTATAACATAGAAAGAGTTCAAATAAGTGAGTGATGTTTATATTAAAAAATACTATCATTCCTATCAACATATTTATATAGGCATATTTTTAGCTCTATACAACTATAAAAAACAGATATGGAATTGATCCTTAATTTGTTGTATTCTAACATTAAATGATATTAATCTTTGCATATATTAACTAATATTTTTAAATTTAAATTTATAGATAACTTAATCTCATTAGGAGATTCATTTTTAATTATTTTATATTTGTAATAAAATTTTACCTTTTGTTATTTTGGATGACATTTGTAGAATATGTTGTTTCGATGAAATGCACACAATTTTAAAATAACTTGATCCAGAAAAAAATACATGTTAAACCTATAGGAAATTTTTAACAAATTAATAAATTAAGTTTAATGTATATCCTTAATCTAATTCTCTTAATTCTGAACAGATAGGCATAAATCAACAAATATGCTACATAGAAAAAAGTTCAACTGGGGAATAAGATACTACTATTGACTTCTAATTTCGTGGAGTATCACTTCTTGAGGCTTTCTCTCTTGGATTTAGTAAACACCATTTCTCCACTGTTGAGGCAAAGAAGTGAAAACCCTGGGTTAATAATTTACAATCTGGATACAGCTCAGCTGTCCCTATTCCCTGAGGTTCTGCTTAAATAAACAGGGTTGGGATAGAAAGTAGGGCAATGATAGGTAGGTAACAGCTAAGCTATTTGTAATCAGCCATCAGAGAGATCGTGGACCCTTAATTATTTCTAACATTCTTCAGAATGTAGAATTGTGCTGGAATCCAGCTCCAGCAAGTCCAGGGCTTCCCGAAGGATGGACGGCATCCAGCGAAAAAGTGAAAATAAAACAAAAATAAAATAAAACAACTAAAATATAAGAAACTAAAATAAAATAAAAATGGGCACAGACTTTTCCTCAATATCGAAGCCAGTGACTAAATATATTACAACTATTTAAGGCGATGCATATATTTATTAATATAATAGTATTGCCCAAGAGTACAACATGTTGTTTCCCAAATGGCAGTGTCTGTTTGGTAAGATCATCTGATTTAGTCAGTGGTCAGTCTTCTGACAGCTTCAACATCATTAACAACCTGAGAACCTGATTGCAAGTGGGACATTTCTGACCTATTGAAATATTGAAATACCTGGTGTTCGAAGATTCGTGCAACTTGTCTACTAGCTAGAACCTTGATTCAATATTTTATATTATGAATGGACATTTTCAACAAGCTTGGGTATTTGATTTCTCTGCCCACATCAAAGGAGAAGGAGAAGAACTGAAAGCTTCATTTGAGAATTCATGCATTCATTCCATAAACATTTTTTTTTTCAACGTTTATTTATTTTTGGGACAGAGAGAGACAGAGCATGAACGGGGGAGGGGCAGAGAGAGAGGGAGACACAGAATTGGAAACAGGCTCCAGGCTCTGAGCCATCAGCCCAGAGCCCGACGCGGGGCTCGAACTCACGGACCGCGAGATCGTGACCTGGCTGAAGTCGGACGCTTAACCGACTGCGCCACCCAGGCGCCCCCATAAACATTTTTGAAAGAACTTCCCATGTGCTCAGCCCTGCACTGACAAACTAACATGTTGTGTAATAGTGAAATAACAGCAAGGGGTGGGATAGAAAAACACCATACTAAAACCAAGAATAAAACTGATGGTCATGAAAATGACTCTGAATTGTTAAAATAAAGCTAAATTGTACCTATGATTTTCTTTTTGTGAAAGCAAATAAAAATGTCCATATATAAAATATTGAATCAAGTTTCTAGTCAATAGACAACAGAAAAACAACCATACTAAAACTATGAATAAAATTGATGGTCATGGAAAGGACTCTAAATTATTAAAGTTAGAGCTAAATTATGCTTATGATTTTCTTTTTCTGAAAACAAATAGGAAGTGTGTTTATTTTAGTAGAATTTTTGAAATTTTCTCATCATTTTATAGGATTGTAACTTAAAGTACATATTGTTGAAAATGTAATCTTTAATACTTAATTTGGTATTCTTATATAAAATTCATTTATTGAAGCAGTGAATTTCACAACAGCAGCAGGTATATGACAATATTACCACGCAGTGCCTCACTGTTTCTTTAGAAACTTTTAGAATTTATTTTCATAAAAAATAACAATCTCTAAAGGCCAGTAGAGAAATTTAATAAGCTTGAGATTAATTATGATTCCATTATGTCTCAGAAAATGGACATTGTGTAATAAGGCACAGCTAGATTCCCTGGAGAAACCACAGTAGTTATTTTCAATTGGCTATTTCTATTAGATACAGGAACAGCACCAAGAAGCTTTAAAAATATAATAGTCTCTGTCCATCCTAGAGCACTAAATCAGTAGTTTGAAATGCAATGTTATTCTGGATTTCAAAATAGAATATTCTGAATATGTACACGCATTAATATTAGCGGTCATTCAGAAAAGTAATCAAACATCGCGCATGTTAAACTAGCCATGTAGAATGCCATGAGTTCATAAGTTCAAGAGCTTCATAAAATATTCCTGTGGGCAAGTAAACGTTTAAATAAAAATTGAACAGAGAAGCCTCAGGTCTATAGCTTAATGTATTTTCTGGTCTAAGTTACATGTACATTATCACATTTTGTGCACATATAAAATGCACAGTTTCCAAAAATAAACACAAATGGTCACCACCAATCAAATTATTAACATCCCAGTAAAATTCAATTTGGCTAAAACCCAAAATTGGCATTCTCATGTCTGATCTCCTAAAGATGTTCTTTGTTTTCTGTATAATATGTACTCATTGTTTTAACCTACCAACATACCTCAAGGCTAGGCATTACCAAAAATAGCTATACATGATCATTCACATATTTTGAAATGTAAAGTTGATAATTATTTCTAAGCAAATGTTTTATATTTTACTTGCAACTTACTGATTTCTAGGCTTTCCCCAAGAATAGCAGTTTTGAACCAATAATCCTACATTATCCTTGTTATGTTTCTATAAAAGCATTCTGTTAACAGTTCTTATTATCCCATTATATGTAATTAGAGTTATAAGTGCAAATGAAATAAAAATAAAAATTTGACCGGATGTTTGGTTCATCCATTTGTAAAGCAACTGAATAAAATGAAAACCTGCCATCTGTTCTATGTATTAAAATTCCACCTCTTTGCAACACGGTCTATTGTAGCCTTTTCATGTTATTTTGATTTCCAGAGGAAATATATTCAGATCTTTTTTGATGGCATATTTCAAAATATTTTGGACTCTCAGCAACTTTATGAATTTATGGTTCTTGATACATATCAGTTTTACCTTCCATTCCTTACTTTTACATTACAAATCTATGGACATGTTTTAAATAACGAAAATAACTTTTACCTTATTTTCTTGAATGATAAAAAAAACTTTAAAAAATCTGTTTCCCTAGGCAAAATCACTGAAATCCCAAAAGAATGAGTCTTTAGATGTAATAAAATTGGGAAAAAATAGAGTTTTTTAAGTAATAATATTGTATAAAATCACCAGATGACATCTCCTAGTCTCTATAGAAGATTTCTGTTCTCTTGGTAGACAAAACATTTGAAAGAACAAAATGAATTATTCTGTACCAGAAAGGAGCTGTTTCCAAGTACTCACTTTATTTTTGTATGTCCTTTCCTCACTTGTTAGTTTCTTGCTTCCATGTTTACTGATGTTAACAAAAAGATTATTTATTGCCTATGTAAACTATAAGGTTTATTACCAAGGAAAGACCTAGAAGAAACCACTAAAATTCTCTTCTTAAAATCTCTCTCTAAGAATATAAACTCCAGGGTGTAAATCAAATGTCTGACTGATGCTCATAATGTGACAGTGGTACTTCTGATTCAAAGCTGAGTTCTGCTGTAATAGGCATAGCCAGAAGGCAAAATTAAATGTGCAATGTCTAAACTGAGTTCACTGATCATCTTGTTTTCCTCTGAGAACCTCAAGCTGTGGTTTACAAACAGTTTTCTTGCAGGATGTTCCCTAAAATAGCAAACTGATTTTAACTTATCTGTTACCTTGGGGCTTTGTTTACTCTCCTAAATGGAAAAGCAGCAGGATATTAAAGAAAGAATTCTGGAAAAGTACGCGATCTAGAACTGTTTCCCCAGCCTTTTGATGTGGTCACATGTTATGTAGAAATAACTGACTCAACAAAAATGAATGTTTTTGTGTATCTGCTTGTTTGAGATGGCTTAGGGGTTTTTGTATTCTAATGTGTTTGGTGAATCCTCAAAAGGAAATATGGATAAAAGTGGTACAAACAGTGGTTTCACCACAGCATGCATGTTTTGTTGATTTCTTATGAAGATTTGATCTCAAATGAAGGTACTTTAGGAAATGTTGGCCTGGTAGAAGCTAATGTTAATACTTTGTTTTAAAGAAACAATTATGAAAAGTTTAATACTATCATTAATGATGTTTTTTTCTTCTTTAAGTGTGATATTAGTGAATGAGAAGATCTGAAATATTTTTTGATTCCAATTTTTATTGGGACATAGTCTATAACATTTTAGGTGTGATGTGTATCACCACATATTTTCTCAAAGAGAAATGTCTGTATATGTGGAAAACCTGAGTGAGTCACTGAATTTTTCACATTTCTATATGAGATGTGTTGATGCAGACTGTGACGTGGCATGGATTGTTCAAATAAATTATTTGAAAGTTTTTGCTGAATCATATAGAATATTAAAGTATGAAGATGTCAATGGAACTGTTTAATAAATTTACCTCTCTTGCTTTAAGGAAATCCCAGTTCAAGGAGATAAAGTAAAATATTCAAGTCTAAGTATTAGAAAAGAAAAAAAAAAACAGCAAAAACTAAGAAAAACAGTAATAAACAGGATATCTGTTTTTTTTCTCTCTCGTATCTTTAGGGAACCCAAAGATTTCCAGCCCTGGCTCTTGTCTCGATGACATGGGCTTCCATTCCCAAGGCCCCATCATGGTCCCTGGTAGCTGCTGGCATTTCAGCATTTATGTGTTTGTTCTAAGCAGCAACAAGAGGAGGATGAAAGGATTCTCTCTTTCTCTTTTTTAAAATATTTATTTATTTACTTATTTATTTATTTATTTATTTTGACAGAGAGAAAGAGAAAAAAACATGAGTGGGAGAGTGGGGGAGGGGCAGACAAAGAGGGAATGAGAGAGAATCGTAAGCAGGCTACATGTTCAGCAGAAGCCCAACTTGGGGCTCAGTCTCACAACTGGGACATCATGATGTGAGCTGATATCAAGAGTCAGACGCTTAACTAACTGAGGCATCCCAGTGCCCCAAAAGGATTCTCTTTAAGAGCATTTTCCGGAAGTTGCACACCCCACTCTCCTCATATCCATCATTAGAATTTAGGCATATGGTCAAAACCTAAAGGCAAGGAAGCCATATGCCCAGCTAAAAATTGAGAAGAAAGTGAGAATAGTGATTAAGGGATAATTAACAACCTCTGCCACTCAGGAAGCCAATTAAGGCATCAGCTTTTTAGATTTACTGTTTTTTCTTTAAATTAAAAAAAAAAGTTTATTGAGGGAGGGGCCAAGATGGCCAAACAGCATGGAAGTTTTTTTTTTTTGCGTCACCCGTCCCTGAAATACATCCAGATCAACAATAAACCATCCCGCACACCTAGAAAACTGATTTGAGGATTAACACAACAACCTGAACCAGAGAACTCAGCAGGTACCCGGCCTGGAGAGGTGAACTGGGGGAGAGAGAAGCTGCGGAGGGCAGGGAGCTGTTTTTGCTTGAGGAGAGAGTATGGAGATGGGGGGAACAGAGTATGGAAAGCATCCCCCCCACCCCTGCCCAAGCAGCTGGAGAGAAAAGAAAGAGTACACAAGGGACTGAAGAAAAAAGGGATAAAGGAGAAAGGAGAGGGTTTAAATTCCATTAAGACTTTATAAACAGAGGGAGTGCAGAGTCTGAAACTCCACAGCTTGATACCTGGCGGTGCTCTGGTGGGAAGGGCGAATCCCCAGGAGCAGAGAGAGAGGTCCTCAGGGTCCTCAGGCCACATGGGGAGAGGCAGTTCCCCTGCTGGGAGGACAGTTAGTAAAGTCTGTGTGGCCACCCCACAGGCCAAGGTCCCAGCAGACCCTGGAGAACAACCACATTGCTGTTGTTGGAACAATGACATTAAGGAGGAAGCCTGGTGCCAGATGCGTGTTGTGATTTTCCATAAATCCTGAAGCACTGCTGCTACATGATCGCGTAAACTTTTTCTGGGACCGGCTGGCACTCAGCCAGAATCTCTGATCATCAGCAGCAGCACGGTCTCCCAAATGTTCCTGGAGGCAGGCCAGCACCCAGCCATTTCTCAGTGAGACCCTCTCCCAGAAGGTATGACCCTCTCCCAGAAGGGTCAAAACTATAGTCCCTCAGAAGTGAGAGGTTGGGAACCTCACAGCTGCATCTGAGATAAAACTCAGGAGAGAGGTGCTGCCTGGCAATCTGATGGCTTGGTCATGGACAGTGTAAAAGCAGACAGTGGATGGAAGCCAGAGACAAAGGAGGAATGTGCAATTGCTAGTTGGGGAGAACAGAGTTCTGATACTAAAGACTGGGTAGCTGGATGACGCCATTTTCACTCCTCCAACACCTGTGCATACACACCTACAGGCGCCACAGCAATCCACCTCAGTAAGCTAAGCAACATCATCTAGTGGAGAATGAAGCTGTTACACTAAGCCCCGCCCACCTGGGCCAACCTTGCTCTTCAGGAACATCACAAATCTCTCTGCTTGCTTAGTTTACAGACTATAAAATGCTTCATAGTTTCACTTCTAAGGGAAACCTATGTAATTTCAGTTGTACTTCAGTCTGATTGCTGCTCCATCTATTCAGTTTTTTTTCTTTTCTTATTCTTGAATACAGAAAGAGAAAAAATTTATTTTTATTTTCCATTTCTCTTATAAATACTTTTATTTAATTTATTTTTCTACTATATTTTTTACTTTTTTGTAAATTTTTCAAATTCTATTTTATTACTTCCATCATTTTATTTTATTGTATTTCATTGTATTCAAATTTTCAGATTTTCAAACATTTTCCTATTTTTTGTTTGTTTGTTTCTTTCTTTTCTTATCTTTCCCTTTTTTTCTCTAATCTATCAAGTTCCTTTCGACAACCACACCAGAACACACCTAAGATGTAGCATCCCTTATTTGATTTTTTGTGTTGTTTTTAATTTTTTAATTGTAATTTTTTTACCTTATTAATTCCTTTTCTTCCTTTAAAAGGATGAAATGAAGGAATTCACCCCAAAAGAAAGAACAGGAAGAAATGACAACCAGGGACTTAATCATCACAGATACAGACAAAATGTCTGAACCAGAATTTAGAATCATGATAGTAAGAATACTAGCTGGAGTTGAAAACAGATTAGAATCCCTTTCGCTGGAGATAAAAGCTAGTCAGAATGAAATAAAAAATGGTATAACTGAGATGCAATCTCCAATGGATGCCACAGCAGCAAGGATGGTTGAAGCAGAGCACCAAATCAGTATTACAGAGGACAACTTTACAGAGAACAATGAAGCAGAAAAAAAGAGGGAGACTAAGACAAAAGAACAAATTTAAGAATTAGAGAAATCAGTGACTCATTAAAAAGGAACAACATCAGAATCATAGAGGACCCAGAAGATGAAGAGAGACTAAAAGGGGTAGAAGGGCTATGTGAGCAAATCATAGCGGAAAACTTTCCTAACCTGGGGAAAAACACAGACATCAAAATCTAGGAAGCACAGAGGACTCCCATTAGATTCAACAAAAACCAACCATCAACAAGGCATATCTTAGCCAAATTCACAAAATATTCAGAAATATTCAAAAATGTGCAGCCAAGACTTCTTTATCCAGCAAGGCTGTCATTCAAAATAGAAGGAGAGATAAAAAGTTTCCCAGACAAACAAAATTAAAGGAGTTTGTGACAATTAAACCAGCCCTGCAAGAAATTTTAAGGGGGGCTCTCTGAGAAGAGAAAAGACGAGGGGGGGGGGGGAAGAGCAAAAGCAACAATGGCTAGAAAGGACCAGAGAACACCACCAGAAACTCCAACTCTACAGGCAACATAAAGGCAATTAATTCATATCTTTCAGTACTTACTCTAAATTTCAATGGACTAAATGCTCTGATCAAAAGACATAAGGTAACAGAATGGGTAAGAAAACAAGATCCATCTGTATGCTGTTTACAAGAGACCCACTTTAGACCTAAAGACACATTCAGATTGAAAGTAAGGGAATGGAGAACCTTCTATCATGCTAATGGTAGACAAAGGAAGCCAGAGTAGCCATACTTATATCAAACAATCTAGACTTTAAAATAAAGACTGTAACAAGAGATGAAGAAGGGCATCATATCATTATTAAGGGGTCTATCCACAAAGAAGATCTAACAATTGTAAACAGTTGTGCTCTAAATGTGAAAGCACCTGAATATATAAATCACTTAATCACAAACATAAAGAAATTCATTGATACTAATACCATAATAGTAGGGGACTTCAACACCCCACTTACAACAATGGACAGATCATCTAATCAGAAAATCAACAAAGAAATAATGGCTTTGAATGACACACTTGACCGGATGGACTTAACAGATATATTCAAAACATTTCATCCTAAAGCAGCAGAATACACATTCTTCTCCAGTGCACATGGAACATTCTCCAGAATAGATCACATACTGGGACACAAATAAGCCCTCAACAAGTACAAAAAGGTCAAGATCATACCGTGCATATTTTCAGACTACCACGCTCAAAATCAAAATCAACCACAAGAAAAAATTTGGAAAGATAACAAATACTTGGAGACTGAAGAACATCTTACTAAAGAATGAATGGGCTAACCAAGAAGTTAAAGAGAAAATTAAAAAGTACATAGAAGCCAATCAAAATGGCAACACCACAGCCCAAAACCTCTGGGAGGCAGCAAAGGCAGTCATAAGAGGGAAGTAGATAGCAATCCAGGCCTTCCTAAAGAACGAAGAAAGGTCTCAGATACACAACCTAACCTTATACCTTAAAGATCTGGAAAAAGAACAGCAAATAAAACCCAAAACCAGCAGAAGACAGGAAATAATAAAGATTAGAGCAGAAATCAATGCAATCAAAACTAAAAAAACAGTAGAACTGATCAATGAAACCCAAAGCTGGTTCTTTGAAAGAATTAACAAAATTAATAAACATCTAACCAGTTTGATCCAAAAGAAAAAGGAAAGGACCCAAATAAATAAAGTCAAGAATGGAAGAGGGACATCACAACCAACACAACAGAAATGCAAATAAGAGAATATTAGGAGCAATTATACACCAATAAATTGGACAATCTGGAAGAAATGGAAAAATTCCTAGAAACATATAAACTACCAAAACAGAAACAGAAAGAAATAGAAAATTTGAACAGACCATAACCAGTAAAGAAATCGAATTAATAATAAAAAATATCCCCAAAAACAAGAGTCCAAGGCCAGATAGCTTTCCATGGGAATTCTACCAAACATTTAAGGAAGAGTTAACACCTATTCTCTTGAAGCTGTTCCAAAATATTGAAATGAAAGGAAAACTTCCAAACACTTTCTATGAAACCAGCATTACCTTGATTCCAAAACCAAAGATCCCCATAAAATGAGAACTATAGGACCAATTTCCCTGATGAACATGGATACAAAAATCCTCAACAAGATATTGACCAACCGGATCTATCAATACATTTAAAAAAATATTCACCATGACCAAGTGGGATTTATACCTGGGATGAAGGGCTGGTTCAATATCCACAAAACAACCAATGTGATTCATTACATTAATAAAAGAAAGGACAAGAACCACATGATTCTCTCAATGTATGCAGAGAAAGCATTTGACAAAAGATGGCATCATTTCTTGATGAAAACCCTCAAAAAGAGTAGGGATAAAAGGATCATACGTCAAGATCATAAAAGCCATATATGAAAGCTAGTATCATCCTCAATGGGGAAAAACTGAGAGCTTCCCCCTAAGATCAGGAACAAGACAGGGATGTCCACTCTGGCCACTGTTATTCAACATAGTATTGGAAGTCTTAGCCTCAGTAAGACAACACAAATAAATAAAAGCATCTAAATCAGCCAGGAGGAGGTCAAACTTTCACTCTTTGCAGATGACATGATACTCTATATGGAAAACCCAAAAGATTCCACCAAAAAACTACTAGAACTGATCCATAAATTCAGCAAAGTTGCAGGATATAAAATCAATGCACATAAATCGGTTGCATTCTTATACACCAACAATAAAGCAACAGAAAGAGAAATCAAGGAATCGACCCCATTTAAAATTGCAACAAAAACCATAAAATACATAGGAATAAATCTAACCAAAGAGGTGAAAAATCTATATGCTGAAAACTATAGAAAGCTCATGAAAGAAATTGAAGAAGACACCCAAAAAGAATGGAAATAGATTCCACGCTCCTGATAGGAAGAACAAATATTGTTAAAATGTCAATACTACCCAAAGCAATCTACATATTCAATGCAATCCCTATCAAAATAACAGCAGCATTCTTCACAAAGCTAGAACAAATAATCCTAAAATTTGTATGGAAACAGAAAATACCCCGAATAGCCAAAGCAATCTTGAAAAAGAAAACCAAAGCAGGAGGCATCACAATCCCAGACTTCAAGCTATACTACAAATCTGTAATCATAAGAAAGTATGGTACTATCACAAGAACAGACACTCAGATCAATGGAACAGAATAGAGAACCCAGAAATGAACCCACAGACGTATGCCCAACTAATCTTTGACAAAGCAGGAAAGAATATCCAGTGGAATAAAGACAGTCTCTTCAGCAAGTGGTGCCGGAAAAACTGGACAGCGACATGCAGAAAAATGAACCTGGACCACTTTCTTACACCATACACAAAAATAAACTCAAAATGGATGAAAGACCTAAACGTAAGACAGGAAGCCATCAAAATCCTCGAGGAGAAAGCAGGCAAAAACCTCTTTAATCTTGGCTGCAGAAACTTCTTCCTCAACACGTCTCTAGAGGCAAGGGAAACAAAAGCAAAAATGAACTATTGGGACCTCATCAAAATAAAAAGCTTCTTTCTGCACAGCGAAGGAAACAATCAGCAAAACTAAAAGGCAACCGACAGAATGAGAGAAGATATTTGCAAATGACATATCAGATAAAGGGTTAGTATCCAAAATTTATAGAGAACTTATCAAACTCAACACCCAAAACAAATAATCCAGTGAAGAAATGGGCAAAAGACATGAATAGACACTTCTCCAAAGAAGACATCCAGATGGCCTACTGGCACATGAAAAAATGCTCAATATCACTCATCATCCAAGAAATACAAATCAAAACCACACTGAGATACTACCTCACACCTGTCAGAATGGCTAACTTTAACAACTCAGGCAACAACAGATGTTGGTGAGGATGTGGAGAAAGAAGATCTCTTTTGCAATGTTGGTGGGAATGCAAGCTGGTGCAGCCACTCTGGAAAACAGTATGGAGGTTCCTCAAAAAACTAAAAATAGAACTACCCTAGACCCAGAAATTTTCACTACTAAGCATTTATCCACGGGATACAGGTGTGTTGTTTTGAAGGGACACATGCACCCCCATGTTTATAGCAGCACTATCAACAATAGCCAAAGTATGGAAAGAGCCCAAATGTCTATCGATGGATGAATGGATAAAGAAGATGTGGTGTATATATATATATATATGTGTGTATATATATGTGTGTATATATAATATATATGTGTGTATACACACATATATATTATATATACACACATATATATATTACTCCACAGTCCAAAAGAATGAAATCTTGTCATTTGCAACTATGTAGATGGAACTAGAGGGTATTATGCTAAGCAAAATTAGTCAGAGAAAGACAAATATCATATGACTTCATTCATATGCGGATTTTAAGATACAAAAGAGATGAACATAAGGGAAGGGGAGCAAAAATAATATAAAAACAGGGACAGGAACAAAACATAAGAGACACTTAAATATAGAGAACAAACAGCGGGTTGCTGGAGGGGATGTGGGAGGAGGGATGGGCTAAATGGGTAAGGGGCTTAAAGAATCTACTCCTGAAATAATTTTTGTACCATGTGCTAACTAACTTGGATGTAAATTATGAAAAAAAATAAATTATAGAAAATTTTAAAAAGTTTATTTATTTATTTTTAGAGCGAGAGAGAGTGGATAAGCAGGGGAAGAGCAGAGAGGGAGGGAGAGAGAGAGAGAAAGAGAGAGAATCCTAAGCAGACTCCATGCTGTTAGGATAGAGCCCTACACAGGGCTCGAACCCAAGAACCATGAGATTATAACCTGAGTTGAAATCAAGAGTCGGATGCTTAACCGATTGAACTACCCAGTCACCCCC
This sequence comes from Herpailurus yagouaroundi, assembly GCF_014898765.1. NCBI lineage: Eukaryota > Metazoa > Chordata > Mammalia > Carnivora > Felidae > Herpailurus > Herpailurus yagouaroundi. Next base: position 38,212,992 of record NW_024412413.1, read on the forward strand.
CTGTTTATTCTTTATTTTTATTTGTTTGTTTGCTTATTATTTTTACCACATCTCCCCTTATTATGTGAATATACTCAGGTTCTCCATTATTAAAGTCTTCAAGCTCTATTTCAAATCTTCCCTTCCTCATAAAGCTTTTCCTGATTATCAAACCTCATTATGATGATTTATGTCTCTGAATTTTCATATATTCCATCTATACTACAACTTCTGGGTGGTATTGTATTGTAGGCACTTCTGTTTGTATGCAGACTTTTTCCAACTGCATCTCAATTCCAAAAGGCCTGAGAGTACAATGTTACTATAGAATTGTAACTGACCCAAGTTTTTTATTTTCTGGACCCAATGACACTTGAACCTTCAATCTAGTTTAGCAGCTGTAACCTTGTTGACCAGAATTGTTTACAAAGCTTCATCCCACCCCTTGACTTCTGTGGTGTCACACATCAACTCTTCTTATGAGTTGCAACTAGAATGTTAGTGTTAGAACACTGTGTTCTCACAATCCATAGTAGAAGAAATCTTGCACTTTGATCCCCACTCAGTGCTCACTTGTAGGATATTTTAATACAGTCAAAGTTTGCACACTGTTAGCCTACAGACTGGATCTGATTTATAGACCTATTTTACTTGGCTCATTAAGGTCATTAAAAGAGTGATTTAGTTGCCAACATTTAAAAATCAGGAGAAGTCATGTTAAAAAAAGAAAATAGAATTTCTACATGTTCTTGAAAAAATTCAGAAATCTGGCAACATTGGGCCAACATGCCTTCATTCTATTAATAGGCTTGAGCTGAGTAGCTGTTATCCTGTTAGAAGATACAATGCTATGTGTTCACTAAATCTTGTTTCTTTTTCTTGTCTTCTTTTCTGAGCACTTGCAATCAAACAGGTATGGCTGTTTGAGTTCAACCAATACAATATAGTTAAAGTGTTACATGTAACTTGGAGGAATGGCTGCTGAAAAAGTTGCCTATATGATACTCACTGTTCCCTTTCTTACCCTGTATGTCAGACTGGTACAGAGGACACAATTGGAAAACTCCAAGGCTATAAGAGACAATAGAGGCATAGAAGGAGTCTGAATCCTTGAGCTATTACATGGAACAGAATTCCCATGCTAATCTACACTATAACATAAACAATAAATAAACCCTCACTGTATTAAACCATTAGGATTTGAAGATTGTTTGTTACAATAGTTAGCCTAAACCCCCTTTTTTTAAACTAATCTGTACACCAAAGTGGGGCTCAAACTCACAGCTTCAAGATCGAGAATCACATGCTTTACTGACTGAACCAGCCAGGCATCCCTAATACAGTCTCTTCAGACAGTGGCAGGCAGTCTATAGTTCACCATGATCTCCACCAATCCCAATTAACCTTCCTAATTCCAATGAGTTGCCTTTTTGACTTAATTATGCACTGAGAGCAGTCATAGAGCAAATTTTGAAGACTGAGTTTAAAAGGAATTTGACAAAATGAAGTATTTAAAAACTATTTTACTAAAACCTGGATTACTTATCATAAAAAGAACAGTTGGAAGAATTATGAATGTACAGCTTGGACATTTAGAAGGTATTTTAAACAATCTCCAAATATTTGAAAGGGTTATGCAATGAGGATTTGAGCTTGCTTTTTATATCTCTGGAGGACATAATTATGACCAACTGGACAAAAATAGAACTAAAAAACACCTTCCAGGATGTAACAGAGACTATTTTTATATTGGATTAGTAGGTTGGACTAGAAGACTCCTGAATTTCAGAAAAATTCTTAGATTTTATTAACTTTGTGCTAAAAAATTACTCATATTATATGTGACTATACCTATTGTATGTGACTCATATTATATGTGACTATACCTATTATAGGTTCTGCTATCCTTGGAATATTACAGTTTTTGTTTTGTTTTAGTTTGGTTGTTTTTATTGTTACAATTAACTTATTATGCTTTGTTTTTACAAAGTGAACTTCAGGGGCGCCTGGGTGGCTCAGTCAGTTAAGCGTCCGACTTCGGCTCAGGTCATGATCTCGCAGTCTGTGGGTTCGAGCGCCATGTCGGGCTCTGTGATGACAGCTCAGAGCCTGGAGCCTTTTTCAGATTCTGTGTCTCTCTCTTTCTCTGACCCTCCCCTGTTCATGCTCTCTCTCTCTGTCTCAAAAATAAATAAATGTTAAAAAAAATTAAAAAAAAAAACAACAAAAAGTGAACTTCAGCTGTGTTACAGATTGATTTGTTTATTATGAATACAAAATGAAATTGCCTTGGTAAAGTAATTAATAATCAATAGACCCTAATGATGCTACAGTGTTACTTTCATAGCTTCTAATATTGAAGATAGATGAGCTTTTATGTTTCTTTATGTGAATCTTCTTAGATCCACTGACTATTCAATTTATAACCATTTTAAAATTTCATGATTTTTTACAGAATCCTAGTTAATGTTAACATCATTAAAATATAAAATATATTCAAAAGACTTTCCTAAAACAATTCCTTTATCTGAAAAAAAAACACAAGTATATCTGTCCTTCTGCCCTTTTCTGAACTTTTCAATCTATGTGACCTAATCTCAAATAAAAATATGAGGGTGCCTGGGGGCTCAGTCAGTTAAGCATCTGACTTCGGCTCAGGTCATGATCTCACGGTTCATGGGTTTGAGCCCTGTGTTGGGCTCTGTGCTGACAGCTCGGAACCTGGAGCCTACTTCAGATTCTATGTCTCCCTCTTTCTCTGTCTTCCCCGATCATGCTCTCTCTGTTTCTCTCTCTCTCAAAACTAAACATTAAAAAAATCAAAAATTAAAATGTGAAAGTTACTCTTGAAATCACTTGGCTTTCCTTTCAATCCTATTCATTTCTTTATCTTTCCAGAAATAACCATTAACCTAAATTTGGAATTTATTGTTCCCATGCATATTTTGGAATTATTACTACATAAGCAGGTATTAATAAATTATATATTATTGATTTGGCTGCTGTGAAAACATATATAGTTGACCCTTGAACAATGCAGGGGTTGGGGGGTCAATCCCCCACACAGTCAAAAATCCATGTATTACCCCAAAACTTAACTACTAATAGCCTACAGTTGACTGGAAGCCTTAGCAATAACATAAACAGATGATTTACACGTTTTGCATGTTGTGTATATTATATACTATACGCTTATAATAAAATAGAGAAAAGAAAATATCTTTAAGAAAGTCAAAAGGAATGGAAAATATATTTACAGTAATGTACTGTATTTTTTTTTTAAAAATCCACCCATAAGTCGACCCCTGCAGTCAAACCCAAGGGTCAAGGGTCAAGGGTTGTTCAAGGGTTAGCTACATATGCACCACACGCAATGCAATTTGCTTTTTCTTATTCAACATTATGGGCTCTTTTTTTTTGGTTTGTGTTCAAAAAAGCGAATGCATTCCTGTTAAATATTTTACTTCTTTTTCTCCTTAAGCATTTAAACAATTAATTAATTTGTGCTAATCCATTCATATGGTTCCAAAGTCAATAAGCATAAAACACTGTAGAATTAAGTCTTCCTCCCACCCCTGTACTTTAGCCACCCAGTTTCCACCCACCTCCATTCCCCAAAATAGGTACCCATGGTTACTGATTCCTTGTGTATCTTTCCAGAAATGTTTTAAATGCACAAATAAATGATAGAATGCTATGTAACGTTCTGTAGATTGCTTTCTTTACTTAATAATGTATTATCTTTTCACATCCGTGAAGAAAGAGCATCCTTTACCCCTTCTTAGTGTAGCATGATGCTTCATTTTATGATTGGACCTTTGCATATTTACTATTCTATTAATGTACATTTAAGCTGTGTCTATTTTTTTAGCCACTACAAATAATGTGGCAACATATAAGTATATACCCATATATGTAATTTTGCACATATGAATTATATTAGTTATCTATTATAGCATAAGAAACTTTTAGCTTAAATTGACAAATACTTATTATCTGACATTTTCTGTGGGCTGAGATTCCAGATACAATACACATACAATCTTTAGCTAGATTCTTCTGCCTCAGTAAGTCTCATGAAGCTGTTATCAGGGATTGGTCTGTGTCTGCATCTGAAGGCTTGACTGGGGGAGGATCTGCTTTCAGGCTCACTCACATGGTTGCTGTCAAGATTTAGTTCCTTAGAGAACTTTATTTAGAATAAACAAATATTAAAACTATACCCACTATCTCAAAATGAGTGAAAAGGTACAAAATTATTAAATAAGAAATAAATACATAAAAATATTGCAACAATTAGACTTAGAAAAGCCTAGAAGTGTGATGACAGAACTCAAAAAATAATCAAATTTTATTTTTTAAATACTTTGATGAATAATTGTGCCTGTAGGTTGGAACACAAGTGCTAGAGTTTCCCTGCGATATATGCCGAGATGTGGGAATTGCTTCATCAAAGCACCTATACATCTTTAAATTTACTAAATATTGTTAAATTGCTATCTAAAATGGCGTAAAAGATAAAGAAAATAAAAGTAGTTTTGCTAGTTTACATTTACATCAATATTTTAGGAGACTTAACAGTTCTACATATATTTATCCACATTTTTATTGTCAAACTGTTCCAATTTTGCCAATCTCTTGGGAGAGAAATGCTATCAAAATATTATTTAAATTTTTAACTGTGTGATTACTAATGAGGTTTTTCATTTCAATATACTTATCATATTTTTTCTGAATTACGTGCTCATATCTCCTATTTTCCTCAGTTTTCTTTTCTTCTTCTTGATTCTTTGATAATAATTCTTCAACCTACTCTGGAAAGCTGTACTCTATTTGTTATATGCATTTCAAGTATCTTTTTCTTAAGTTTCAGGTATGTTTTCTTAATTTTCAGTGTCTCTTTTTGAAATAAAACTTGTCATTTTAAGGTAGTATATATCCCAACAAATGTTCACATATGGCTTGTGGTGTTAAGTTTTTATGCTTTTCCCCACCTCCTGTCCCTGTAAGAAAAATAATTGTCCTATACATTTGTGAATATTTTTATAAAGTTTTACTTTTCCTTGTGAGTCTTTAATCCATAGATTTTAGTTATTATTTGAGGTATGGTTCCAAAAGTTTATTTTTGCTGCATCAATAACCACATTGAAACCATTTTTTCACTAATATAAACTATGGTGCAACTGGCTTCCTTGTGCACATGAGCACATGGAAAAGAAAAAGAGGAGGTACTGGGGTGAAGAATATGCATGTTTTCGTATTCACTAGCTACTGCCAAAATTGTTATCCTAAGGAAATTGTTAAATTGGTTCTATTACTAGTAAAGTATGAGTTCTACCTCCTCAGGAGCATCAACAAACATTAAATTGCACCAGTCTGATAAGCCTTAATTGTTCTATCAGTAGTCATTTTACAAAGATGTTTTTTTCTTTCAATTTGTTTACTTGAGATATATTACACACTTACTTTTCCAAAATGGGTGGTCTGTGTTCTAAGTTTGCATGATTTGTGAATCCCAGTTTATTTTTTTCAGTGAGAAGCAAATATCCCCTAAGAATGTATTAAATAATGTATCCTTCCCCCAATGTTACCTTATATATAAGACTATCTTAAAGGTGATCAAGGAAAAGGAATTTACAATTATTTATTTGAATTTTCTCATCCCTGGGCTTTAAATAGTCATAATACTAATAATATCTTATACCTTATGAGCACTTGACAATTTTAAAGCGTTCTAAATGCATTTGACAAGCATTTAAAACTCAGATTAAAGTTTCTTGTAACTAAGCATAATAAAAGTAGTAAAATGTTCTTTTCATGTGGATGACTCACTTTTAGTTTCTTAGTTATTTATTATGTTATGTTTAATCAAAAATGCTTGCATATTTATATCAACTTTCTGTTTACCCCTTAGATTATTCATGCCTGAGTGAAGTGTCAGCTGCAGAAATAGGAGGTTTAATGAGTTTCATGGGGATACCTCATTCCAAGAACAAAAACTGGAAAAGGAATAAAACACAAGTGCCTGCATACTAATATGGCCCATTGTCAGAGCCAATCTCAGGAGCACAAGATGACAGATAGTCCCTACACAATATACACCTCATTTAGAGAGGCCTTTAGTTCCAATTTGGTTTTCTTTTTATAAGTTAATCTCTTACAGACACCGTGCTAATGCTAAATACATAAACGACAAATACCCAAAGGGAGAGGTTACCACTACTCTACCCTGAATACTGCATTACTCTGCACCTGCTCAGGTTTTATTTTAGACTATTGCTTTGTTCTGCTGCTCTTTTCCTTCTTCTTCTTTTTTTTTTTTAAGAACCATTGTTGTTTGTTAGAAATAGATGCCGTAAGAATAAACATTTAGCTTATTAGCATTCTACACAGACATTCTTTTTCTTTGACCAAGAGCCTTAATTTACTTTGGTGAAGATAATGCATTATAAAGTACCTTTTTTACATATTTAATATATGCCATGTAGTGCTGGTCTGTTGGGACAGCAAGCAAAGTTAATTTAAAAGAGCGAAATTTAAAGTTGATGTATGAAATGCATGAAAAATGGAGAACTAAGGCAATTATTTATGCTTTTCAGATTAAAAATTCCAATATATGTATAAATAAAAAGAGAAAGATTTGGGATCTGTATAATTTTGATATATTATTTTGTGTATGGTTTCTGTGTGTGTGTGTGTGTGTGCATGTGCGTGTGTGTGTGTGTGTGTGTGTGTGTGTAGTAAAATACATGGAATTAAATGGTCTTACATTTTACAGTAAAAATCAAACAAAAGACTTCCAAGGGACCTTACATTTCTTAAGCCACTTGAAGTTTTTAAAGTAACATTTTCCATTTCCAACCAACATTTTCCAACATTTTCAGAAGGATTTCATTAACTCATCTGAAACATAGAAGGAAATATTGTTTGTTTTAGTTTTAGCATTGTTTTGAACTATATTCAGCACTTTTAAACTATATTCAGCACAAAGAGAATAAATTTCATTCATTAAAGCAGAAAGATGTTGATTTTTCCACACATAAAAGAATACTTTGATGTGGTGCACGGGTAACAATGAGGAAGAAGATAGGTAAGAGAGACAAATGGGAATGAACATTAATATAATGACTAATTCCTGGAAGACATTTTATGTATTATTTATATTATTATTGTGGTTGATGCTATTTCTTGTAATTCACTCATTTATTTCTTTTCTTTTCAAGCATTCTTTTTTTCTTTTAGGCAAATGACCTGAGAGAAGTAAGCGACTTGATCTATTAGAATTCAAAGGTCTCCAGGGGCGCCTGGGTGGCGTAAGTCGTTTAAGCGTCCGACTTCAGCCAGGTCACGATCTCGCGGTCCGTGAGTTCGAGCCCCGCGTCAGGCTCTGGGCTGATGGCTCAGAGCCTGGAGCCTGTTTCCGATTCTGTGTCTCCCTCTCTCTCTGCCCCTTCCCCGTTCATGCTCTGTCTCTCTCTGTCCCAAAAATAAATAAACGTTGAAAAAAAATTTAAAAAAAAATTCAAAGGTCTCCAAACTTCTAGTTCCCTAAACTAATACTCTTCCCACAACTCCAAGGGGTCTATTCAATACATCAGAGAAGGAGGACAGTCAAGAGCCCAACAATGATTTCAAATTAAGAAAATGAGACAATTATTGCAATTATACACACTTCCAAAATTCTTTTTTGTACAGTGTAACCCAAGTATTCAGATTCCAAAACATCCAAGTAATTATTTCAATCTTTTCTTTCACTTTGCCAAATAAATTAAATGAAAAAAATACTTCTCCATCAATATTTTTTGAATTAGATAAATATTAAAGAAATACTCTTTAAAATTTCTTGAATAAAAAAAATTGAACTATCGTTGAAAAATAAAATAAAATTTCTTGAATGTGCTGGTAGTAAATGCTACAATGTTTTCAGTCATCAATTAGGAAGGCCATTTATCTCACACTGGGCTTTGGAGTTCTGACTTTCAGAATCCAAATCCTAGCTCTAGAACTTATTTTCTAGACAGTGATATAACATTTCTGAAACTATTTTTTCCATGCATGTAATGGAGACAATAATATGCCTATGAATCATTTATGATGCTTGATTATAAGTTTTATAAAACTCCTCAAAACAAACCTCCATAACCAAAATGCAGTGGCCTATGTAAATTAAGAGTTCAGAGTTCTCAAGAAGTCTTTGATCCCAGCTCTGGCTTCATTTTTCTCAAGTTTTGTGACAATGTTGGCCTACTTCAGGATGGCCAAATGCCTGCAATAGTTCTGAGATTCCATGTCACGCTGTGTCCTTCCGAGTAAGAGAACTCTACCTTACAATCATCAAATGCAAGCCCTTCAAGTTTCATTGGGATTTAACTATCTAGAAGGTTTTAAAAATTGTTTCTGCAGCAGGAAGAATGAGGAGTACTCTTAGTGGCTTAAGCCAATGTGTTGATCTGGGCACAGGCTCAGTAGTAAACAGACCACATAGCAAGCTCACAGTGAGGGAAGAGACAGAAATGGCAATGGAGAATGCCAAAATCATTGTCCCCTGCAGCCTTCCTTATTGGGTGGTTATAGAGTGAAAGAAGTAATCTATGCAGTGCACCCAGGAGAGTTTCTGACACACAGTAAAAAATACATAAACATGAGATAATGTTTTTCCTCTAATGCTTTTACTTTATTTTCATTTCATTTGATGATTTTATTAGCAGACAATCTAAAATATAGGAGGCACAATTATATAGAGTATCTTATAAGTAATTTTTCTAGGATACTTATTCTATATAACGAAATTAAACTGTTGTTATTTTATGTGCTGAATTTGACTTATACAGAGAGCCTAATCGTATATCTTGATTCAAACAATTCTTTGCTCTCATCCTCCCTTTTTATTTCCATAAAAATATTTATAATTAAATTAATTATTCAGCAATGGTTTATTTGGAAATAAAAAACTACAGTACAGTAATTTCATTAACTAGCTCATTGGTTCTCAAGCTGTATGTGTTCATGATACACTTTCAAATGCACCAATTTGAGCTGAATATTTAAAGGGATTAAAAGAAAATGAGTAATTTTTTTAAAGCACATTTCAGAAAATTAAAGGGAAGAAATCCTCTCATTGAAGTTATTCAACTATCTTTTTCAGAACCGAGTGACTGTGTAGTTTTATATTATGTCCTACTCTGACCACAATCTTGTGAACTTGCAAGATGTTTTCACATATTCTGCTAAGCATGCCATCTCTCTTTCTTTTCCCTTCCCTTTCTAGGCACCTCTCTTTTTTTTATCATAAGAGATTCTATGTCACTTCACCAAACCCAATTTTTTATAATGATAATATTAGCTAAAATTTATTGACTGCCTATTATTTCCCAGAGGCTGTGTTACATTTTTATATGCCTTAAATCTCTCTCTTTTTGAAATGTTTCTTTATTTATTTTTAGAGAAAGAGAGAGTGTGAACAGGGGAGGGACAGAAAGAGAGAGAGAGAGAGGGAAAGAATCCCAGGCAGACTGCGCTGTCAGCTCAGAGCCAAATGTGGGGCTGGAACCTATTAACCGTGACATCATGACCTGAGCTGCAACCAAGAGTCAGATGCTTAACTAAGCCACCCAGATGCCTCACTTTAGCGCTTTTAATCCTTGAAATGGTAACATTCCTTGTGAAAGATGTTATGGTCCTTTTAGCACATATTAGTGGGAACTCTGGAGTCAGTCTGTCTTTCATTGCACTCTATGCTTCAAGGAGTTGCTTTTATAGTTTGAATAAGTCCCTACACAAAAGAATGCTTATATTGTCATCTCTCCCCTCCCCCACCACACACACATCTGCTATGTGATAAGTTTAGAGCTCTTCAACCAGCAGGAGTTTCCATGCACAAGAACCCCAGACTCCCTGAGTTTACAGCTTCATATTCATGCACGCATAAAGACAGTTTCTCTTTGTTTTTTAATGTTTATTTATTTATTTTTGAGAAAGAGAGAGAGCGTGAGCCGGGGCGGGACAGAGAGAGAGGGAGAGAGAGAGAATCCCTAGCACGCTCTGCACCGACCGTGCGGGGCTCAAACCTACAACCATGAGAAAATGACCTGAGCTGAATACAAGAGTTGGACGTGTAAACAACTGAGCCACCCACGTGCCCGGTGTCTACCTATTTCTAAATCATAGTTCCAAATTCCTGGAATAAAGAATCTGATTGATCCAGCTAAGTTTAAATGTCCATGAATGATTCACTCAGCTATATCTAGTAAGAAGAATCTTATAGTTCAAGAAGATGGAGGAGGAGGAGGACGACGACGAGGAGGAGGAAGAACAGGAGGATGAGGAGGACAGGAATAGACCAGTTTTTGCTATTAGTATAACAGCTCTGATAAAAGGAAACAATGCTATATGAATGCGTAGTAGGATTAGAGGAAAACGGGGCATACAGAGATCAGAAGAAGCTGGACAAAGGAACAGGAAAGATACTTTGCAGAGGCACAATTCCTTAGCTTTGTGTCTAAGGGTCTGGATAAGTGCTTTAGTAATGAACATGGGGAATTTATGAATTATTTATAGTTATTACTTATGTTTAACTTCATAACATACTTGTTTTTTCCTGTAGTGTGAGTTGAACCATTCTTACCAATTTCTCATAATATGAGTCAGAGAATCCTTCCTGATAGTTTTATAAAGTTATATCAAAATAGGGACTTTCAGCAGAATTGTAGTTAAGGTTCTTATAGTTGTTGATGGCAGACCATGTAAGTAGCACGTTTTACAGAATATTGCAGTAATAAGACATTGCTGTCTGGAAGTTTTGTGCTACTATACTCATTCTTTTAAAAAATGTTCTTTCCAGGAGCAAAGAAGTAAAAGAGAATATCAAAACACAACACAACATAGAACAACCAAGAACTCATACTCAGAAGTGCAATAATCACTTCCCTGGACATAATGGCTATAGATGTCTCTTCACATCCTTTTATAGAGAGTGGCTTGCACTATAACTGAGTTTTCTGGTCCAAAGCTATCCAAGAGCTTCCTCTCTTCTTAGCATGTTGGACTCTTCTCTCCACTACACTGAAGAATACCATAGTTTTCTTAGTTACCATGAAGAGCCACAGATTATCTTTCACAAGCTAACTAGTTAATATCTGTAATGTCCATTGTGGATATTAACATAAAAAGTAAAAGAAAGAATAGGACCCTGCATTAGCAATTCAAACTCAATCCCAAATAAAGATCTGAATCATACTTTCCAACCAGGTTCTTTTTTAACAGGGAAAGATAGAAGAAGACAACATTTAGTATTATCAGCCTTTTTTTTTTTCAACGTTTTTTTGTTTGTTTGTTTGTTTTTTAATTTATTTTTGGGACAGAGAGAGACTGAGCATGAACGGGGGAGGGGCAGAGAGAGGGAGACACAGAATCGGAAACAGGCTCCAGGCTCTGAGCCATCAGCCCAGAGCCTGACGCGGGGCTTGAACTCACAGACCGCAAGATCGTGACCTGGCTGAAGTCGGACGCTTAACCGACTGCGCCACCCAGGCGCCCCTATCAGCCTTTTTTTTTATCTTAACAATTTCAGTTGCTGTGTAATGATACCTCATTTCAATTTTAATTTGCATTTCCCTGATGACACATTTTGTGAGTTTTGGCCAACTGACTCTTATGTCTTTTGTATGCCTTTGTCTTTTTCCCATTTAGAAAATTGAGATTTATGTTTTCCTATTGACTGTTTTTTTTTAACCTTAATTTTATTGATAGATTATTTATTGAATAAGGTAGCCTGGAGACAAGTCCTCTGAGGAATGTATGTGAGACAATTATCCATTCTAGTCAGTGGCTTATCTTTCCAGTCTCATAACAGTATCTTTTGTGAATAGTCTTAATTTCATAAAAGCTAATTTATCAAACCTTCTTTTATGATTTGCTTTTTGTGAACTGTTTCAGGGATCTTGCATACCTCAAACATGAAAGCCTTCTCATATTTTATTCTGGAAGCTTTATTAATTTACCTTTTATATTTTAATCTATGATCTATCTCAAACTAGTTTTTAAGAGTCAAATTTTTAAAAATGTTTATTTATTTTTGAAAGAGAGAGACAGCACACACATGGGAGTGGAGAGGGGCAGAGAGAGAGAGAGAGAGAGAGAGAGAGAGAGAGAGAGAATCCTAAGCAGGTCCATGCTGTTAGTGCAGGGCCTGACTCAGGGCTCCAGCCCACAGTCATGAGCTCATGACCTGAGCCGAAATCAAGAGTCAAATGCCTAACCGGCTGAGCCACCCAGGTGCCCCTTTATGAGTCAAGTGTAATTTTATTAGTTATAAATATCCAACTGGCACAGTACCATTTATTGAAAAGACCATCTTTGTATAACAAATTGCAGTGGTGTTCTTATCACAAAACTGATGAACATGTATGTGTGAATCTGTCTCTGAATTCCTCATTCTGATTCCTTAATCTCTATGTCTATACTCGTGCCAATATTACACTTTCACAATTACTGTGGCGTTATACTAAGTATTGATACCTACTAATATAAGTAATTCAACTTTATTCTTCTTCAATATTTCCTTGACCCTTCTAAATCCGTTTCATTTTCTTATACACTATAGAATTAGCTTAATTTTCATTTAAAAAAAAGCTGCTGGGATTTTGATTGGGATTTTGTTTAATATAAAGACTAATTTGGATGGGGTCTAAAATCTTTAGTATTTGAGTTTTCTGTCACTACCTAGCAAATTACCACATTTAAGGAATTAAAACAACACATCAATTATCTCAATTTCCATAGTCCGAAGTCTGGGCATGGTGTATCTGGGTTCTCTGGCCAAGGTCAAGAATCACAAGGCTGTTTGTCTACAGCCAAAGTGTTGGTGGGATCTGGGGTCTTAAATGAGGCTCGGGGTCCTCTTCCAAGTACTTGTTCCTTTTTTTTTTTTTAATTTGCTGTGTAGATCACTTTTTTGACAACTTGTTGTGACGATGACAGTAATATCAGAGTTTGAATAAGTCCTGCTACTGAAGTAAAATAAATTGGAGGGGAAGGGATGGGATGCAGGGCAGGAGAGGAGAGATGAAGAGACAGCTAAATAATCCAACTTGGGGATTTGGGAAGGGAAAGGAAGTTACCACAAGAAGAAAAATATAAACCCTAGTGTAAGCAGTCCTGCAAGAGTGTCCAAATTTAAACACTTCTAGTTGGTAAAAAGTGGTTGAGATTTTTCAAATCTGCATTTCCTAAGTCAAGCCTGAAGGGGGGAGCATCTAAATAATTAGCATAAGACAGAGAAGCCAGACACCTTCTAAGAGGGGCAATAGCAAATAAATACAGGTCAGTTGGTCAGAAGGATGGAGATGTCAGAAGAAAGGGAGAACCAGATTCTAGCTGGCCTATTCTTACTACCCTTAGACTTGGGTGAGTTTAAAAATGAGCAAGGCAGTTGGGCAATGTACTATGATATAGATTGACCAAAGGTTGGCTTTCCCCCTTGGGTTAGTCCTGGTTTAGAGCCAGGCACCCCTAATCTAGCTGGCTCCACAATCCCTCAGTTCATGTAGATAAGAAACTGGCTGGGGTCTGTGTCAGCTTCTGCATCAACTCAAAGATGAATTTCATCTGGTTCTTATAGGCTTGCCATAAGATTTTCTCCCTGATTCCTTGGATACTACTGAAGTCCTGAAGATAGAGGTCAATTAGGTTAAACCAGTAGATGCCAGTGGTGAAGTTCATATAGTGTGGCTGTCTATGTTATGCATACAAATGGTGGGAGACAATATTGACTCCCAGGAAGATGAATTGCATGATCTGTTGGTGCAGCTGATAGCCCAAGGCCTGGTCATTCAGAGGGGTTCAACACACAAAACTGGACAGTCATCAGCCACAATGCTCTTGATGAGCTCTTGTCTGAATGTGCAGGGTGAATCTGGAAGTGGATTGTGACCTGGATCATTGGGGGAAATGACATTTACCTTGACCTCTACATTAAATATGGTGAGTGCCATGGTGGTTCTCACCAGGTCATTGGTTATGTTTTTCCCTCCATTAACCCTAGGACGGGCCTCTCCTTACTTTAAATCAGCCTCAGGGTCACTCAACGGTCAGGAATCAGTATTTGTTCCTTACTATGTAGAACTCTTGACAGCTTGCTTCTTTAAGACCCGGAGAGTCTCTGACTTCTTCCTTCTTTGCTGTCTAAACCATCTTTAAAGGGATCCTGTGATCAGTCAGGCCCACCTAGGAAAATTGCACTTTTCCTTAACTTCAACTAATTAGAGACATTAATTATATCTGCAAAATCCCTTCACTTTTGCCATATTCCTTAGGTAAGAAGCAAGCTAAGGGCCCTGACCACAGTCTAAAAGAGATTATATGAAGTATGAATCATTAGAGCTCATTTTACAGTTCTGCATAGTACAAAGTAATAAGTCTTCCAATACAGGAACATGCCATTTTCTCTATTTAAGCAACTTTTATTATTATTTTTTTAATCTTTGGTTATTTAAAAAAATTTTTTTAACGTTTGTTTATTTTTGAGGCAGAGAGACACAGCATGAACAGGGGAGGGGCAGAGAGAGAGAGAGAGAGAGAGAGACACAGAATCTTAAACAGGCTCCAGGTTCTGAGCGGTCAGCACAGAGCCCGATGCGGGGCTCAAACTCACAGACCGTGAGATCATGACCTGAGCCAAAGTCGGACGCTTAACCAACCAAGCCACACAGGCGCCCCAATCTTTGGTTATTTTGAGAGAGAGAGAGACACAGAATCTGAAGTAGGCTCCAGGCTCTGAGCTGTCAGCACAGAGCCTGATGCAGGGCTCAAACTCACGAACTGCAAGATCATGACCTGAGCTAAAGTTGGACACTCAGCTGACTGAGCCACCCAGACGCCCCTATTGAAGCCACTTTTAAATTTCTCTCAACCATATTTTATAGTTTGCATTGTAGCACATCTATTGGAAGATTTATTCCTAGGAATTATTTTTGTGCTGTTATAAATAATATTTTAGTGTTTTTTTCTAACTGCTGTTTTCAGCATATCAAAATAAAATTTACTTTTGTATATTAACTTTGAATCCAACAACCTTGGTAAATGTACACAGTAACTTCTACTAGTTTATCTATAAATAAATATTATTAGATTCTATATACAATCATGTCATCTGTTCTTTTGTCCCTTCAATTTTATGCTTTTTTTTATGTCTTTTGCATTGGACAGAACCTATTGTACAAATTTAATGGAAGTGGTGATAGTGGCATTCTTGTCTTGTTCCCCCCCTAAAAAAAAAAGTTAAATATTTCCCCATTAGTTATGATATTTCCTATGGGTTTTTTGTAAATATCCTTTACCCAATCAAGGAAGCTTCCTTCCACTGCAATTTGTGGTTTCTTTCTTTTTTAATATCTAATGAGTGTTCAATATTGTCAGATGATTTTTCTGCATCTATTAATACAATTATATTATTTTTATTCTTTATTCTCTTCATATGATTAATTATATTGATAACTTTTCTAATATTAAACCAATCTTGCTTTCCTGAAATAAAACATTCTTCATCATGATACCATATCATACATTCTGCATATTACTTTATTCAACTTGCTAATTTTTATTTAAGAGTTTTACTTACACACCATGAAAAACACTACCCATAATTTTTCTTTCGTATATTGTTCTTGTCAGGTTTTAGTATCAAATTTATTCTGGCTTCCTAAAATGCCCTGGGAAGTATTCCTTCTTTTTATATGCCAAAGAAGTTTTTTGCCTTTTGATTAATATTATTTCTTCCTTATGTGTTTAGAAGACTTCACCAGTAAAGGTTGGAGTTTTATTTTTTGTGAAGACTTTAAGTTACAGATTCAATTCCTTCAAAGCATATAGGGTTGTTCAGACACTATTTTTTATCATGTCACTTGTGGTAAATTGTCTCTCTCAAGAAATTTTTCCTGTCATTTTCTCCTGTCTTCCTTCCATGTTAGTTCTACAGGATTCTTACTTCAGGCTTTCAGAATTCCCATCTCTGCTCAATTACCAATGAGAGAGTATGTTAATTCTTGACAAAAATTCTTTTCAAGCTGGTAGGTAAGCTTACTGACTATCAATGATTGGTATATTGCATAATTTCCCCCATCTTTCTCATAACCAATCAACCATAACCAACAATCAAGTAAAGAGTTTTTTATTTGTATTTGGTATCTTTTAAATAACTTTTTTTCTAAAAGTTTTTTGTTTTTATAACCTTTGCTAATGAAGTCTCAGTACCTGAAGGGCAAAAGCTAGTAAAAAATTTGAAAGGACTGAAGACCCTTCTGTGCGTGTAACTGTATCCACTGTAATATAGGTGCCAATTGATCATCTAAACATCCCCCTGATAAGTCATCAATGTGGCATAATGTAGATATGCTTCATAATAAGTATAAAAATGAGGGGTGCCTGGGTGGCTCAGTCAGTTGAGCATCTGACTCTTGATTTCATCTCAGGTTGTGATACCAGGGTCGTGAATCAAACCCTATATCTGGCTCCATGCTTAAGCATTCTCTTTCTCTCACCCTCTTCTCTCTCTCTCTCTCTCTCTCTCTCTCTCTGCCCCTTCCTCACTCATGTTCTTTCTCTCTAAAAGAATAAATATAAAAATGAAGATAATTTTTACATGTCTTGATAATGTCAAAACATCCTAAAAATGTGGAAGAATCCAATTAACCATTTGGGTTTTGTTAGCTTGTACCTAAAAAATATATTTTTATGACTATTTCACCCTTTATAACGGCTATTTATTTTTAAATAATTCTGAAGTCACTTCAATATGTGAGAGCTAAGATTTTAGCAAATACACCTGAATTTTGGGAAATATGGATTTGTTCAAATATAGTTAAACAATGTTTATGCAAAATACATATACCATTTAAATATTTTTGAAAGATATTGACAATAATACATAAATTGGTGAAATGGCAGTCCTAGACATTTGGGAATTTTGACTTTTATTTCTTCATCATAGCTTAGATAGCTTTTAGCTATTCCCAACACTTATAATTGTACCAAATGTTTACTTATTTGAAACTAGACTTAAAAATACTGTATCATCTGTCTAATCAACCAGAGAGGTATTTATTTTTATCAAGTATAAAGGAATAAGGTTTTCACTTTACACCATTCTGTAAAATGATTTTAAAAATTAAGCAAAAAAATTGTCTACCTGATTTCATTTGCTGGTTGGTTGATTGGTGTTTTGTTGGGTACTCTCAGAAGGGCAGAGCATTAGTGAAGGATCAGATGGAGGGCACGTATGCTCAGACAAGGACAGTCTTCCACAAGTGTAAGTTGAATATTCTAAGAAATCTGTTACAGCTTGATCAGCATCATCAGTGTTTCACACACCAGATATAAAGTGTACTCTGAAATCCAACAGAGGCTGCCCCTCCAGTGCATTTTTGATGCTTTCCCCCTCTGCCTGAGTAGGTTCCTATCTGTTGATGCTTGATTGGCATGACAATTACTCTTCCTACTGCCAAAAATCCCTTTGATGGCCTCTCTCTAGACCTAGTTCCTCATTACCCCTAACTTTAAACTTGGAAACCACTTATTCCTTTATATGAGTGTGAGTCGACGTGAGTGTGAGTGTGAGTGTGAGTTTGTGCCCAAGAAAATAGATTTGTTAGAGTTTAACACAGAAGAGCAAATATATGACCAGCTTTCCCTGTAGGTATCTATTTGGTAGTCTCATGGAAGACAATTTCGTTTAAATAAATTGTCATATCAAGATTTCAACACTTCAGTATTCACTCCTTTGGGTCCTCAGTATTAAAGTCTAGGTATTTCTCACTGGGTAGAATCATACTTAAACTTGCTGGCTGCTTGCCCTATAGGGAAGAATCAGTTGGAAACTAGTCTCAGTACTTGTAGGGTAGGAAAAAGAACTGCCCAGGTTAGAAAAGGTATCAGGATAATGGAAAGAGAAGCCCAGTGTGATGATTAAATATTTGAAGTTCAAGATGTTTTCCTATAGATTCTTCGCAGATTTGCCTATATTTAATTCTATAAAAATAGGGGCGCCTGGGTGGCTCAGTCGGTTAAGTGCCCGACTTCAGCTCAGGTCACGATCTCGTGGTCAGGGAATTCGAGCCCCGCGTGGGGCTCTGGGCTGATGGCTCAGAGCCTGGAGCCTGTTTCCGATTCTGTGTCTCCCTCTCTCTTTGCCCCTCCCCCGTTCATGCTCTGTTTCTGTCTCAAAAATAAATAAACGTTAAAAAAAATTAATTCTATAAAAATATATTTGTTTTGTAAGTGGGATTAACTGCAAAATGGATACTTTAATCAAAGTTAAAGACTCTATTTTAATCCTTTCCTATGGGTTATTTAAATATAGAGAAGAATTCTATCTCCCTTCTGTTGTCTTTGGAAGGGCTTTCAGTTAAACAGATATCTCTTCTATGTGTATTAAAGTTTTTGTTTTGTTTTGTTTCTCCCTAAACACAGGAGATATGTACAGACAGAGATTAAACTATGGGAAAGGAAAAGACAAGACACATAGCTTATCTTCTGGCAAACTCTTTGCATTTTCCATTAAGTCATTGTTACCGTAGTTTTGGAATTCTTTGTGTGCCTAATATTAGTATCATGGAACTTTAGAGCTGATAAAGACAATCTAATTTACACTCTTCATTTCCCAGGTGATGAACAAAGATTTCCTAAATCCCAGTTCAGAAGTGATTGTGCAATATCAAAATGTCTCCTTACATATGCATTTTTATTTATAATTGTTTCAGGAGTGGAACTGATAACTGTAAGAGAATAATGTTCAGATAAGGTAGCAGAGTGAAGTAATTTTTGAATAAGTATTTTAGGCAAAACACATTGTTTTAGTAGTAATACGATATTTTGTTCAAAACTGAGTAGCTATTTTGCTTATTTTAATGTCATATAAAGATACTAAAATAACATTATTAGCATTAAAGCCTTACAAATGAATATGAAATATAGTCAAAATTTTCCCTTAGCTAAGCAGAGTTATCATAAATAACACATACATCCTTTGAAATTTCCATTTTAGAAAAGCATAAACCCAAGCCTTCAAGTGAGAAATATCAACAAACAATTCATCTTTAGAGTTCAAGTTACTTACACTTTAAAACATGGAATTTCACTAAAAATTCCTCTTTTAAATTCACAGTGTTTTTAATTTTATGCAGTGCTTTAAGTATTGAGGGTCTTGTAGCTCTGGTTTCCTTCTATTCATTAAATGTTTTATTTTGAACAAAGAGCTGCCTCCTTGGAATGCATGTTGTTGCATTTCACTGAATGAATGTCTAAGTAGATCAAAATTGAATTTAAAATTTTCTGACTTAACAGAGAATATTTTAGTACTACACAATAGAGAACTGAAAACCAGCTTAGTCACTTGGAATTTTAGAAGTTACGTGAAGTAAAAGTTACCTGGGAGAAATGTTACCATATGGCACATAAACTTAGATGTTTGAAATTATTAGATCTATAAAATTCTCAGATCTGTACAATTTCACTAATTATAAGAATGTTTACTGCTTAGGGATACTCTGTCTTGAGCAATTTTCTCTCTCCCTTCCAATTTCAGAAAGTGGGATATTATAGGAAAAATAAAGAAAAGGAAGTGAAATCACTATTTAAAAATACCTGGAGTGCCTGGGAGTCTCCATTGGTTAACCATCTGACTCTTGATTTTGATTTCTGCTCAGGTCATGATGTCATCATTGTGAGATCCAGCCCTCTATGGGGCTTTGCCTTGGGCATGGAACCTGCTTGAGAATCCCTCCTCTCCCCTGCTACTCCTTGCCTTCTGTTCCAACCCCTCCCACCCCAATTCCCACTCTCCCCACCCCCGTTCACACAGGTGCATGTCTCTCAAAAAAATAAAACAAACAAGCAAACAAACAAAAACCCCTCATCATTGTTCTTCCAGGTTAGCTATATTTTGGTCACCATTTCCTATGCTCATCTAAAATCGTGGGACACATTTTGAGAATTATTGACTTGAACCTCTTGACCCTAATCTACTTTTTCCTCAAATCTATCGCACTTGCTTCCTCTCCTAAAGTTTCGTTTTGCTCATCCTGATTGAACGCTTCCTCCTCTTCTGAATGACATATTATTCTGATAGATGCAATATATATATATATATATATATATATATATTATTATTATCTGCCATTATTTTAAGCCATATAAGATTGCCATTTAAAATACTTAAAGCATCAAAATGTTGGCAATTTCATATAATTCAGATTAATATATGTCAAGCAAGAAGTGCATGCTCTCAAATGTGTCATTCATTTAATTCCCTGATGTACTCATTGTATACATTTTATTGTATGTAATTAAACATACCATTTTCCCATTTAGCTAGAAAAATCCTAAGAACTGTCACTTTTATTTGTTTCTAATGAAGAAGAGCACATACACACACACACACACACACACACACACACAAATTGTTGAAGGAATGAATGAGTAAATGAAAGTAGCAGTAGGGAAGAAGCAAATACAGTTATTGCATTAACAAATCCACTTGTAACATCTCTTAGCCAGGGCTTCTTTTATAAAACATATCCAGAAAAGATAGAAGTAATATAAAATTTCTTCAACATATGATATGTAATTTTCAATCAAGAAGCATGGATATTTCTTCACTCGTGTATTCATTCATTCAACAGTATGTGGTCTATACTAACTATTGTTTGGACATAATACAATAAGTATGAGAGACAAAAACAACAATATCAAATATTCCTTGACCTCTTAAATGCCAGGCACCATTTTAAATGCTTTACACATTTCAAGTTATTTTACACTCACATGAAATGTATGAAGTATTATCTATAGTTGATAGTGAAAATGAGACACAGAGAAGTTAAGTAGCTTCTTCAAGGGCACACAGCTCATAAGTGGTAGAGGTGGGCTTTGAACCATTCAGTCTAGTTCCAGTCTGTTCCCTGAAACACCCTCCAGTACTGTTCCTCAAGATAAAATCTATACACAACACCCACTATATGCTGAGGCCAGAAATCATTTATATTGTTTTCATCACTGCATCCTGAGCACCCAGACTGATGGCTGATACATTTTATGTACAGAATAGCTGTTGTTGAATAAATGAATGAATGCTCAAGAATTCCTCTAGAGAAGTGATATGGTGAGATAAAATCCGTACTAGAGACCTGAAAAAATAAGTATTACGGAAGGTCTCAAGTGCAGGATCCGATAGAATTAGGACAGGTTTCATGAGTAACATGTGAGCAGTGTTTAAAAGAGATTAGCCATAAGAGTATTGTTAGTGTAGAAAACAACATTTGCAAAGCTGTGAGGCTTGAACAGAGGTAAGTTCTATTGCTGGGTGTTGGTAGAATATAGCGGAGATGAGAAAGCTGGAAAGTTCCTCTTGGATGGGACTATGAAGGGTGATGTATGTCATTCTCAGGAGATTGCATTTCATCCTATGGGCAATGGAGAAGGCAGCAGCCTTATTTTCTTTGTCTTTACTCTCAACTGTGTCTCAGCTAATTTAGTGAAAAATCATTTATTAAAACAATAGGTTTCAGATTTTATAAAAAATGTAACAGTATTTATTTTTATTTATTTAATTTTTTTAATGTTTTATTTATTTTTGAGACAGAGAGACAGAGCATGAACAGGGAGGGGCAGAGAGAGAGGGAGACACAGAATCTGAAGCAGGCTCCAGGCTCCGAGCCGTCAGCACAGAGCCCAATGAGGGGCTCGAACTCACAGACAGTGAGATCATAACCTGAGTTGAAGTCAGATGCTTAACCAACTGAGCCACCCGGGAGCCCCCAAAATGTAACAAAGTATCAAACCAAACCTCCACAAGGTCTAGGGGAATGATGAGTAATTTAACTGCCTGTTAGAACAAAAATAACATTTTCAGAGAAAGGTAGCAGAATGCACAGTTTCTACAACTCCCCCCTCCATAATGTCTAACATGTAATAAAAAGTACTAGGCTTCAAAGAAACAAGAAAATATAAATCATTGTCAAGCAATTTTTTAAAAAAGTGTTCAATAGAAAACTCCCTTGAGATGGCCAAGGTATTAGAAGTAACAGACAAGGGCTTTATTTATTTATTTTTTTCTAGGTTAGTTTTTACTTTATTTTTTAATTTTTTAAAACTATATGAAATTTATTGTCAAATTGGCTTCCATACAACACCCAGTGCTCATCCCAAAAGATACCCTCTTCAATACCCATCACCCACCTTCCTCTCCCTTCCACCCCCCATCAGCCCTCAGTTTGTTCTCAGGTTTTAAGAGTCTCTTATGCTTTGGCTCTCTCCCACTCTAGCCTCTTTTTTTTCCTTCCCCTCCCCCATGGGTTCCTGTTAAGTTTCTCAGGATCCACATAAGCGTGAAAACATATGGTATCTGTCTTTCTCTCTATGGCTTATTTCACTTAGCATCACACTCTCCAGTTCCATCCACGTTGCTACAAAGGGCCATATTTCATTCTTTCTCATTGCCACGTAGTACTCCATTGTGTATATAAACCACAATTTCTTTATCCATTCATCAGTTGATGGACATTTAGGCTCTTTCCATAATTTGGCTATTGTTGAGAGTGCTGCTATAAACACTGGGGTACAAGTGCCCCTATGCATCAGTACTCCTGTATCCCTTGGGTAAATTCCTAGCAGTGCTACTGCTGGGTCATAGAGTCGGTCTATTTTTAATTTTTTGAGGAACCTCCATACTGTTTTCCAGAGTGGCTGCACCAGTTTGCATTCCCACCAACAGTGCAAGAGGGTTCCCGTTTCTCCACATCCTCTCCAGCATCTATAGTCTCCTGATTTGTTCATTTTGGCCACTCTAACTGGCGTGAAGTGATATCTGAGTGTGGTTTTGATTTGTATTTCCCTGATGAGGAGCGACGTTGAGCATCTTTTCATGTGCCTGTTGGTCATCCGGATGACCAGACAAGGGCTTTAAAGGAACCATGATAAATACGCCCAATGTGCTTAGCATGGGATTAGAGATAACAGAAGAAAGTGTCAATGAACTTGAACACAAATCAGTTGAAACTATCCAATCTTAAGATAGAGGAAAACAATTGTAAAAAAAAAAAAAAAAGAACAGAACACAGTCTCACTAAACTGTGATAAATATGAAGAGGTCTGCAAATGGAGTTCTAGAAAGAGAAGAAGAGAGCAGAAAATATTTGGAGACATTTTTCACCAATATGGTGACAAGCAAGAAAGCTCAGCTAACTCCACACAGGATACATGCACGGAAAGCACACAAGGAAAACCATAATTAAGGTACAAATGAATATCAAAGATACAGAGAGTGTCTTCAGCAGCAAGAGGGGGAAAAAGATATATTACATTTAGGGAAATAGCAATATGAATTAAGTGGGCTGATTTTTCACTAGAAAAAAAGATAGAGAATGGACTGATACCTTCAATGTGCCAAAAGAAATCAGGATTCTATATCAAAAAAAAATATTCTTTAACAATAAGGATTTAATAAGATATTTTTCAGTAAAGCCAAAACTGACATAATCCATACCAGAGATCTATACTACAAGAAATGCTAAAGATTCTAGATGATGAAATGGAATTGGGCAGACTGCTCTTTCTCCTTTATGTGTTCCTCCCATCACAGGTCATGGACTTACTCAAGGTAGGTGCTCAGGAATTAATTTCTTACAATCCATTATTGTAATTAATTAACAAATAAAAAGTAGTTTCCAAGTATCTGAATGATCAATAACTCATTTTCCAACTTTTGCAATTTTTGTTTCCCTAGCCCAATTCTGCTATCCCTCACATTTGAAGATTTTGACTCACCTGTCCTACCCCAAAATTTTACTAAAATCAGGTCAATATTTACAGAAGGAATGAGATTTGTGCTATCCAAACAGAAATTCTGAATAACCAACAATTATCCTTGAAAGATTTATGGTTATATATTATTACTGCCAGAAGCATCCGAGTAATTGCCTTTTATTTTGAGATGTTCCACATTATCATGGTATAACATATTTACATATTTCTACCTTTATTTTCTAGACACAGTGCAATTTAAAAAGTATCAACATGTATTTTGTTGGGATATATTTTAAGCTATGGCCTGCAGAAAAAGTATTATGGGAAATATTCTGCTGCTGTGAGTTTTCTTTCCAGGACAAAAACTTATTAGAGCCCTAAACCTTCCCTTCTGTATTTTAATTTTCCTAATCTCCCAAACTAGAATACACACTCCTCATGAATAGAATAGAATTTTGTTTTTGAAATCCTTCAATATAGTACTTTCTACTCACTAGCTGCTACTGGTGAATAAAAGGAAAAAAAAAATGAATGAATTTCCTAAATAATAGAATCACTAGTTAGATACACAATTTTCTAAATTCTACCTATTCCCAGGTTGATATTAATGAAGTTGGATTGCTAGCCACACAATTTAATTATTTATATGTTGTTGACCTTATAGCCAAACACCATAAGTTTACTATAATTCCTCACTGTATCCACCGAAATTCTCCTTATCACGGTTACAATGATTTTCATCTTACAGAACGCAATGGCTTTCTATCTTCATCATATTCCAACTCTTAGAACCAACAACACCTACCCTGGTATTAAACTTTTTTCCTCTGGTTTCTATGATTCTACCCTTGCCTCATTTTCCTCCTAGTTCACCAGCTTCTAGACATATAATTTTATTACGTATTATTTCGCTCACTTGTTAAATGGTTGTGTTTTCTTTATAATACACTGATGATGTATCAAAATATTTCCTGATATTAATATATCCTTGGATTACTATGAATACCTACAAGATTATAGAGGATTATTAGCTATTGCTGTTTGTAATCAATTCCAAACTTTTTTTTTTTATTCTACATATTCCTAAGCAGGTTTGAATTAAGTGAGAGAGAGAGAGAGTGCTTTCCTGTGTCTTGATCTCAGAAATACATATGTTAACTTTGAAAATAACAGAAAAAACTCTCCATTTTTCTAACCTCTGGTAGTTCCCATAGCACCTGTTACATCTGCAATAAAGCTATTCAGGGAAGAATTCTTAAATAAATTTAGCAATGTCTTTAATAAGTTTAATAATGTGCTTTCATTTTTTAAATATTTATTTAAATATTTAAATAAATATTTATTTTATATTTAAATAAATATTTTTAACTATTTATTTATTTAGAGAAAGAGAGACAGAGCACAAAACGGGGTAGAGACAGAGAGAGAGAGAGAGAGAGAGAGAGAGAGAGAGAGAGGGAGAGAGAGAGAATCACAAGCAGGATCCATGCTGTCACTACAGAGCTTGATCTCACAAACTGTGAGATCATGACCTGAGCCCAAATCAAGAGTCAGACACCTAACGACTAAGCCACCCAGGAGCCCCATAAATTTTTATCATGGTTAGTTATTCAGAATACTTTTTTTTTTACTTCTGGTGTCCATATTGGTAACTTTTCAGAAAAGTATCTATTTCATTAATATTTTCAAATTTTTTAGGTTTATGAAAAGCAGTCTCTGAAAACCAATTCATATTTCTTACTTTTATGTCTAAAGCTATTTTTTCCCTTATTACATTTGTCAGAGAGTTTATATTCCATCTTACCACACCTTCTCCTCATTCCCATCCTCCACACACATGTAAAAGCAAAAGCAAGGGGCGCCTGGGTGGCGCAGTCGGTTAAGCGTCCGACTTCAGCCAGGTCACGATCTCGCGGTCCGTGAGTTCGAGCCCCGCGTCGGGCTCTGGGCTGATGGCTC
>NW_024412413.1:38239122-38294489 GCF_014898765.1 Herpailurus yagouaroundi
GAGAGAGAGAGAGAGAGAGAGAGAGAGAGAGAGAGAGGGAGAGAGAGAGAATCACAAGCAGGATCCATGCTGTCACTACAGAGCTTGATCTCACAAACTGTGAGATCATGACCTGAGCCCAAATCAAGAGTAAGCCACCCAGGAGCCCCATAAATTTTTATCATGGTTAGTTATTCAGAATACTTTTTTTTTTACTTCTGGTGTCCATATTGGTAACTTTTCAGAAAAGTATCTATTTCATTAATATTTTCAAATTTTTTAGGTTTATGAAAAGCAGTCTCTTAAAACCAATTCATATTTCTTACTTTTATGTCTAAAGCTATTTTTTCCCTTATTACATTTGTCAGAGAGTTTATATTCCATCTTACCACACCTTCTCCTCATTCCCATCCTCCACACACATGTAAAAGCAAAAGCAAGGGGCGCCTGGGTGGCGCAGTCGGTTAAGCGTCCGACTTCAGCCAGGTCACGATCTCGCGGTCCGTGAGTTCGAGCCCCGCGTCGGGCTCTGGGCTGATGGCTCAGAGCCTGGAGCCTGTTTCCGATTCTGTGTCTCCCTCTCTCTCTGCCCCTCCCCCATTCATGCTCTGTCTCTCTCTGTCGCAAAAATAAATAAACGTTGAAAAAAAAAATTAAAAAAAAAAAAAAGCAAAAGCAAGTACAACAGAAATCACAATTTTTAAATTTATGAATTATGTTTCTTACTAAAATTTTATAAGTTATCAATTTTCTACCTTGATCCCATTTATTCCTATTTCAGTACTCTCTGTTAACTATTTTTGTCCCTTCTGTATTCTTTATTTGAATAATTTATATTAATTTCTCCTTCTTTCTTAATAACATATTGCCCTCTTTGAAGCAAGTTACTTTACCTCTGAGTATACATTTGGCCATCTGTCTTACAAGCTCTCATTTTTCTTCTCTTTATATGTAAGAATTTTATTAATGCAGATTTTATTTTCTATTTAAGCAAATAATTACTTTGGGAATTTTTTCAATTAAGGTTTTAAATTCTTACTCTGTGTATGGCTCTTTCTCTCTGAGAAATATTATTTTCCATTAATGTCTGATACTTGGCCAATCAGACCTCCCTGTTCAGCCCCAGGCCCCTGTGCCCAGCTGTTTCCCCTGCTGATTCCCCAAGTCTCACATGCTTTTGCTAGATGTACATACAATTTCCATCCTTTATAGTTTTGCAGAAAATAATATTTATAGCTTCCTCTTTTTTCCCCTCCATTCTCCTTGATGCTTTGTAGGAGAGCAATGGGAAGATAAGTAACTAAGTCATTGCTACTTTTTTTGGAGATTGAATTTGTAAAATATTTATAGTGACTTAATAAATCTGCCATGGCAGAAAGGATCTTTTCTCTCTGCTACGGTCTCTGCTCATTGAATATATGAATATCCTTTTTATAGCATCTCATCACTACTGAAGTTAATTTTAAATTAAACTTTTTCATCAACTAATCTAACTTTAAGTTAATTAATGTTCAGGCATCCTGTGTCTATTCAAAGAACGTGTGATTAACATTTTAGAAGCTAAATTGAATTTATATCTAGGGAATCATACCAAGAGTGATAGCTGGATTACAAGGTATTTTGGAGGATAATGATAAAAATAAAATGAATCCAAAGAAAAACAGTTAATTGTCTATTTGAATGTCTTCAATATTTGGAAAGCTAAGTAAATCACTAGAATAGTCTATATTTTTTATCATGCACTTGTTAATTATTCATATGATCTAGTGAACTATTCTGTGACTTCTTTTATTAGTTTGATCTGATTCATTGTATGTATGATGTTATCAAACTAATTTGTGTCCCGGACTTCTTTAGCTTTTACATATAAAATGAAAGGCTATCCAAATTTTTTAAAAAGTTGAGGAAGGACATTAATATCTATTAACATTAATATCTATTAATGTAAGTTTTAAAATCTCTCTTAAAAAGAAGTATTAGCAAGTTCCTAATTTTTATGTTTTTGGTAATAGGCTCTAAGTAATGATCACTACACAAGATCTACTCTTATCCTAGTTACACGTAAGCCGTCTACATGTAAGCTTATTATTCATCACAGTTGTACAGTCTCTCCTCCCACTAACAAGATTGTCTCTAAAAATTCTAGTGGTAGATTTATATTAATGAGGACTAACCTGTCTCATAATATTACACTATATGCATTTTTCAAACTATCATATATCATTACCTTTAAAAGTTGCCACCTTCTGCTTGGTTAGTTTCCAGCCGTCTAGTTTGGATATGATTTTGAACACAGCATATTGTGAGCTTTTTATACTCTTATTTCAAGTTTAATTCAAACTTGCCATTGTTATTTGATTCATAGTTTACAGGTGCTAAATGCAATCTGCTTCTGAGAGTAAACTAAATACTTCTGCCAAAAGTACTAGAACAGCATTGCGGCTATTGTGTTAATAATTTCTATGATACCTACATTAATGCATTTTTATGTAGTTCAGCTCCAGCCACCCAAACCAATTTTCTTACTAATAACTTAATTGTGATATACACAATGTTTGATCTTTCTCTTCTTTCAGGTCTTAACTCAAATGTTATCTTCCTGGCAAGCCTTTCCCTAGCCATCCTATTTAAAAATATGCTGCCAATGTCCCCTACCCTGATTTATTTTACCTCATAGCGTTTATCACCCTCTGATATTTTATATTTTACTTATTATTTGTTTGTTTGTTTATGGTCTGCCTCAGCACTCTAGAACTTAAGTTTTGAGATGTCAGAGATGTTATATGCCCTTGTTCATGCTCTAATCGCTGCTACTAGAATAGTTTCCGGAATGGTTTCTCAGTCAAAATTTGTTGAACAAAAAACAAAACCCAGGTTGAAATGGAAATGTGTTTATAGAAAATGTCAAGGGTGTTACCGGAAGTAATGGAGAACGTTTTTAAATAAAACTTTTTTATTATATTATGCAATACGGCATTTAGTATTCTTGGTAACATGTGCCAACAGAAGCTGGTCTATATGAGTTTCTATATTCCCACATAATAGTTATACAGTTGGATAGGACCGTAATATTTGATAGTATCTTGAGATAGAAAATAAGAATGAAGTTCTCAGTACTCTGGATTCATACTGACAATGAAAATATTAAATGATGGCATGAGCATGTGCTATGAAGGGTGGGGATATAGTAGAAGATGGAAAACTGAGCCAGATATGCTAGTGATAGGTTGCTTCTCCATTCCCAGATGCTGTGTCTCATTCAGTCATCTTCATTGTGACTTCCTCCTCACTGCCAAGAGCAATATAAGAGCTTGAAAAATATAAAACAACTCTGTACTGATTTTTTCCTATCTTCTGGCATGCATAGTAGAAGGTAAATAAAGACACTCAATAGAGTTTGTTCCTCTAGCATTCAAGGTGCTCCTCAGTGTCTACAGAAGCAAAATGTTCTACAGCTGAATAGGTAGGGGCATACCAAAGCAGCAAATAAGGAACCATAGCTCATTTTGGCACTAGTTCCTGATGCAGAATGAAGAAAGTAGCAATATGCCAGGTGGAGATAAATCACTTCACTGGCTGATTACATCAAATTGCTTCCAATATAAGCAGCCGGGACACCTTTACCAAATTGGCATTTCAAATCATTATAAGGAAGTGGAATTAGTTACCCATTTATATGGGTTAATATTATGTGCTCAGTATGTGCCATTAGTAGGCACTTAAAAATGTTAATTATTACATATGGAAGGGAAAATAGAATAACATCACAGCTATTTTTTTTTTTTTGGTAATATTAGACTCATCTTTACATTATGACTCCGGAATATTGTCCTAAATATAAACTCTATTAGCTGTCAATGAATGTTTTTGATTAACCTAAAATATGTACTGAGGCATCAGTGGAGAAAATTAGGAAAAATAGACCTCACCCTAAATCATTCAGCACCTGAATTTCCTTGTGTCATTTTCCGTTTAGAGTCAATCAAAATTAGATTGCAACTCATTTAAAAATTTTCCTAGTTCTTCATTGCTATGTGACTGCCAGCCCCTGGATCACAATTTGGCTGTGTTGTGTCCTGTGTACATTTTTCTTGATTAAAAGGCTTTATTGGTTGGTTGTGATGAGGTTTTACACAGTCTTTTGATCCACCGAGTTCACTGTCTTGCCGTTTTCACATTTCATTACATAGAGAAAATGAAGCATGGGGAAGACTGGGGCATAGTATACATCATTTTTCTAACCTTTGAAACTGATGACATGACAAATGGCAATAAAAATCCATTTTAAATCCTAATATAGTGACATTGAAATTAATGTAAGTGGTGATTCTGTGACTGTCTTCCTTCTCTATTGAAAATAAGTATTATACTACTGCCTTGATTTCATAACAAAGATTTTTTTAATGCTTTTTTTTTTAAGCTGTTTTCAGAGCTAAAAGGTTCCCTTTCCTAGGGACTTTAAGACTCTGACAACATCAAAATTAAAAGTATAAAGAGTGGATGGAGGCTTTTCTTTATCACTTCAAAGTAATTTGGTCAGAGAAGTCACTAAAATTGCACTCCTGACATAGAAAAAAAACCTTCCAAACTATTAACCCTGGCTACTGCAGGAAGGATTATAATTTTTTGCTACTTGTTAAAATAAGAAATATTATTTTTGAAATTTAAAATATTTAGCAACATAAATTTGATCACAAAAAATAATGAGCTCTCATTTCAAAGAAGTTGGTTAGTCCTTGGTATTTATAGAGCATATTTGTTATAGTCCATATATTCATTTGCCATAATAAGAAGATAGATGCGTTCCACCGTTTTTAGTTCCTGGATGTTTTTGTAAGATAGTTGAAAAAAATAATTTCTCTTAAGTTCTCCAGAATTGATAGTGTTGCTTACAACAAAAGCTCTGGTGAAGAGATTGGCTTGGGGGAATAGATTGTAGACAGCAGATACTTAGAGAAATAAGAAATTTTGAATTGGTTATGGGCTCCAGAATGTGGAGGGGGAATGGGAATCTCCTGTTATTATGATGCATGGAAATCTGGCAATAAAGGTACGCAAGGCATGAACAATTCAAGACTGTAAGGTGGGGTGGCTACTTTTAATTATGTTGGAAAGAAAAAGAAAGAGACTAAAACTTGTGTTGTCCATTGTGGTAGTCACTAGCTCCATATGGCTAAACTCTATAGATATTAAAGACTTAACGCTTGGAAAAAAAGAATGTAAAATATCTCAGTATTAATTTTTATACTGTTTTATGTTGAAATGATAATATTTGGGGTATGTTGGATGAAATACAATATAGAAATAATTTCATCTGCTTAATTTTTACTTTTTAAAATGTGGCCACCAGAAAATTTTAAATTACATGAGGTACTTCTGGCTTATGGGTTATGGCATTGGTTGAGAAAGTGAGGACACACTAGGGATAGATAGGTGAGATTCTGGAGGACTTGAAATATCCTCATTCTGCAATCCTACTGAACTCCTTTTGCCATATAAAGAAGCCCTTTCTTATTGGCCTAAAACACTGTAATTCTCTTGCATGAGAGTGTTACATAGAAAATTAAGCCAATTTCCTTCATATCACACGGTCCATCCTTCATGGTCTCTGGGCTTCCAGCTGGAGTCAGGTATTAACATGGGTCCTATAGGCTCAAAGAATTTCAGAATGTTGATATTTATTTCTGTAAATGTGTGGGAACATGAGTGAAGATAGATTCTAAGAGTACTCAGAAAAAGGTACTAATATAATTTGAAATGGAGCTGAAAGTGTTAATGTAAACATACCTCCCAGAGATTACTGATTCAATATGTTAGGTCAGTCAGCTGACATGAGCCTAATTGTTTATTTCCTAAAGCCACTCGTGACTAGTCACCCACATAACGGGCCCAAACACATCAGGGAATTGGTACACTGAGCCTGGTTATCTCCTATTATCCCACATCACCACTGAAGTCTGTCAGTTAGAATGAGTTTATTGCAGTCAGAAAGATAATGGAGTTCTGACCAAAGAAATTCTGCCTCATGGTTGACCCCACTGAAGCCTAATTCATAGAGATTTTATCCACAATCCCTGAAATTATTTTGTAAATTGCATTTCTGCTAAAGTTAACCAGAGTCCATTTCTTTTTTTTTCTTTTAATTTTTTTTTCAACGTTTATTTACTTTTGGGACAGAGAGAGACAGAGCATGAACGGGCGAGGGGCAGAGAGAGAGGGAGACACAGAATCGGAAACAGGCTCCAGGCTCTGAGCCATCAGCCCAGAGCCCGACGCGGGGCTCGAACTCACGGACCGCGAGATCGTGACCTGAGCCGAAGTCGGCCGCTTAACCGACTGCGCCACCCAGGCGCCCCACCAGAGTCCATTTCTATAGCTCACAATAGAGGACATTCACTGGCTGATTAGATTTATGGAACTTAGTCATGTCTTTCACTTATTGGAAAGGGTACTGATATGGAGGAGAATATACCATCTTTTAAGTTCAGCTTTGAAACTGAGTAACTATGACTTTGAGTACCTAACATCTTCACTTACAAAATTAGAATATTTGGCTGTCATTTGAGTTGCTCCCAAGCCAAAAATTCTTGATACTTTAACCATAATGGAATCTACATGCAGTAAATGTCTGCAAACTAAATTTATATTTAACCCAGTGGTTTGACAGCTCCTACCCCAAATATTCACGTGTCAACAGAATCAGAATTATTGACAAAGCCTGCAATAAACCTGGGTTTTTTTTTTTTTATTTCCCTGCTGAGTGATATGTCCACCAAAGTTCTAAAACATAAAACCACATTTACTAATTTATCTCCTCAAAAAGTACTCATCATTTTTTAACCTTGTAACTGTAGACTTGGATTATTCATTTACAATTAAACCAACTTCTTGAGGCTACAATTTAACATAATCTCCAGGCCAAAGCAGAAAACAATTACAAAAAGAGCAATTTTATAAGCATATCACAACTGTGGTATGTGCCACAAAAGTTGAACAGGGTGCTGTGAAAACACATAACGAGGCACCTGGCGGGTAAGTGCCTCCGAGAGAAGCAATGCATTTTTCAAAGCTGTGATAAAGGTGGAATCTGGATTATATTAAGGTTGGCAGCTGATGGGTACAGGGATGTTCTCCAGCTGATGTGTTTGATGAAGATCAAACTGAAGCACAGGGCAATGTATGGCGTCAGTCTGCTGACATGCTTTATTAATCCTCTTTTCCTCTTGGAGTTCTGGAGCCTCAATCCTCAAAGGGCTTGGATCCAGTTTTCCCCCCCTCACGAACCCAAAATAGGTGTTCACATCACTTGAGAAAGACAGTCACGAAAAAGCAAATAAATGTCTCCTGGTCGCCTCAAACATCAAGTTATCTGCAAAGTTGTGCCATTCCTGTGTGCAGCCTTTACTTCTCCTGGTTAGGTCCACTTTCTTGTAAACTCAGAGAGTAGAAGTTTCCACCTGCAGGAAATAAATCCAGAATTCTCCTTGAGAAACAGAGTCCCATAAAAACCCACTATCCACAAAGCAGAAAATAGATTTTCTTTTAGGCTAGTGTTCTCATTTTCTTTGCCACTTCAGTTTAATTTAGGTCCTGGGCATGAGTTTATTTTCACAGAGGTATTTATAGAGAGAAGACGAGAGAGAAGTTTAAATTTGAATTTCTCCAATGCCTTTAAGATATCAGGGCTCTCTTCAAGGAACATGAATGTATTTCCTTCATAGTGGCAGTTTCCTAAACAGGATAGCCCGATGGCTAAAAGCCAGGCTCCGAAGCCAATAGCGTAGGTTATTATTTATAACTGTCACTTTCATGGGAAAATAGTTTAATCACCTAAGCCTCAATTTTCCAGTCTGTACAATGTGGGCAGTAGTAAGATTCTGGTGAGGAATGAATGAAATACATTTGTGATGGATTTCGTACAGTGCCTGGCCAATATCTCCCCGACAGCTGGTACCAATTAACATAGCCATCATCATTATTTTTTATCAAAGGGTAATACCAGAATAGCAGTGGAAGTTTTGGGCCACAGAAAGATAAACAGGGAAAGGAGCACATTCATGTCACATAGGCAGCCTCTGGAAACATTTTAATTTATATAAAACCTATGCTCATCTACATTATTCATTCTAAACATTTTTATTGACTATGCATCTTTGGATTAACCTTTATTTATCACATTACAAGCAGCTCAATAAATGTTTGAATAAGGTCTCTGGAATCAGGATGCCTGGATGCAAATGCAGTTTCTGCCATTTTCAAGCTATGCAGTGTCAGGCAAGTTACCTCTCTGAACCTCTGTTTTCACATCTTCAAAATAGTGGTACTAATAGTGTATACCTCAGAGTCGTGAGGATTAAATGAGAGAAGATAGATAAAGTTTCCAGAACAGAGCCTAGCACAAGGTAAATATTCAAGAAATGTTAGTTCACTATAATGATATTATAGAGCATCATAGATTTATTATGTTCTTCGCTCAAAATCAATAGTGTTCTCATTTCTTATCCTGTAGAGCCTGTTAAAGGATTTTGCTTAGTGTGGTAAATGTTGATCAAATTTTCACCAAAAAAGTTTAGGCTAAAACAGGTAGTGTTGCCAAATCTCAAATTTTCAGGATTGATTTAAGCAATTTGTGGTATCGGTCAGGGTTGAGTCAGAAAAATGGACTACTCTGGTATTTCGAACAGGAAGAAATTTAATACAGTGAACTAGTGACTTAAAAATACATAAGGGATTGGGGCGCCTGGGTGGCTCAGTCGGTTAAGTATCAGACTTTGGCTCAGGTCATGATCTCATGGCTTGTGAGTTTGAGCCCTGGGTCGGGCTCTGTGCTGACAGCTCAGAGCCTGGAACTTGCTTCAGATTCTGTGTCCCTTTCTCGCTCTGTTCCTCCCCTGCTCACATTCTGTCTCTTCTCTCTCTCTCTCTCTCTCTCTCTCTCTCAAGAATAAATGAACATTAAAAAAATGTTTTTAAAAATACCTAAGAAGGGCTAGAGGAGTAGTGATTGTGGAAAGCATCCACAATTACTCAATGTTATTCACTTTTATCACCAGCCATGAGAGGATTAGAAAGTTCCAGGAGTCACAGGAAAGTTCGCTAATGATCTCAGCTCACCACAGCACCAGATGAACAATTTCCAGGGATCCGAAGGAGTTGCAAAGAATCACATCTGTTGAAGCCCATGAGGTCTCCTTACTGGACGAAGAATAATGGTTTCTGCTTCTTTCCTCCTTTGTGACCTCTGCTTAGTGGACTCTAAACCAGAAAGCTGTTAGCAAGGGATTCTGGGAAATGTGTTTTCTAGACTCTCAGCCACTGTGATGTGAGGACAGCAAGAAAAACAAAAAAGGGCATGCCAGTCGTTCTGGGAAAAATAATATGCAAGTCACTTCTTTGGCCATTCAGCATCCATATAGACCCTTCTACATATATTTAAGTTTAAAAACAACAATAAAAATAACAATGTTCCTAAATCTAACATATTGCTATTATTTCTTATTTAAATACAGGTGTGCTTACTCTCCTTTTTTTTTCTAAATTTTTTAATGTTTATTTATTTTTGAGAGATTGATAGTGTGCAAGCAGGGGAGGGACAGAGAGAGAGGGAGACACAGAATCCGAAGCAGCTCCAGGCTCCCGACATGGAGCTCGAACTCACAAACTGTGAGATCATGACCTGCGTGGAAGTCCAACACTTAACCAAGGCGCCCCTACTCTCTTCTTATAAGGGAAAGATACCAAATTCCATCAGATACTTTATCCAAACCAGAGTGATGTTACTTACACTTCTAGTTTGGTCATGACACTGTCTTGATAAACTTTAGCCTAAACAATACATTTTTAAGTTATCCACCACCAGAATACTTTATATAAAATAGGAGAAAGGAAAAAAATAATATAAGTTAATATACACAAGTATATTCATAATGAGTCCGGCAAGAAATTATGTCTGGGCAGTATAGTGATTTCTGTACCTAGATAGGAAACAATAATTGATTTTAATAACTTTCTTTTTGTGGTAACTGTTTTGTCACTTTGTGCTCAGTTGGCACTTTAGCTCCATGTAGTTCTTTACCTGGTGAGTTGCCCTAAACCTCAGTGGTCCCACCTGCATTAGGTTGCTATGGTCCTCCATAGATGCAAGTCATAAGAATGTCCTAGAAAATCCCTTCTGTTTCACACCCTATCCCACTGTGTAGCAAAGATCTTATTTTTCCTTAATAATCAAGACCATTCACTCCAAACCCTTTAGTGAACCTCTTCTTTGCCTATTGATTCATTGGCAATCTCATCTTCCAGTTTCATAGAAATTCCATTTGTCCTATAGTAGAAGCATTCCTCCCTTGGGACCCAGGGAGGAAAAGTCGTTAGGACAGGATGTGGGACATTAAGAATGAAATGAGCCACTCCCACTTATTTCCTTAGTTTCAGACCCTTGTATTCTCATTACACTTCTAGGTGATTGCGTGTCTGATAAGACCAGTGGATCCTTTGGGTATTAGTTCATTCCCTCACTTACAGCACAATAAATCAGTTCCTTGGTCAGAAACAATGTTTTCTCTGACAGAAACAATGGATCCTATGACAGGAAGTTCGAGGTTGACTCTGCCAGCAAAGTTTATGGGACTGGCAAGGAAAATCTATACCCACAGTGTCTATTGAACAGAGCTCAAATTGCTACCTTTAATGAGATATAAAAATTCAATGGATCAACTTGCCGCCATGTGATTGGCTGATGGTAGGGAATGGTGCACTACTGGGGACTCAGGTTTCATCTCAGCCCTTGGTGGACTGGGGACTCAGTGATGTACTCACTGGCTGGATTAGCATTAGAGAACTTCCACTCAAATGGCTTAACTTTGCATGACTTGCACCTGAACTACATTGAATACTTTGTTTTTTAATTCATTGAGCAAACGCTGGGGTGGCTGTTAAAAAACAGTGATTAACATGCACGTGATTATTGAGAGTTTCCTCCTCAGTGTATGACCTTTTGGTGAGGCAGCGTATAGGGACACAAGAATCCTTACACTAAGCAATGACTTAAAAAGTCCTCTTCTGCTGATATTTCATTTACTTCCTTCTCTGACTTCCTTGTCACCAGTGTTCCAGTGATGTTCCTCCCATATTTATCACTATTTAGTAAATCCATTAAAATCATCTATTAATTGGTGTATACCTGTATATCTGGTCATTTCCAGATTACCAGCAAAGTGAAACACTAAACGCCCTGCTCAAGGTTCAGTCTACTAGGAAGATTTCTCTTTCCCAGCCTTCTAGGACCCCAACTGAGTAGAGTTATTATGCTACTGTTGTGTAGTTCTGACAGGTTGCAGATCTCTTTTTATGTGTAAACCAAAACCAGCCTTGGAATTTTTCTTTCTTACACAATCCGTTATAAGAAACTCCCCACGAGGTCACCCTTGTAGGCCGAGAGAGAGGTGGTAATGCTTGCTAACTGCAGAATCTGAAGGGGCTCTTTGTTCTCAGTGATAGTGCAAGGTGTAGCAACTTCTCTTGTACTTTGAAGGGAACACGTGAAGATGACAGAGGCCACTGGCACTTTAGAAACTTTGCTGAGGTAGCAGGCTCCAGAATTTTCGTGGAGATTACTTGTGACCTTCTGGCACATTATTTATCCTCCCAAGGGCATCTAGGATATCTGTTGATTCTTGTCAACCAGATCCAAAAAAGATGTCATCAGTGCAGTAAACTTAGAAAAACCTATGGGTTGTAAGGATGATCAAGATTCCTGTAGAGGGGGGAGCCTGGGTGGCGCAGTCGGTTAAGCGTCCGACTTCAGCCAGGTCACGATCTCGCGGTCCGTGAGTTCGAGCCCCGCGTCGGGCTCTGGGCTGATGGCTCAGAGCCTGGAGCCTGTTTCCGATTCTGTGTCTCCCTCTCTCTCTGCCCCTCGCCCGTTCATGCTCTGTCTCTCTCTGTCCCAAAAATAAATAAAAACGTTGAAAAAAAAATTAAAAAAAAAAGATTCCTGTAGAGAGGTAGAAAATTGAAATAACCGTGGTAAGCAAAGACAAACTGCTCCTAGTAATCTTTTTAATGGGTTTAACTTTAAAGACTAGCTATAGGCTTTTCACTGGTGTGAATTAGTGTTTTAGAAAAACTGACTACAGAACAAAACATAAATGCTCATCGTCTTCTGGTAATTTACAATCTAATTCATAAACCACTCTAAATCCCTCCTCATTTTATACATCTGTGAATTTAAAAAAATCTCATTTCATTGTTTTATAGTTCGGATTTTATTTTATTTTTAATTTTTTAAACGTTTTTATTTATTTTTGAGAGAGAGAGAGAGAGAGAGAGAAAGAGAGAGCACGAGTGGGGGAGACACAGAAAGAGAGGGAGACAGAATCTGAAGCAGGCTCCAGGCTCTGAGCTGTCAGCACAGAGCCAGATACGGGGCTAGAACTCATGAACCACAATATCATGACCTGAGCTGAAGTCTGATGTCTTACCGACTGAGGCACCCAGGTGCCCCTATAGTTTGGATTTTATAACATTACAGTTCTAATGATCTGTCAACATAAGAAGTTAAGTGGTATGCGTTTTAATGTTCGTTTTTTTTTTCTTCAGATTTCAGCTCTGGTATTTTATAAAATTTGTTTTATTGAAATATAATTTGCATACCATAAAATTCAACCATTTGAAATGTACAATTCAGTAGTCTTTAGTATATTTGCCACTATCTAATTTTAGAACATTTCATCATCCCCAAGAATTCTGGAGCGCTCATCAGTACTCATTCCTCCTTTATCTGAGTCC
The DNA here is from genome assembly GCF_014898765.1 of Herpailurus yagouaroundi. Lineage (NCBI taxonomy): Eukaryota > Metazoa > Chordata > Mammalia > Carnivora > Felidae > Herpailurus > Herpailurus yagouaroundi. The sequence continues at coordinate 38,251,888 of NW_024412413.1, forward strand.
TTAGTATTCACCGCCTATTTGTCCATTCTGTACATTTCATATACACAGAATCATACAATATCTGGCTTTCTTCATCTAGTTTCATTCACTTACAATGATATTTTCAAGATTCATCCGTATGGTAGCGTGTATCAGTACTTTCCTCTTTTTATGTACAAATAGGACGTGTGGACATATCATATTTGTTTATCCAGTCATCAGTTGACTGATAATGTTGATTGTTTCTACAGTTGGGCTACTATGAACAATGCTGCCATAAACATTCATATACAAGTTGTTGTGTGGACATACGTTTTCAATTGTCCTAGGTACACACTTAGGAGTGGAATTGCTAGGTCATTTGGCAACACATGCCAGTATAAATAAGATCCATTCTTTAACAAAATAACGCATACACGGGTTATAAATCTTATGAATGTCTTTGTCACACCAACCTGGAGGGGTATAAAAGTTATCAGTCATTATCATCTCTGATTATTGGAAATTTAGCATCATTCCTAAATCATCTTATTCTGCATCTAGGTTGGCAGGTTTGTGGACTGAAATTTTCATGAATTTTTCATGAAAAGCCCTCCTGTGAGAAATAAAAGCCACTGGTTGCTCTTGGATCAACAGTGGGATACATGTGAGATTCAGCAGATGTGAAGTTTTGCCATAGCCTCTGAGAATTCTCCCATAAATTTCTGCTTGGATACTATAGATGACTATAAATATACATAGTGAATCTTCACATTTCCTGAAGTTGCTTAGGTCTCAGAACGTTAACAGTGAACCTGAGACTTATAGAGCCTTTTTTTTTTTTAAATCTTTTCTTTTCCAACATACCCAATGGTTTTCCAAGTTTTTAAGTCCTTGTATTAAATCTTTGCCTTCTTATATTACTTAGAATAATTTTTGTTTTTTCTTATTGAAACTTGATATGTTTATGTTGGAGGCTTTACCACACACACATTTTTAAGTCCTCTGAAATCAAACCTGTGTAAGAGATTTTATTTTAAACATTATTACAAGAAACTTTCTCATGCTGCTATATCCCTTGCCTTGGTATTGCTGTAGCTTCATCCAGATTGTCTACAAAAAGAGGGAAAGTTTTCTACTGGTGCTTTATGCTGAGGTCACTGTCTTAGTGCCTGTGGCATAATGGGCTCCGCTGCCTAGCTCTTGAAATATCATAGTCCAGAGAATTTTCTTCCCACTTCAGTCAGATGTCTCTGCATGGACAACATGTGGGGGAACCTCTGATTTCTTATGGGAGGCTCTGCTTACTTATGAGACTTTGTGGGAATGCATGAAGAGATAGTATTCATTTTCATCTTTCACCGTTTTTAAAATTTAATTTTTTAAATGTTTATTTATTTTTGAGAGAGACGGAGAGACAGAGCATGAGCAGGGGAAGAGTAGAGAATGAGGGAAGTACAGAATCCAAAGCAGGCTCCAGGGTCTGAGCTATCAGCACAGAGCCTGACGTGGGGTTAGAACTCACACACCATGAGATGATGACCTGAGCCGAAGTTGGACACTTACCCAACTGAGCCACCCAGGTGCCCCTCATTTTTCGCCTTTGAAAAAGAGTTCTTAGAGTGTTATTTTCTGCTCATTTTGTTTTCAGCCAGTTTTCCAATTTTTTTCTTGTATAATACAAATCTGGTACTACAACCAAGTCATGTAGATAAATACACTGATAAAGATGTTGATATCTATAAATACACGTGTAAAGACTGCCATTTTATGAGAAGCAACTATGTGTCAGATCCTGTGTGATGCATTTTATATAATAATGAGATAGTAATTTTTAGTGCATTGTATGTTCAAGGCACTACACTAAGCGGTTTATAATCATTATCTTATTTAATCATTAAACAATTTGGCAAAGTAAGTACTGTTATCATCTACATTTTACTGATGAAAAAACAGAATCAAAAAAAGGTTAGGGGCCTCTGGGTGGCTCAGTTGGTTATGTGTCCAACTCTTGGTTTTGGCTCAGGTCATGATCTCACGGTTCCCATGTTAGGCTCAGCACTGACAGCTCAGAGCCTACTTGGGGTTCTCTCTCTGTTGCTCTCTCTGTGTCCCCTGTACACACTCTTCCTCTCTCTCAACATAAACAAACATTAAAAAAAAAGGTTAAATAATACTTCCATAGTCAAAAAGTTACTAGGTAGTGAAGCTAAGTATCAAACCCAGGTTTCTGTGTCCTTGAAGCCCATACTGGTTATACCAGCAGATTCTCTGAGTTATATCTACACATATAATAAAGAAGTCTATAGTCTTCATCTGTATTATTCCAACCCACCTTCCATAACCACAGGGTGTTTTGTTTTCTTTTTTTTCACAAGCAAGTAATATAGTCATCTCTTGCTCATAGTTCTTCAATGGTTCCCTATCACCTACACTATAAAATCTATACTTTTTAGGATGGCTCAAAAGGCACTTTGTGCTTTCACTCTTTGAACCTTAGTTCCTCCCAGTTCCTCCAAACTACATCTTTTCCTGACATCATGTTTTTCCATCTGTTTGGAATGCTTATATGACTAGCCAACCCGTAATCATTCTTTAGGTCTTCTGTGAATGTTCTGTGAAGGTTCTATTGATTTTATTTCCTCAGGAAGATGGATAGAATTTCACCTCACCTGACATTGCTTCTTGGCACATCTGAGTTAGTAAAGTATGGCTGTGTCATAGGTGTGTTACAAAGATTAAGTAAGAGTGTCCTTGGAAAAGGCTCAACAGAATGCTTTTACTGCTAAGCGTTCCCTAAATGTATAAAATTAACACCTTGTAATTTCATTTGTTTTTATTATAGCTTTCCAGTTTTGATTATTCTACCTTTAATACTGTAAATTCTTTTACACGGTGTTTATGCTTATGACCAGAAAAATTCCTGAGAATGTTCTAGTCATGGTTTATTGGTTAATATTCACCTGCTGCCGAGACTCTCTAATCAGTCACCAAACCACATTTGAAAAATTTTTAGGTCCTAAGGTGAAAATAATATGTGATGATGCTGTACATGTTGGTTTGCACTCAAATAGTGTTATTAACTGGGAAGAACTGAAGTGAGCCAGTGAGCATCTATGAGAACAATCATAGTTTCAGATGCTCAGCTACTTTAAAAAGTGGTGGTGTAAAAAAAAAAGTGGTGGTGCTAAGCCTCCTTTTGGGAACAGCTTGAGGGAGCCACAGGCACTCTTTGCCTGTTCTATTGGCTGCTGGGGCATGATGAAGGTACCATCTATTTTCTAGCAAGGAGATGACAATACATGACTCACAGCTTGTTAAAACACACAATAATTCCTATTGCTTCTGGTAGGAAAGCTCATGAAGTGTGGCCTCAGTGAAAGCTAACAATAACGTGGCCTTTTCAGTTCTTAAACTGAAAGTGAGTATATGTGAATGTGTCTTGTCATTGTCATCGTCAAACATGAAAGAACCCGAGATCTATGACCTGAGTGACATTCTCATCCATTGCTAATGCCCTATCTTTTTATTTTGTGACCACAAATTCTTAGCAATATTCTTGTGCCATATGAGGTATTGGGTGAAAGCTAAAAGAAAAGAAAGAAAAAGAAAGAGGGAGACACACACGCGCGCACACACACACACACACACACACACACACAATGAAGGAAAGGTGGGAAGGAAGAAAGCCTAATAGTCGTTACCTTCCTGAAGAGGAAACTCTTTTTTTGTAATGTTTATTTTTGAGAAAAAGAGAGAGAGAGAGAGAGAGAGAGAACGAGCTCATATGCGTGCTTATGTATGGGAGGGGCAAAGAGAGAGGGAGACAGAGGATCCAAAACAGCTTCTGTGATGACAGTGCAGAACTCAACATGGGGTTCACACTAACGAACAGAGATCATGACCTGAACCCAAGTGGGACACTTGGGTTAACTAACTGAGCCAGTCAACTGCTCCCCCCATCCTCCTGAGGAGGAAACTCTTACAAACCTTAGCATTCTTCATTTATTTATTCATTGAACAAATATTTACTTTATAACAAAAGTCATTCAGACAGTTTACTGTATGCTGGGGGCCCTGCCCTCATGGGGACACCAGATAATAACCAGGAAACCAAATGAACTAGAAAACATTAGATAGTGAGAAGAGCTACATATAAAATTAAACAGGGTGGTGTGCCAGGCAGTGCCAGGGAATGGGTCGCTTTAGATTGGGTGGTCAGGTGACACTCCTTACCTTATTAGTGTGACTTCACACCTATTAGTGTGCTTTTCTGAGTGAGTTCACACTGCACCAGGTGCTGTGCAAAACAAAAGCAAAATTAACCCCAAACAATTGCCCACAAATATATTTGTGAGTTTGGGAAGAACTATGACCAAATTGGCCCCAGAGAGCCTGATCAGCTTCCTCTGTTTTGCCAGTCACACCAGTCACCCTTCCAATATTGAGGCCTGGTCCAAATCCAGTCAAAACAGTTTCCATCACAACGAAATTGGTTTATGAATGTGGTGATTCACACTGCCATCTGACTCTGTGCATTTGGCTCGGAGCAGTGCTCCAGGCATGGAGACATGTGAAGCCAATGCAATTCAGATTTAAAAATACCATCAGTATTATATTCACTAAACACTCCCATTTTTATCACAGTGTTTTTATTGACAGATATGAAAAGGAGAATTATTCTTATCACAACCGCATTTTAAAAAGGGTCAATGAGGGGAAGTTCAAGTGCCATGTAGTACCAAGGATATTTTGTTCTGTGTTGACAGCAAATGAAATAGTCATTTAGAAAAACTAACAGCGTGTGGATTAAGTGGGCAACAAAACTGCTGCACCCAATGAATCTGAGTCATTGACATCTAGGAGGGCGTTTATTGAACCTCAATGTACAGAAAGCCAAAAATTCTCCCTCTGAGCTTTTCACACAGGCTAATGCAGAAGATGATATTCCATAAATGGGACAATTGTTTAGCTGACACCCACAATCTGAAGGAAGGAAGAAAAAGGTAGTAGAGATTTAGAATGTGCTTGATACTGTGCATGTATTTCCTCACTCCAGGTGTCCTTCCATGTGGCATTGAGATACTTCCCCAGGGCACCAACCTCTGCCTTTGATAAACACTCTTCAGTTATGTTCAAGTCTTCTGCAGCTTTTATTGGGATGTAAACATGCAGACTCCATGACTATAGTTATGGTTTATCAGTACAGAAGAGCAGTGTGCCTATTCCCACAAAAGAAGTAAATGCACGCTCACAGGGGCTAAGGCTGCGTATTTATAAAATCCCCTCCTAGAAAGTGTATTTAGGAGATGGATAATCCTATAGTGTAACCATATTTGAAATATACATACATAATCTCTTTCATTAAAAAAGTAGAAAAGAAAGAACAAAGAAAGAAAGTAAACAAAGGATTCTGTCATCTTGTCTCTGACTTATTTTTAAGCTTTTTATATGGTAATATCAGGAAAGGAAAGATAATGTCAATACTGCAAAGAGATGAAGGGAAGAGCCAAATACTGGAACACAGGTTGAGAGCCTTTGTGGCATACCCCCTTAGGCTAGGACATAAATTACACCATTCCCCAAGGGTTGCCTCACAAGAACAGACTGTCTATTAAGGGAAGGTTTAGAGATCATCTTATTTATTGTCTGGGTTTTGTTGTTTCTTTTTGTAACTAAAGCGTATCGGACTTTTTCTCCCCGTATTTTCTTTTGAACCAAGGTTATAAAAGTAATCTGAATTATATATGAGTTGTTTACATCCTCACGAAATCTCTCAACATGGCAAATTTGAAAGTGAATGATTATGTGGGGTATGTTTAGAATAGTAATGCCATAATGGGAAATGTGAACTGCATTTTTGACATTTACCCATAAGTTAATTACTCAAGTATTCATGCGTAAGTGGAAATTGTTGAATTTTCTTCATATGTTAGTTATTTACCAAAATCATATTATTAATAGCTAGATACACATCATTCAGGCATTATTTTCTTATGTGGAGTATACCTCCAGAAATAAAATATGAGCCTCTAGGGTAATTGAAAAACCGATACATTCTACAATTATCAGATAAAGTCTAAGGCAATAAATATTGTCTTTAAAACACCCGAGAAACCATTATTTCTGAAAATAAATTGTAAACTAAGCATGATTTTATTTTGCAGGGCTTTGAAGCTATAAATCAATTTATGCTTGCTTCTATTCGTTTAACCTATTGTTTCCTCACTTCCTTTTTTCCAAGGAGGTGATAATAGTAACTCCCCTGTGTCTCACAGGGGCTATTATGAAGATAAGTGGCATAATATATGTGAACATGTTTTGGGTTACTTGAAAGAGTATGTATAGAGACTTGAAAGAGTCATTTAGAAGAACAGCCTGTAGATTAAGAGGTCAACCAGACTATATTATTAATTGCTATTGAGAAGCTATAGAATGGGCATTTAATAATATTTTTATACTTTAATGTAAATAAAATTACACAGATATATTCAACATATTTTTAAAAAAGCACCAGTGATTTATCACATTCTCTGATTCAGATGATTCAGAATAAATGCTATTGAGTTTTTCTTCTTGAGTTCATTAGTTTTGATCATTCTAGTAAGTCCTCATGGGCCACCATTCACAGCATTTCTTTCTGGGCCATCGAGCTTAAACCCAGAATTACATACCCAGACCTTTTTATCCTGTGTTACAACTATAAACAGTTAAGTCAACGGCTATATAGAGTTAACAAATTATATTCTTCACATTAATTCATAAAATCCATTGTGTTGTTATCTTCAATCTTAATTGTGTTATTTCCAAACCACCATTTTACCTATAAATAGAGATAAGCAATGATGCAAGTTATCAGAAACAACAGATAATCCATTGATCCCTCTGGCAGAATAAGCAATTCTATGCAATGGGGACAGTTGTGGGGATTGTAAAAATGTGACTGTAACTAGGTTGGATTTATTTATTTATTTATTTATTTATTTATTGAATTCAATATATTATTGGAAAGGAGTCTCAGCTGGGGTCTCCAATCCCTCAGTTGAATTGTGGTTATTCATGGGTTCAAGGTCATCAACAGTCATTAAATGAATGCAGATTAATATGGGGAATTGAATTTAATTCTCATTACTCTGGAGAAATAGCACTGAGAATGGAGGCTGTGCCTGCTTGTCTAATAGATCCCTTCTGTTCTCCCAAGGCACCTTGCCTACAGAGATATTTTCACTTGGATAAATAAATAAGCCAGGCAATGACATGTATCCTTTACATGACCAAAAGCATCGATTGTGCATTTTTACTCCCAGCAACTAGAATAGTGGCTGGAACGAAACCGATGCAGTATAAAATATGCTTGTGTGAATGAATAAATGTCTTGAAAAAATAGTCATTAACCATTTTAGATCTCAATTTGGAAAAATATTATTCTTGAATTTTGAGGTCAGCTAAAATTAGAAAAAGAGAACTGGAAAGAAATTTAGGAGAAAATGGTGGAATTCGAATAGTCCTTTAAAGGACAGTGCTTTGTTGGGGAAAGGAGACACTTTATTAGGCTATTCAGTTACACATAAACAAAGCGAGTTCTCTGCCTCCTCTTTGTTCTTAAAGGAAACTGGGGCAATTAATCAGAGCTCTATTTCTTTGGGGAAGTTACTCATAAAATAAAGAGGGGAGGGAGTCTCACTCACTTAAGGTAAAGAGTATCGGATCTTTAACCAAGAATTAAATAATGTGCCCAGCACTTTACAGGGATCCACGTATCACAAACACTGATCAGGAAAGGTTCCCCATCTCTTGGGCAGCGTTTTCGTGTCTTCAAAACAAAGGCACCTGCTGTTAGGTGTGGAGGTTTGCGCACTGTGCCGTGCCTTGCTGAAGTTTGAGACAGACCTTAGTACTTCCAAAGATAGGGATTATTTAAGTGGTGAACAATGGCGACAGGTGAGAGAAAAGACCAGTAACTTCTCAAATTCCTTCTCTTAGGCATGCAGCAAAATCTCGCCTAACGAAATCTCATTTCCCATTTGTAACTGGGTGTATGTTTTCTTGCCTACTGATCCAATTCATAGTTTCAGAGGCAGTTTCAAATTGTACAATATTTGTGCCAGTCACTTGTGGAGGCTGGAAAACAGTTTACAATATAAAACAATTCATATTTCTTTTAAATGTGAGTATAGGTTGGTATTTGCTACAATTGATAGTGTAAAAATGTTTAGGAAGATTTAATTGAAATTTCAAAAAGTGATTAAATGCTTCATTTTATTTTACTTAAATAGGTTAGAAGACTAATAAAATAAAATACATGATAAAGTTAAATAATGTTAAGGGCAAGCTCACGAATTAGTACTAAATTCAAGAATTGCAGCCAAACACTTAGAATCACATTGTTTGCTGTGTATGAGCTTACTTTAAACTACTGCAAACAAACAAAAACAAACAAACAAAAAAACCCAGGGCTTCAACTAGGCCAATAGTGGAAATATTCTTTGAAATATCTGGTGAAATAAATACCAAGTCCCACACTCAGACTCACTATGAAAATGTCTACCACATGGTTTTAAAACAAGACACACTAGAGAAATTAAGGAAAAAAAAAACAACAAGGTTCTCAAATTAGGAGTGATTGATAAAACCAGACCCCAAATTCAAAGAGTGCCAAGAAAAGGAGATGCTTGGAGATCTTGCTCCGTTTGGGGAAAGGTTTATAAAACTTTCATAGTCTATATGTTATTCAAATATCACAACAAAATCTTATATTTATTGTTTTGTTAAATGAAGTTAATTAGTTCATATGTTGCCCCCAGAACACCCAAATTATTAAGAATTTGTCTTGAGCAAAGAACTCTTGTATCTCTTTGACCAATTCCATAATAGGTCTGAGAATCTCATGGGATGTGTATAAATGTAGAGCTGTATCTTTGAAATAGTATCAGATCTTTATACTGCGATGGGAATTTGAGATGTCAACGTTTATCAATACTTTTGGAATCTGTCCTTAATTTTGCACAAGTGATGTTTAAAAGTGTTGTCTATGGCACAAAAACAGACACATAGACCAATGGAATAGAATAGAAACCCCAGAACTAGACCCACAAACGTATGGCCAACTCATCTTTGACAAAGCAGGAAAGAACATCCAATGGAAAAAAGACAGTCTCTTTAACAAATGGTGCTGGGAGAACTGGACAGCAACATGCAGAAGGTTGAAACTAGACCACTTTCTCACACCATTCACAAAAATAAACTCAAAATGGATAAAGGACCTGAATGTGAGACAGGAAACCATCAAAACCCTAGAGGAGAAAGCAGGAAAAGACCTCTCTGACCTCAGCCGTAGCAATCTCTTACTCGACACATCCCCAAAGGCAAGGGAATTAAAAGCAAAAGTGAATTACTGGGACCTTATGAAGATAAAAAGCTTCTGCACAGCAAAGGAAACAACCAACAAAACTAAAAGGCAACCAACGGAATGGGAAAAGATATTTGCAAATGACATATCGGACAAAGGGCTAGTATCCAAAATCTATAAAGAGCTCACCAAACTCCATACCCGAAAAGCAAATAACCCAGTGAAGAAATGGGCAGAAAACATGAATAGACACTTCTCTAAAGAAGACATCCGGATAGCCAACAGGCACATGAAAAGATGTTCAGCGTCGCTCCTTATCAGGGAAATACAAATCAAAACCACACTCAGATATCACTTCACGCCAGTCAGAGTGGCCAAAATGAACAAATCAGGAGACTATAGATGCTGGAGAGGATGTGGAGAAACGGGAGCCCTCTTGCACTGTTGGTGGGAATGCAAATTGGTGCAGCCGCTCTGGAAAGCAGTGTGGAGGTTCCTCAGAAAATTAAAAATAGACCTACCCTATGACCCAGCAATAGCACTGCTAGGAATTTATCCAAGGGACACAGGAGTACTGATGCATAGGGGCACTTGTACCCCAATGTTTAGAGCAGCACTCTCAACAATAGCCAAATTATGGAAAGAGCCTAAATGTCCATCAACTGATGAATGGATAAAGAAATTGTGGTTTATATACACTATGGAATACTACGTGGCAATGAGAAAAAATGAAATATGGCCTTTTGTAGCAACGTGGATGGAACTGGAGAGTGTGATGCTAAGTGAAATAAGCCATACAGAGAAAGACAGATACCATATGGTTTCACTCTTATGTGGATCCTGAGAAACTTAACAGGAACCCATGGGGGAGGGGAAGGAAAAAAAAAAAAAAAGAGGTTAGAGTGGGAGAGAGCCAAAGCATAAGAGACTGTTGAGAACTGAGAGCAAACTGAGGGTTGATGGGGGGTGGGAGGGAGGAGAGGGTGGGTGATGGGTATTGAGGAGGGCACCTTTTGGGATGAGCACTGGGTGTTGTATGGAAACCAATTTGACAATAAATTTCATATATAAATAAAAAAAATAAAATAAATAAATAAATAAACATTAAAAAAAATAAATAAAAGTGTTGTCTATGTGCTGCAAAAAATTAACTACAGATAATGTTCATTATATATTAAAAAATGTTCATTATATATTAAAAATTTCCACTGGGATTAATGTAAATAATTGGATAAGGTATTAAAATAGTAAAATAATCTTTCAAATATCAACAATAATAAAGGAGTGAATTAAGGTCTTTGGCAGAAAATGAAAACAGTTTTAATTTTGTTCTATATACAATTGTTTGGTATGAACTATGCTTGACATTGATAATGTTAGAAAACACTAATGTTGGACACCTCTATTTTAGACAGTTTAAAGCACACTATTTCAAAATCTAGAGAAAATAATTTTTAAATGGAAAAAACTGCATATAAGATATGCAACAAAATTGAATTTCCAATAAAATGTGAAGAAATTAAAGGAATGAAAATACTTGCATAACTATAAAGGAGAAGATTCACATCAAATAATAGTGAAACTGTCTATAGATACTATTTTCTAGCTATTATAAATTCAAAGTATAAAATACTATAAATTCAAAACTAGAATATTCAAAGTATAAAAAGTGTGAATTCAAAGTATAAAACATACAAACTGAAGCATATATTACTACTTTCAATTTTCATTATAATATCTTACTGGAAAAAGTCAAAGAAACACGTATAGTTCTAGAAGTTGTATTATGAAACGGCAAAAATTTGATATAAATAATATAAAATAGTGTAATTAGATATTTTTGTAATAGTCTGTGAAGTGTTAATTTTTCATGTATTACTACCAATACAATGTTCGAACATGTAATAATTCCAACTATTGCACTATAAATTTATAAACAATTCCAGACAAATTTCTCCAAATTGAAGTTATTAAAGCAAATACACTGTATTTAAGCACTGTGATGATTTGACAAAAGTCTAATTTGGCATTGCTGTCAATATAATAAAAATTATTTGAAAACCTTGATGATAGCAATATAATGAGTAATTCTGCTGACATGAGAGCTAGAAAATTATGTGAAATAAATATATAATAATTTATGATTTGCTTTGCTTTATTATTCATCCAAATACCTTCTTCCTTTCAATAGGATAGCCAAGCATGTGTCATATTTAAATTTGTTCATTTTTGATGTATTGCTGACCTTCAGTAATAAAAATTATCAAAGCTTAGTGCACACATTTCAATGTATTCATTATGAAGGGATGTTTGTCAAGGTAAAAAGGAAGACTATATTTCATTTAATAGCCTGTAAGTCTAATTTATAACTTTTAAATATTTCATCTTATTGTATATAGACCTAGATTTATAATATTTTCTAGGTCTCACAAATAGCAGGTGTAAATCTGATAGTGAGTCTTGCTTTGAAGGAAGTAGGCATTTTTATTTTCACTAATCTTGTGAAGAAGCCAGAGCATCAAAGTATAATTTTCTACCAGTTAAAAATATAACTCATAAAAACATAAAGTAAGCTCATGTCGAAAACATTCATAGGGGACTAAGCTAAGGGTTAAACTAGTTCAGTGAAGTATAGGAAAGACCAAAGTGTGCATAGTCACAGAAGGGAAAAAAATGCTGAAATGGCATTGCTAAATTAAATACAAAACTATTTAATATCCTCCAGGTCCATAAAACATAACCTTTGGGGTTATCTTTTCTATCAGACAGAACTCATTTGTATCTCAACTGAACAAAAATCATTTGTAATTTAACAATCTTCTAAAGGTTACATCTAATTGCACAGAGTCTGGAACTTTATCAATAGTAAATAGTAAATCAAAGAAAACTGAAGCCTCCTAGAAAATCAGATAAACTTTGACTAGAGCTGTTAGTGTTCTAGCATGTCATGGACAGGATGTGCAGTCATTCTTTGTATCCCCAAATTTTGGATACTTTTTCTCAGTAAGGGAAAGGAAATAAAATAAAATAATATATTGGGGTGAGAGAGGGACTTCTTTAACTGGAGCTTGGGCTGTGGGCCAGGACTCTGATGACTCTAAGTAGACTCAAAAACATGCCATGTAGTAAGAGTAACTTGGCTTTGCCCAAGCAGAGGCATAAATAAGGCCAGGAGGTGCCCTGTGACTGGGATTCTTCAAGGATCAACCAGGAGGGGTGCACTTTTATTTTATTGTAATTGTGTTTATTCTGTGTTTTGATAGCTTTTCTGTATCTCCAGCCTTTGGTAAAACCCAGTCATGGAGAGCCTCTTGGCTATGGATAGCCAATGGATAAGAACTTAAACAGAGGGTCTGTTCCATGACTGGGTGAAGTATTCATGTTAAGCACGGAGAGAAAAGGGAGGGACAGTAGCTTTCCAAATGCTGAGGCCAGTATAGTTAGCAACAGTTGTTCAAGGAAAGGTGACCAAGCAAGACAACATATATGAAATTACATAATGTTAAAATTGTTGGTTATACAAAGAAAAAGAGCTGTATAGATTGAATTTGGCCAACATCAGTGGTAAGCAAAGATCAGGTCATATGAAAGACCTAGGCTGGTGTATCACAATGCTTAGAAGGGGGTCCTGGAAAAAACTAGCTTTTAATTTTAGACAAATGAATGAGGGTGCTGAGCACCTGTGCTTGTTGAATTGCAGTACAATTGCAGGTATGAACTCTAGAATCATATTGTCCGGGTTCAAATTTTAATTCCATCTCTTGATAGCTATATGAGTTTGATTGATGTGATCTAGCTTCATATTGCCTCTAATTCCTTGTGGTGAAATACATATAAAGCATACCTACCACACAGGGTTGTTAGGAACTAAATGTATACCCATCTGGGGCACCTGGGTGGCTCAGTCGGTTGGGCATCTGACTTTGGCTCAAGTCATGATCTCATGGTTCCTGAGTTCGAGCCCCAACTCAGGCTCTGTGCTGACAGTTCAGAGCCTGGAGCCTGCTTCAGATTCTGTGTCTCCCTCTCTCTCTGACCCTCCCCCACTTGTGCTCTGTCTCTCTGTCTCTCAAAAATAAATAAACATTAAAAAAGTTAAAAATATCTATCTATCTATCTATCTATCTATCATCATCTATAACTATCCATCATCTTAAAAGACTTAAAGCGGTGCCTATCATATCGCATATCTTTTGGCAATCTTCTCTTGCCATAACTCCTTCTTGCCTTTCAACACTCCCTTGTGAATTATAGGAGCCATAGCCTGAAAATCGTATTTCCCTTGTTAGTTAGGCTCAGATTTTTGGAAAGCAAAAGGAAGAGAAATGCCATTTTTCTTTCTTTTGGAGATGCCTTCAGCAGAAGGAGTAGCAGCAGTGTCAGTAGGCTCTTCGGTGGGAATGTCGCTCTCAGGTTTCCAGTCAGCTGCAAAAACAAGAGAGACAGAGCCCCCATCAGAGTGGCGGCTAGGCAGGGCTTTGGCCTAGGCGTATTACCAGCTCGGGATCAATGAAGAAACCTCTGTACTCTTTTGTTCACCCAGCTCTGCCAGTACCTAATACTGTGCATTCAATCCTTTTACACTTGAAATATCTAATGGTTTCTGTTTTTCGACTGATGGACATAGTTCTTATAACTTTATTATATTATTTCTATTATTAATATCAGTTATAGCATTAATATTACCATTCATATCCTCTGAAACATTATCCAGGAACCACAATGTCTAAGAACATAACATCCCTATCCAATGTTTTCAATCCACTCCTCTACTTCTTTTCCCCACAGACTTAATCCTTGATCCAGAAGCATATATAATGAATGGTCAATAGTTGTATGAACTGTCGTCTCATTTAAATACACCACTATGGGTTTATATCTACCATTGATCAATGACCTAATGGGTGGACAGATTTATTTCCTTTGACACCAGTCTAAGGAAGATCATTGGTGTTTTGGAGAACAGATTTTGAACAATTAGAAAAATGTGTAATCAATAATAGAAGAGTTCTTCTGTCCTACATAAAGCAAACATGTCAAGAAATATTGTGTGATTTACCTTTAATACGTTATCTTTCTCTAACTCTCTATTGATTACCCATGACTTACAACAGTTTGAAGGAGAAAATATATACCACACAGGTGACCTTGTACCGCTGAAACAACTGTAGTTTATTTTCAGTATCTGGACTGCCTTGCTAAGAGGAACTTTGATCAATGGACTTAGAATCTAGAATTACAAACTCACAGAAAAATCTGTAAATGTGAGGGCTTAAAACCAGGGAATAATTTAAAAAAATTATCTGGAAAAGATAAAACTGATGTGGAGGGAAAGCATCTGGCTCAGCAATGCACTTAAAATGTTCTAAGAGATCAATCTGGCTCACATTAGGGTCTCTTCATTTTGATTTGGTTCTCATTCTTCTCTTTCTTCAAGGACTTAATTCTATCTTAAAACTGTCATATCTGTCTTTCCTCATTGTCTTCTTCTGTTGCTGTCTGACAAAGACTATCACTCACTTTGTCAGCCCTATATTCTTGTTTTTGCTGGCCAACAAGAGGCTCCTTATTACACATTAATTGTGTTAGCTGGAAAAATGTCTTTACTTTGAATGGCTGTTCCCAACAGTATTTTTCAGCAAGCAGTTTTTTTTTTTAATTTTTTTCAACGTTTTTTATTTATTTTTGGGACAGAGAGAGACAGAGCATGAACGGGGGAGGGGCAGAGAGAGAGGGAGACACAGAATCGGAAATAAGCTCCAGGCTGAGCCATCAGCCCAGAGCCTGACGCGGGGCTCGAACTCACGGACTGCGAGATCGTGACCTGGCTGAAGTCGGACGCTTAACCGACTGCGCCACCCAGGCGTCCCTCAGCAAGCAGTTTTGTTGGTTAGGTTGATGCCTTTATTAATAATCTGGAGTTGATAACCATGCCACATATGAGTAAATATAAATAAGATCGATATCCAGGCATCACACTAGAATCGGCATTGTTGTTACAGTTACACTACTTGTGACATCTGCTAATTCTACACATGAAACAATTTATTGCTTTCTGAAAGCTGAAAGAAGAAAATCCAAAGAACTGCTGGAACGTCATTTGCAAAGTTGTTTACTGGAAGACATTATGGTGAAATAAAAATAACACTGACTTTATAATGAGAAGCCTTGAACTCATTCCCTGACTCTTTTTTTTTTTTTAATTTTTAGAAATGTTTATTCATTTTTGAGATAGAGAGAGTGCACGCACAGGCGCGGGGGAGGGGGGTAGGGGCAAAGAGAGAGAGGGAGACACAGAAACCCAAGCAGCCCAGAGCCAGACAAGGGGCTCAAACTCACCAACCCCAAGATCATGACCTGAGCCCAAGTCCGAGGCTTAACTGACTGACCCACCCAGGTGCCCCTGACTCTTTTATTCTAAGGATTAACTCATTTAATTCATCTCTCTCTTTCAGTCCATTTGTCTGTCTCTGTCTCTCTCTCTCACTCTCTCTCTCTCTCTCTCTCTCACACACACACACACACACACACACACACATGCATGCACATGCCACACATTTGGCTTATATCAGGAGCCAGCCAACTATGACTTGCAGACTAAATTCAGCCTGTCACCTATTTTTGTAAATAAAGTTTTATTGGAAAACAGCCATATCCATTTGTTTACATTTTCTCTATGGCTATTTTTTCACTTCAAAAGCAATTTAGTAGTTGTGCCAGAGACCAAATGGTTGCAAAATCTAAAATATTTACTATCTTATTCTTTATAGAAAACATTTGCTGATCTCTGGCTTAGATTATAGCAGAATACCAAGAAATAGTAGTCTTGTCCCTTTTAGCTTGAAAAAATATGACAGAACACCTAGTGCCTTGGGTCTTGTTTTTTTCTAAACCAACCTCCAGTAAAAAGAACCAGGGCTTCTTGGAGAAATGATTGATTCTAGGGCTGGGGCAGGAAATACACAGGATGAGCCTGGAGCACCCTATAGTGGCAAAAAATAAAGAAGCGATTAAAAAAAGCAAAATAAATAATAATAGGGGTATGTCAGTGCGACACAAGAGACAAATGAAGGTTCTCCTGGTGGCAAAGGCTGAAACATTTGAGTAAATAAATAGACAAATAAAAAATGGTATTGGATTGTAACTCAAGGTCTAAAATAAATCTCCATGAGTCCAAAGTGATATAAATACCTGACTGAATAAATAACTAATAGGATAAAACCAAAGAATCTCCAGTACAGAAGAATTTTAAATAATTTATGTAGATACTCTGCCCTCAAGGAGGTGTAACATAACTGTCCATTCCTTAAGCATGGCTGCACTAGTGACTTCCTTTGAAGAGTACAGTAAAAAAAAAAAAAAAAAAAAAAAAGGGAAAAGAGTAACTTTGGAGTGGAGAAACCTAACTAACACCACTGCAGCCAGGGGATCAAGGTCAACAGTAACAAGAATAAGTCAGATTGACAATATGTACCCTTGATATGATGGGATGAGAATGGTACTTTGCCTCCATGGCCTTCCTCTACAAAACATATAACCCAGGACTAATCATAAGAAAAACAGCAGAAAAATCCCAATTGAGACTTACTCCAAAAGTGTCTGACCAGTACTCCTCAAAACTCTCAAGGTCATCAAAAACAAGGGAAAATTTGAGAAATTGTCACAGTCAAGAGGAGGCTAAGAAGACATACCTACTGAATGTAATGTTCCTTCCTGGATGGGATTCTGGAACAAAAAAAGGGTATAGGTAAAAACTAAGAAAATTGGAATAAACTATGGATTTTAGCTAATGATACTCTATCAATATTGCTGCCACATTAATTATAACAATGCATCATACTAATGTAAGATGTCAATAATAGAGGAGACAGTTTAGGGTAAACAGAACTCTCTGTTCTATTTTTATACTTTTTGTATATCTAAAACTATGCTAAAAGAAAAAGTTTATATAAAGATTTGGGAGAAAACACTTGAAAAGCTAGTGTATTTGGATGGCTATCTCTACACATTTAGATGTAGATATTATTTTACCATGTGTCTCTAACAAAGCAGAACAAAATGAACAAAAAAGTTCCAAATATTTTTATTCTCTTATAGTAATCTAGTGTACTAAAATGTTTACTTGAAAATTTCTGCAGCTTTTGCATTTGTAACTAATGGGCTCTGATCCTAAAAGTACTAAAGAAATAAGAAACTCTATTTCAAGTAGAAAAGACAAAAATAGCAGGAAATAGCAGTCAGGTTCTGAAATATAATAAAGTCATTCAGAGGTTCTATGTCATTGCAGTACAAAAAATGAGAAAGGGATACAGTTAAAGGGTAAAATCTACTGGGGACATGTTTAATTCAAGCATTGTGTTTTGGAAACTACCCAAAAGCAGTAAGAGACTTAGCACAATGTCAGGAAAATTAGAGAGAGCAGTACAATAAAATGGCAGTTCATTTGTACATTGGAGGGAAGACATGGGCATAATAAGAAAAAAAAAATTTTCCTACTTTTGAAAGAAAAAATACTCTAAGCCATAAGCATATTTCCCAAAGAAATAACTGTTTTTAGGTTAAAGAAATGTGCAGCTTATTATGTGCAGCTTATAATGCAAGGGCAATTTTTGGCCAAGACTAAATCTAAAATTGACACACAGTTTATTCTAGAGACTGCTAAAGTTTGAATGCTTTAAAAGTTAAATAAAAAGGGGCGCCTGGGTGGCTCAGTCGGTTAAGCATCAGACTTCAGCTCAGGTCATGATCTCACGGTTGGTGAGTTCAAGCCCCACATCAGTCTCTGTGCTGACAGCTCAGAGCCTGGAGCCTGCTTCAAAATCTGTGTGTCCCTCTCTCTCTCTCTCTCTCTCTCTCTCTCTGCTCTCCCCCACTCATGCTCTCTCTCTCTCCCTCTCTAAAAAATAAACATTAAAAATTATTTTAAAAAGTTAAGCAAAAAACTCCAAAGCTGTCATCGAAGCATTTTAAATCCATGACACCATGCTTGGTTTTAAAATGATGACTCTAAGCCAAATTAAATCATACTGGCAACCTTTCCCGAAAGAGAAACTGGATATTTCACAAGGGCTGTTGTCAGGGCATGTTGGAGTAAGGTATCGATACCCTGGGCCTCTGATGCTAGAAGCAAAGGGATTCAATTCTCAGGAAATATCTTTTTCAATCTATTCAAATACAAGGAAGCAATGCAACCTTTCAGAAAACGATGTTATTCCCTTCAGAAGACATGTTATTGTGAATACAGTTAACCCAAATCACAGGTTTCAATGGTTTTCCCTGAAAGAATAGAAACACTCAGAATTATACTACCTTTGCCTAGAAAATAATTTTTTAAAGATAGATAGTCCTCAAACAACTCAAAGTAATAAAGCAATTTAACTTATCAGTTCCATGATACTAGATGGGAGAATATCTGTTAAATTGAATGTATTTATTGGCTATCGATATTCTATATTTGTACTTACATATAGAAAAACCAGACAATGAGCTATTAGGAACTTCATTGTCAAAATTTTATTATAATGACTAACTAAAAATTGAGCATTATAAATTCTACATATGTTTGCTTTAGCCTGATGTCCATAGTGTTGTTGTCGTTGTTGCCGTTGTGGTTGTTGTTGTTTTAATACAACTGGTATTTCATTGAAGAGTAAAACAGTAAAGGTGAAACAGACAGACTGATCCCTTTGACTGCTTAATAGTTAATGTTGTTTCAGTTTTGGATCCAGAGTAAGAATTAATTTTGCTTATTCCAGTATAGCCTTAGCATAGATTAATCAAGTTTCATTTATTTAACAAATGTTTACTGATCACAAAATTTGCATCAGATACTATACTAAAACTCTAGGGATACAATTGTAAGCAAAATTAAAAAGGGGGGTCTGTCTTTGTGGAGTCTATAAGACAATAGAAGAGACAGATATTAATTAAATAATCACATGAGCAAATGTGAAATTCCTCTTATATAATTGGCAGGAAGGACAAGTACATAGTGCTATGTGGTATAATCAGAGAATTGGAAAATCTTCTCTGACGATCACACTTGAGATCAGACCTAAAGAGTAAGTCAAAGTTCACTAGAACACGAGAAGAGGGAAAATTTCCCAGGTAGAGGGAAAAATGTATGCTGCTACATTCTTTGAAAGTTAGTGTGGACCATGAGGAGCTTTGGAGATCACAGTAAAAATATCTGCCTTTATCTTAAAAGAGTAGGAAAACATTGCATTTTAACCAAAGTGGTGTAACTATTTTTGCCTTTCAAAAATGCCATGTAGTTTACTATGTGGATAGATGACAAGACAGGGTTGATCCAGTTTCAAAAACACTAGTTAAAGGGCTATTACAGTATAGGGGAGTTAGTTTCTGAGAACCTGAGTCATGATGTTTTCTCTGGAGATTGTAAGAAAGTGGATAGATTTGAGCGCCATTTAAGAAAGAATATGCACTGGACTTGGTGATGGGTGGAACATGGGCTGGGAGATAAAAGAGAGAAAGAAAAACAGGTATAAAAATTAGCCTATAGATTTCTGGTTAGTGTAGTTTCTGGTTAATGTAGTGTAGTGTAGTTTCTGTTAGTGTAGAAAGAAAAACAGGTGTAAAAATTAGCCCATAGATTTCTGGTTAGTGTAGCGGAGTTTCATTGGGACAGACAACAAAAGATTATTAAAGAAAGAAGATGATGTTGAATACAATGAGTCCATTTTGGGATGTTGACTTTAAGATACCACTGGGATCTAGAAGAAAGGATGACCACAGTGGCACTTCCTGAATGGCAGAATAAGGATTTCTGAAAATTTGCCCCCTGTAAGAACAATGAGAAGACTGGCAACAATTGTCAAAATCAACTTTTTTAAAACTCTGGAAATCAAGCAAAGGCTTACAATGATTACAGAAGTTTTCATGTAAGGAAGATGGCTGAATCACAACAGTGAGCTCTGTGGCACTTTAATTTGCCTTACTCCTATCACCCTGTTCCCAGCTGCTCAGTAGCACTGAAAACCCACAAGCTAACAATCAGCACCCATCAGCCCCTGGAGGGAACAGAGTGGGTTTGGACCTTCCTAAAGCCCCATCCCCAGAGAAATGTTGCTATTTGGTCTTTCTAGCAGCAAAGAAGGTATAGCTCCCTTCTTAGGGCTTGCGTCTAGTTGACATAACTCAGAACTCCTTCTCTGTTTGTTTTACATCCATTGCATTCATGGAAAATGATTACTAGTAATTATTTAACATTACGGTTGCTTTAGGCAGCAATACCAGTTTTAGCTAAGAAATAAAAATCACAATCTTAACAAGGCAAATGGGGTAATGAAACGTCCCCTGGGGGATTTGAAAGGGTCCAGCATATTTCTGGAAATCCAGAAGGACATGCTCACCTGCAAGGCTGTGCATATGCCCAGGAATGACTTGAGAAGGCTCTAGTCTCTCACTTTTGGCTGATACTGATGCTCTGGCCAAGAAGGAAGTAGAGACTAAGGCAGAGTTTAACTGCATAATGGGGCATTGAAGGCATATCCCAGCATACAGGGCCCGTCAAGAAAGACTGAATGACTTAGTGGTTCAAGGCCTCTAAGGAAATATTTGTCTAATCGCTAGCTGATCACTAAGTTAATTGAGAAAAGTCCTCATTGGCTGCACATAACAAAGAACACAGGTGGAAATAGCTCAGGTAAGTCACTAAACAAACAACTTTGTCAGTGAAGTTGCAAAGTGGTGCAGCCATTTTGGAAAACACCTTGGCAGTTTCTAAAATTCTTAAAGGTAGAGTTACTTTAAGATCCAGCAATTCCATTCCTAGATATATGTCCAAGAGAAATTGAAAATCTATGTTTATACAAAATTCATACATAAACGTTCATAGCAACATTATAATAGCAAAAAATTGGAAACAACACAAATATTCATCAACTGAAGAATGGATACAAAAATATGGTGTATCTATATAAGGGAATATTATTTGTCCATAAAAGGGACTGAAGTATTGATACCTGCCGGAACATGGATCATCTCGAAACATCAAGGTAAAGTGCACGAAACTAGACACAAAATTATTCCATTTGTATTAAATTTCCAGAATAGGTAAATCTAGAGAGAGAAAAGATTGGTGGTTGCTAGGAGCTGGGGGGAAGTGGGAATAGGGAGTGAAAGCTTCTGGATATGGTGTTTTCTTTTGGGGTGGTGAAAATAGCCTAAAATTATATAGAGGTGATGAATGTACAACTATGTGAAAATATTCAATTGTACACTTGAAATGGATGAATTTTATGACATGTGCATTATAACTCAATAAAATTGTTACAAAAAATAAAAAGGATGGAATGATAACTTTCAATGTTTGGTGTTTATAGGAAAGATAATAACTTTGGATGCAAGGGTATAAAGTTTTCTTTAAATTTTTAATATGTTTAGAGGCACCTGGCTGGCTCAGTCAGTTAAGCATCTGACTTCATCTCAGGTCATGATCTCGCCGTCTGTGGGTTCGAGCCCCATGTCGGGCTCTGTGCTGACAGCTTGGAGCCTGGAGTCTGCTTCGGATTCTGTATCTTCCCCGGTCTCTACCCCTTCCCTGCTTGCACTCTGTCTCTCTCTCTCTCTCTCCTTCAAAAATAAATAAACATTAAAAAATCAAGAAAATTTTTAATATGTTGTTCAGTGGAAAGTTTCATCATTGTCTTCATTTAGGCTGCAATAACAGAAACACCATAGACAAAATATATTTCTCACTGTTCTAGAATCTGGGAAGTCCAAGATCAAGGCACCGGCAGACTATATGAAGGCCCACTTCCTGGATCTTCTAATCGGTTCTCATAAAGTAGAAGGGGCAAAGGAGTTCTCTGGGGTCTCTTTTATAAGGGCACTAATCTCATTTGTGGGAGCTTCAGCCTTGGGACCAGATCACCTCCCAAAGGTTGCATATCGAAAGGCCATCACATTGGGGATTAGGATTTAAACATGTGAATTTGGGGGAGACACATTCAGTCCATAGCAATAATGAAGTTACAGAGCACAATTTTTAAAAAGAATATAAAAAATAAAGTAGGGGAGATAAGGGCCCTAGGGACTCAACAAAGAGGTGGTTGAAGAAAACATCTCAGAGACATTGCATGTAGGTCCCTGGTTTATATTGCCATAAAGCTATCATGTTAGAGAAAGTAAATATGTCCAAAGTAACTTTGAAACTGGGCAAGAAATATTATTAAGATAAATGGAGCTCACTAAGGAGATTAAAACATATGGTCCTTTCCCGTTTCTTAAACTTCCAAACTTTTCAAAGGCATTTGGATGATAGAACAAAGCATAAAAACAGAGAGAAAACTGAAAGGAGCCATTCACAGTAATTGAAATAGCCAAATGTAAAATGCAAATTGTCTTTAAGGCACTGGTTCTGTGCTTTGAGAATGCTTGAAGGTTTTTTAAGAGGAGCTGGAGATGGGCACGATTTATATGGATAAACAAGAGATTTAAATAAAAAAGAAACAACATTACTTTCCACTTATGTGGTACATTCAAACCACTCCTCAGATCTGAGGGCCAATTATATACATATATAAGAAAAGCTAAAGAAAACATTTGAGTGTGTTCTTTTTGTGAGAAATACATTGTAACTAAAAATCAACCTCAGCATCGATCCTCATTGTCTTATATAATTATAGCATTTCTATCTGCTTTGTCCACATTACAGTCTTATTCAAAATAGTGTTCATATCAATACAGTTCCTCTTGGCCAGCTAACCTGCTGGCATTTCAACAATTGCCAGCCTTGAATATTAATCTCAGAATTATTAACAAGGAAGATTGGGGAGGTGATAGGTGAATTCACTTTTGAACAGTGGATGAAAAGCTGATATGGTCCAGGGTAGGTCTTTAAAAGCAGCTTTTTGAGAGGTGGAGATAGGGTCGAAAGAAAGAGAGGTGGGCTTTGAAATCAAGCTCATGAGGGAAAGTGGCCTGTGTATTGATTCTCTATTCTTAGAGAGTAGTATCTTCTTCACAGAGATACAGGAAAGATTAAGTAAAATGATGTTAGAATCAAGACATCAGGAAGTTCCTGGAGAAACATTTTACTCTGCCTGACTCAAGTATTTGTCAGTGGGCTGCAGGTTATAAGGAAATTCAAATTTTATCTGCCACTTCCTTCTTGCCTTTGTTCCCCACATCACTATGGAGGGGAGGGTGATTTGGGGGCTCCAGGAAACTGAGTCTGTAGGTTTTTGGAGATTAGGCTATTAATAGATTGCTTTTTCTTGTAATTTAGTAAGATATTTGTAAACTGATGGAGACTCTATCAGTTTAACCATTTGCTTTCTGTCCTTTCCTTTGTCCTCGGGCAGCCAGGAGTGCCTGAGGAAGGTCACATGTATCCCACCCTTGGGGGGAGGGTTAATGCCAGCTTGTGCTTGGCCCTCAGCTTGCCTTATGGTCCCTCATCAACTATATTTGCCCCTCACATGTGAATAATACCTGAATGTTGACAAGTGTTTCATATTTACGTAGGATGTGGTCTGGTCTTGCTATCCTACAAAGGAAAGTTAGGTACAGAGTCGCAACAGTGGCATATATTATAGCAAATTTTCATTAATATAATTTTCATTCCTCCCTTCCAGCTCATAGGTGTCATGAGATCAGTGTATCTTCTTCCTCATCCATTGGTCTCCTAAATGCACTATGCCATCTCTGGTAGGCTGCGATACAGAATGCATATTGGTTTGGTGACTGAGATATTCAGACTAGGTATGCTTTCAGCAGGAAAGGGTACAGTCTGCCCTTACACTGGCAGAGACAGGGGCTCTCCTGACTGCTCTACCAGGCAAAAGCTCAATGGAGGTAATGGTGACAAAGAGGTAGAAGTTTAAGTAACTGGAGTTACAGAACGTGTGTGTGTGTGTGTGTGTGTGTGTGTGTGTGTGTGTGTGTGCAGGGTGAATAATGGACCCCACAGCTTTCAGACAGAGCACCTAGAGAAACCATTCCTTTGGAAATTCTAGCTGGGGTTGGATATACTGTTGAAACTTGGTGAGCTATAATACTACGGGGGGGCTTTTTGGCCAAGAAGCTGAAAACGTTTTATGCAGAAGGAGTGACCTGGGAGGTCTCAGTGCAGTGGAGTTATATTATAGGTACTCTTGAAGTGGATTTAGAACCTAACCCTTATTTCATGGCATTAATGCCTAAGAGCACGAGCCTGATTCCTGTTCAGCGGGGCCTCAAAAAGGTATTGACAGACTGGAAAGATAGATGCAAGCAGTCAAGGTCCTCTCCATACTTTTTCCAAGAATAGTATGCAAGTCCAGCTGCACATGCAAGATTTAACTTAAAATCCAGTAAGCATTTACCTACTGTGTGCCAGGTGACATTTTATCTTGTTACCTCCTCCCAGGAAACAATTTATTTATATTCATTAGGTTTGCAGAGGCTGATTTATTAAAACAGAATGGACTAAATCCTTCAGGCAAACAGAAACATTTTATAATTCTCATCCATCATTTGCTCTCTATTAGGATTTTTATAGTTTTTAAGTCAGGAGGAATAGCGAACACATTTACTACATGCCAGACACGGTTGCAAACAGCTTATACAGATTATCTCCTTTGACCTTCACACCAGCCTATTCCATAGGTACAATTATAATCCAATTTTACAGATGTGGAAACAGAGCAAGGGACACTGTCATTTAACCAAGGTCACACAGGTGCTAAGTGATGGCTCTAGGATTCAAAGTCTGTGGGCTGATTTCAAGGGAGGGACTCTTAAACTCCAGCCACACTGTCTCCCAGCACCAAGTTGCTTGCTACCTGAAGGTTTCAACTTTGGTTTTAAGCTTAGCATAGTAGTCCTCAGATTTTAATGCATTTAAGAATGAGGGCATAAGGGGTGTCTGGGTGGCTAGTTGGTTGAGTGTCCGACTTCAGCTCAGGTCATGATCTCACGGTTTGTGAGTGTGAGCCCTGAGTCGGGCTCTGTGCTGACAACTCAGAGCCTGGAGCCTGCTTTGGATTGTGTCTCACTCTCTCTGCCCCTCCTTAGCTCATGCTCTGTCTATCTCTCTCACTAAAATAAATAAACATTAAAAAAAAAAAAAAGAATTAGGGTATAGACCCAAATCAAGTTTTATAGATGATATAAAGGAATTCAAGGACAATTTTTGCCTTACTAGCTGACTTGAGAATTTAACCCTGGCAAGAAGCAATCTCACTGTAATGTGCAAAATCATAGCCAGCCTGTGAAGTAAATGTAATGTAAGTAGAAGCCAGCCCTCCCTAATAGGGTGCTTGGACATGCTAACTACGGATAACTTATCTATTCGTTTGGGCCTAGGCATTTTTTAGGTACCATCAGTGTGCCTGCGGTATTACAGTTAGTATATGAAATGCAAAATATAAAATAAGTACTTAGAAATGTATTTTTATTGGCACGGCCGTATTTGAATGGCTCAGAGTGGGGCTTGGCCCAGCAGCGGAGGGACGTTCTAGGCTGCCGGGCGCAGCTTGTCAGCCCCGGGGCAGGGCTGAGGTGCTGTGGTACCAAGAGACGCCGGTATCTAAGACATGATGACATCTGAAGTCCAGAGTGTTAAAAAAAGAACTTATTGTGATACTATGGAGGCCTATTCCACCGGTCTTCCTAGAAAAAGGGTCTCTAATTTTACTAATAAGAACACGAAGGAGGTTAAGAAATCTCCAAAACAGTTGGCTGCTTACATAAATAGAACAGTTGGACAAGCTGTGAAAAGCCCAGATAAACTACGTGAGGTGATCTATCGCAGAAAGTGCATCATCCTTTTCCAAATCTTTGTCACAGAAAAAAACAGTCCCCTAGAAGTGCGGGCTGTGACATGGCAAATAAAATGAACTGGCTTGTGCAGGCCACCCACCTGAAAAATTACGCCATGATAGTCGAACATACTTGCTTAACTCCAGTGATTCTGGTTCTTCACAGACAGAAAGCCCATCATTAAAATATAGTGGGTTTTTCTCTGAGGTTTCTCAGGACCATGAAACAATGGCACAGGTTTTGTTCAGCAGGAATAGCTTTAACGTTCTGCAAAAAGAAAAGTATAAGTGAGCTTGCAGCTTATTTGGTGAGGATAGAAGACCTTGGAATTGTCATGGATTGCCTTCTTGTGCTCACCAATAGTTTACAGAAGGAAAAACAATACATCTCACTTGGCTGCTGTGTAGATTTGTTACCTCTGGTCAAGTCCCTACTTAAAAGCAAATTTGAAGAATATAGAATAGTTGCTTTAAATTGGCCTCAGGCAGAAATAAAAAGGTGGTGGTCAGAACTATCATCCAAAACAGAAACTATAAATGATGGACATATTCAGATTTTAAAGCAACAATTAAGTGGACTATGGGAACAGGAAAATCACCTTACTTTGCTTCCAGGATATACTGGTAACATAGCCAAGGATGTAGATGCTTATTTATTGCAGTTGCATTGAGACACAGTCTACTATAAAGAACATTTGATTATTTAAAATGTCCCCAGACTAAGATTTAAAAAAAAAAAAGTCTCATCTGAGAATTGTGAATTGCGGAAGAAATCGAAACCTTTTTTTTTCCTTAAAAAGCCACATATGAAACCACTAATGAAACCCTAACAAACTATATCACACTGAAGTGGAAAAATATACAAAAGGAGCAGCTTCAACTTCAATGAGGTGAAAGTGCACAGTGAAGACTGTGGCCTTTGCTGCATTTGGGACTACTATGGTTATTTGGTAACATTGTTCAAGAGCTACTGGGTCTCAATGCAATCCTGCATAAGAATGTAATTCATGCTAGGGGTGCTGGGGTGGCTCAGTCGGTTAAGCGTCCGACTTCAGTTCAGGTCATGATTTCAATTTGTGAGTTTGATCCCCGTGTCAGGCTCTGTGCTGACAGCTCAGAGCCTGGAGTCTATTTCAAATTCTGTGTCTCTCTGGCCCTCCCCCTGCTTGTGCTGTCTCTCTCTCTCAAACATAAATAAACATTAAAAAAATGTTCTTAATAAAAAAAAGAATATCATTGATACTATGTCAAAAAGAAGACAGGACTTATTACTAGGAATCACAATGACCAATCATTGTGACTTTTTTGAAGATTGTGTTTTATAAGAAAACACTTAAATGTGCAGCCATTTTCTTATTTTGAAAAGATTTTGCAAGTTTAAACTGTCATAGGAAATAATCAATACTAAAAATTTGTTGTCCACACTGAGATACTGTGTATACAAAATGCCTTAATTACTAATAAGCCAATGTGTGTGATATGAATATCTGTTTAAAAAATTAATACCAACCATGCTTCTGGAATGATAAAATTATGGAATTAAATCAGGGGTTTGCAATCAGGTAAAATATTGTTAAAACTTATTCCATACCATTTTTAAAACTTGAGAATATTTTTAGTATCTCTGATTTTTTTTTTGCCAGAATTGTGTCATGTATGTATGTGCTATTCCTATATAAAAGGAAAAGATGAATATATATTTGTATGAATGCTTAACTAGAAATGTCCATGGAGTTGGTTAATTTATATTCACTTTTTATTGTATGTAGAGTTCTAATATTTTCAGTTCTGTATCATTTAAGCTTTCTTCATTTGAGTAAATTCACTAAATATTTCTAAAAAAAAAAGAAATGTATTTTTGTCAATATCGCCTTTTCAAGCAAGCCTTAATCACTCTTCATTAATTTATTCACTCATTTGTCCCTTTACTCTTTCTCTCCTTTCTTTCCATCTATTCGTAATTCATTCGTTACTATGTGCTGGGTATGTGGACCAAACAAAACAAAATAAAATAAAACTCAAACATGCTCAGCTTATGCCCTTCAAATGACTAAGAACCAGCTACCTTTCTCAGTAGTGCCTTCCCTCCTAGGAACATGCCCGGGTGCCTGGGTGGCTCAGTCAGTTAAGCATCTGACTCTTGATTAATGATCTCATGGTTTGTGGGTTCCAGCCCCAAAACTGGCTCTGCACTGATGGTGCAGAGCCTGCTTGGTATTTTCTCTCTCTTTCTCTCTCTACCCTTCACCTGCACACTTTCTCTCTCTCAAAAATAAATAAATAAATGAATTAATTAATAATAAATAAATAAGAAACATGCCAAATATTAATCAGTGGAACTAGGCCTTTTGCCTAAAACCATAGAAAAATTTAAGATGCATAGAATTATGTCTTGATACTTATATTTTAGAATTCTAATGGGTAAAATTGCGGCAAAATAAGAGGATTAAAATAATCTCTTTTGAATTTGGTACATGTATTTGCTTGTCATCATAACACTTTCTTTTATTGCTAAATAATAGAAATAATGTGTTTAGCTCCTAAAAACGTCCATCTGTTATCAAGCTAGGATATCTGTATTCTATTCTATGCAGTTATCTGTATTCTATTTTTATGTTTCCACATTTAAAATTTCCTTAGTAAGAATTCCTGGATTTTAATTTCTAAATGTTCCAACATTACAAATAGAATTACAAAGTTTGATGCCCAAATGCTATTCTGTCCGAAAGAAAATTTCTAAGTCATGAATATTACCAGAATGTTATTAAATGAATCTTGTGAGAAGAATCCAGGCCAATATGACGAGGAAGTTCAACCTACATCTGACTCTGAAGGAAACACATTTATATTCCCTCATTGCAATAAAGTGATGCCTGTTGGAGAAGATCTCCGTTAGTGGAGACAAGGATATTGTCAAGTTTTAGAAAGACATCTTAATATATTTAAAATTTTATGATGAACTTGTAGTTTGTATATCCAGGAAAATGAATGTATGACTCACGTTTTCCATATAGATAAAACAACAATCAAAATCACTGATGAGCTTATGAACAAATATATAAGCTTTTTTACTGTAGAATATACACAGTTTTGTAAAACTTAAAAAACAATTTTAAGTGATTGTTTTTTTGTTTTTTTTTTTAATTTTTTTTTCAACATTTTTATTTTATTTTTGGGACAGAGAGAGACAGAGCATGAACGGGGGAGGGGCAGAGAGAGAGGGAGACACAGAATTGGAAACAGGCTCCAGGCTCCGAGCCATCAGCCCAGAGCCTGACGCGGGGCTCGAACTCACGGACCGCGAGATCGTGACCTGGCTGAAGTAGGACGCTTAACCGACTGCGCCACCCAGGCGCCCCTAAGTGATTGTTTTGTTTTTTTTTTTTTTTATCAAAATAGGCATTTTCTGACAGAGAACTTAAAGTGTGAGGTGGGCAAGGTAATGACAAGTTTTTTTAAATTTTTAATGTTTATTCATTTTTGACAGAGACAAAGCATGAGTGAGGAGGGGCAGAGAGAGGGAGACATAGAATCTGAAGCAGGCTCCAGGCTCTGAACTGTCAGCACAGAATCCGACACGGGACTCGAATCCATGAACCATGAGATCATGACCTGAGCCAAAGTCAGACACTCAACTGACTGAGCCACCCAGGGACCCCCATACAATTTTAAACATGTAAATGATGACAAAGGCCTATAAATTTAATTTGACTGTTTCACTAAACCACCTAATAAAATTTGGAACCCAATGGAATGTTCTTTTCCAGAGCTCTCTTTTAAAGGTGAAGAGACAAAGGAAAAGTAAGTTTTGTTTATTCCTTTTTTAGTAATTTTTGCATTTAATAAGCATGACAATTTACAGTTCACAAAAGGTTGTTTTATACTTCTCTTTGCCACCTTAACTTCATCAAGATTTGTGTGTTTCCAAACTGAACAATGGAATGTCTTAAAATATATACATTTGGAAAGGTAATATTAATATCAATAAAAAGGATAAAAATAAAAGCAAACATAGAAGTGGAAATTTGAAGAATGACAGCGTGAAGAAAAGAATACATTAGTAGATGGAAAGAAAAATGTAACTATTTTTTAATTTACATAAATATTAACTTTCTGAATTAGCAAAGTAAACAATGTTGATAGTAATCTGAAGTCTCAAATTTAAAGACAATGTCAACATGAAATTGATAATTAGGTAGTAGTATCCTAGTACATTATTATAGTATAATCAACATCTAAATCACATTGTAAAGATGAGGACTCAGATAATATGAAAGCCAAGTTATTGAAACTGCGTATTTGAAGTCAAAAGTTCTTTCTTAACAGGGAAGAAATTTCTATAGTCATTGAGTAGGTGGCTCCCAGAGGACTAGAAAACTACTAAAAGAGAAAAATGACCTGTCAGATAATAATTAAAATTACCTGCAGGCTTAGCATTGGTGATATACCACAATCTTTAGAATGCCATGGAGACATCTAGTAAAATACCTCTTTCTTCATAAAATCTATTTTTCAAAAGGTTACTTGATAATATTTTCCATGAAACTGTATTTCCAACTCTATATTGAAAATGAATAGATGAATGGCATTTTCTTTATTTTGAAACTGTCTTGAAAGTCAACTTTATGGAATATATTTCTTCAATAACCCAAGGAGTTAGGGGAGGAAAAAAATCAGACATGGGATGTAAATAATAACAAGTGAAGAAAATCTAACAAGTATAGAGATGAAGGAAAATTGAAGGGCAGAAATATAAATGCTGTAATTTTATCTCCACTTTTTCTCCTGAATGATGTTGAATGCAACAATTAACCTGGCACTAACCTCCACCTACACTTCCCATTGACTCAATGGGAGCTCTTTACAGAGCTACAATTATGAGCTGCACATAATACAAAACTGCTACGTTGCTCATTTATCATCTCTCCTATTCTTTAAATATTTTATCTCATCTACTAACATGAAGGTTCCACTGACGTCAAATGCAGATATTTTGTATCTTAAGAGCTATAACGTTTATATACATCCCATATGAAAATGAAAGATAAATCTCATGTCTTTGCTTAAGATATGTCTTACACACATGAATCTTTGTCTTATATAACCACTTGTCTGAAGACAAATGGCAATCACTGTGCATTAACACATTATGATGCTGAAAGTCTCTGGTAGGAATGTTGTCCAAATAAAGACTTGGGGTAAGGAGAGGAAGATTTCTCCTACCTGATAATATAATCTCTACAGGCTCAGTGACATGTTCCATTTTTTCCCGGGTTTTGTCTCTAATCTAAAAATTGGTGTTAATAGTAATTGTAACAAGAACGACATAAGTAACCCCGTGTATGCGCCGCCATCTAAATCTCCATAGCTATTCTCTCTCCTCGCCTAGTTCATTTTCTTCAAAACATTTCGACTGAAGGAACATATCATGATTTCAAAACTCATCTGGGAATGAAGAGGTTTCCTCGATAATTTCCTAAAGCTTTTCTTAATGAGCATCTTATCCTCGGTGTAATACCATATTTTGTTTATATCCTATCCACATTAAAATTTCTCATCTCCCAATAAAGAAAATGGTAGTCAGTGCCATCAAACCAATGAATCGAGCCATAGTTTGGTGTAAAGGTCTGTATCTATAACCTCAGAATGGATTTGTTGTCTTCAAATGTGACGTGGCTAGAACATCCCTCATTGATATGGATAATTTTGACTGTTTTATCCAATTTAGAACTTGTAATCATTTTTCTGTAATAAATCCTAATATACCATTTCAAGAAGAGCCACATAGGACTTTCTCACTCAAAAAGCTCTAAGGGCCTTCTGAATAAATTCTAAGTCCCGAGAGTGACTCCCAAAGCCTTCTGCAGTCCCTGCCATTCCCCTTCCCTGCCAGTTTCTTTCTCGCCTTAACATTTGTTTACTTCATGTCTTCCATGTTCTAGTAAAGTGAACCGTTTCAACAATAACACGCATGCCATTGTTTCCTGACTCCATTTACATGCTCTGTCAGTTTAAGTAAAACGTCTTCTGATTCTACCTCCATCTAACAAATCCTCCTATTTTTAGATACCCAGCATAAATGCCATCTCTTCTATAAAGCCTTCCGTGTTCCACATAATGCTTTGTTCATATGTCTTGTATGTTGCATTTACCACACACTACCCTGTTGTGCAGATAGTTGTAATCTCAAATTTAATCTCTCTGGATCTCATTTACCACTGTTGGTTAGATTTGATGTTCTTTACCATCTTTTACGGCTCAAAATTATCATTATATTTTATTTTGACTCTAGAGAAACACAGTGGATGCAACTTGTTCAATTATATATATGTCAATATCAATGCTGTCTTTTTAAAAAATAATTAGATTGCTTTCTCTCTGGGTAGACCAGAGTACCGGCACATGTATTTACTAAGTAAAAGCACTTAATCTTAAGGAAAAAGAAATCAGCTTCAAATATTTTAGTAGGCCTAGTATAATTTACAAAATGTTAATAATAAAAATTATAGGATTAGTATGTATTGCTTCAGACAAATGATGGCCCTCCCTATTGGAAACTCCTGGCCAGAAAGTGCGCCAGAGTTGAGTGTTCCCTCCAGCCATGTTTATTCAGTCAGATAGTCATGATGGAAAGATGACTTTCACAAGATTAGTTCAGTGCTATAGGAAGGAAATAAGGACACTAAACAATGGCTAACCCATAAACTATAGAATGTTATGATCTACTTTGAAGAACATTAAAGAGAGTAATTCACAAAGCCATTCAGAGTCCACAGTTTGGCATTTAAGGGATTCGAGATCAGAAGACCTTACAGACCCAGTCATTATCAGTGAACGCAGGAGAAAAATCCCTCTAAGACTGACTGAACCTGGACCTATAGCCACTTTTATCAACTCTATAAAATAGTTGCTTCAGATAGTCTCTACTCTTCCCAGACCCACTTTTATCTCAACAGATGGGCTTGTTTCCTACATCATTGAAATCATAGAAGCCCTGCAGTGGGAGCTTTGCCAATCACTTCACAAACTCTACAAACCTGCCTGCAACAGCTTCTATTCTCTCCTCTTATCAAGACCTATCTTGCCACCTATTCTCTGGATCCCTCTTACCTTCTCCTGCCCTCTTGATAACCATATGCTACCTATTATTGTTTCTCCTGTATCTTCAACCTTCCATCCCTGGTAGCTACTTCTCTCTTAAAAGTATTTAAATATGCTCAAGGATTTCCCTTAACACACCATAAATATTTCATCTTTGGAGAATTTTTTTCTGAATCCCCAGATTGGTTTAGGTTATAGACTCTCATTGCACCATGTACTTTCCTTAATAGCATTTATAACTTTTTAAATTGAGAAATAATTCAATAAATACCAATTAATTCCAGTAGGGTACTTGTTGTCTTAAAAACTGCTTTATCATCAAGGCTTAGCACATGGTAATCACTTGACATGAAACCACAGAATGAATGAATGTATTTTCCTCTCTCTCTCTCTCTCTCTCTCTCACACACACACCCTTCTGAAACAAATGGCTTGCATAAGTACTTGTAATAAAATTTTCTCCTAAGCTTTAAAAGAAGCACCAATATGTTGATTGTTTTAGTATTTGCAGAGTGGTATAGGAAGGAGTGGTAGAGAGAGAAAAGAGGGTAGAGTCCATGGTGGTGGTCACTGTTTACTCTGAATTGCCCATATACACGGGCACCCATTCCCTTGGGAGGCCTTCCCTTGTATTTTCCAGGGATCAGGGAAAACAAGTGCCACTGCTTATTAAAACAACTGTATACAAAAGTATGCCTTACATTAAAGCTCCCCATTCATTTTTCTGTATTATCTCTTTAATACATAATTATTTGTGATAATGTATGACAGCAATTCATTTGCAAAGTTCAAAACTAACTTTAGTATAGAAATTCAAGAGTGAATATTTATGTACACACATACATATACATGCAACACACACACACGGTTAAAGTGGAAACCAAATAGAGATTAAAATAAAAATACTAGCAGTCTTTTAGGATAGAGATGATTTTTGTAACTCTGTATAAATACCCATTTGACACTGATTGTAGTTGCAATAAATATAAGACCAGTAGAGAGCACTGCTTGCACTAAATTTTTAAATATTCTTTCGAATACTAACTAGTAACAACATTTAATGAAAGGATATTATTTTTCATCTTAAATATTACTTATGTTTTTCTCCAATTAATGATCAATGTGTTCTTTTTATTTGAAAAATAAGGTACTTAAACATCTTTTGTTTTCATGGTGTTCCTATCTCATTTCATTTGGTGGAAATAGAAAAATCAATTAAAAAAACATCTAAAAGTGAATTTTTAAGTTTTTAATTTTCACTTGCTTTAGACATATATACTGTTAGCTTCTTTTTTTTTTTTAATTTTTTTTTTCAACGTTTATTTATTTTTGGGACAGAGAGAGACAGAGCATGAACGGGGGAGGGGCAGAGAGAGAGGGAGACACAGAATCTGAAACAGGCTCCAGGCTCCGAGCCATCAGCCCAGAGCCCGACGCGGGACTCGAACTCACGGACCGCGAGATCGTGACCTGGCTGAAGTCAGACGCTTAACCGACTGCGCCACCCAGGCGCCCCTATACTGTTAGCTTCTTAGGTGAAAATTATGGTAATCATCATTGACTTTCTGAATTGCTGGACGGTGCATCATACCACATATTTTAGACAGAATAATGGACATCAGTCTATGGCAACTAATTTTTTTAAATCACTTTGTCATCTTAGGTTTCAAAAATTCAATTAAATATAACATTTCTGTAGCTAAGAGGTGTCAGCTGGTGTATGATAGAATGTTAATGGAGCAGGAATAAAATAGTCACAGGTATTATAATCTGGAAGCATATCATTGAGAATGGCCACATTTAGCACTGGATTATACAAAAGTACAAAGCTTTCACTGAGTGGAATCTACGTTCATAATGATGATATAAATAACAAAGATTGTCAATTGTAGCACTGTTTGACATAGAAAAAAAACCTAGAAAAACCTGGAAGAATACCTGTAAGAGCCTATTTCAATGGAATTTTGTGAAGTACTTAAGAAATGTTATGTATATCTATATGGATTGCTATGAAAATATCAGTATATAAAATAATCAAGGTGTAAATATGGTGTAAAATATAAAGCTATTTGAGCTTTTATTTATTTATTTTGAGAGAGAGAACACGTGTGCATGAATGGGGAAGGGGCAGAGAGAGAGGGAGAAAGAGAATCCTAAGCAGGTTCTGTACTGTAAGCATAGAGCCCACACAGGGCTTGATCCCACCAACCGTGAGATGATGGCCTAAGCCAAAATCAAGAGTCAGATGCTTAATCCACTGAGCCACCAGGTGCCCCAAAGCTATTTGAGTTTTAAAAAAGATATGTGCATACACATGTGTGTATCTATAGAAATTAAAATATTGTGTATAATATTTAATACATGTATAATATATAATATTTAATAAGATATGTATAATATAATAATGCAATAATATAATGTGACATAATATGTATAATATTTGGAATAATACACCAAAAAAAATCCCTGTTAACATTTATTGCTTGCAATGAGTGAGAGAGCTTTTGCAGTACCTTTTGAGAATTGTTTTCCATGTGCATGGTCTTACACTTAAAATTTCAAAACAAAAACACTTGTTAAAAAGAGAATACAGAAACCATATAAAATATTTAATAGTTTATTTACTTGTCCTAGACGAACGGTAGAGATTTGTTTACTCTCCCCATTTATCTGCCAAAAATATTTGTTTGGCTTGATTTGCCACTACTGATCAAGGCAAAATTCCAGGTGACAGGAACGTGAAGATATTTGGAATTCAAACCATTTCTATTTGCCTCACTTTTTTCTTATTCTAGTTAAATCCTCAAGAAGCCAAAATACAAGTCATAATTGGATTTATTATGTGAGTACATGCTTTGAGTAAGAAGTAAAATTAAGAAATCTTTAAAAAAGGAAATTTCTCAGAGACACTATTTCAGGAGGCAGATCTACCTTGTAACTACAGACTCTGGAAAAGGCAAAGTGAGATTATAAGTGTCAGAAAGGGCCACTGACATAGGCAAGTGGGTAAGAGTTCATCCAGTACCAGAAAGGCAGGGAAGGCAGAGAAGCTGAAAGAGAGGAACTTAGTTTAAAAGAGCATAATTTGGGGCACCTGGGTGGCTCAGTCAGCTAAGGGTCCGACTTCGGTTCAGGTCATGATCTCGTGGTTTGTGAGTTCGAGCCCCGTGTCGGACTCTGTGCTGACAGCTCAGAGCCTGGACCTGCTTCAGATTCTGTGTCTCCCTCTCTCTGCCCCTCCCCCACTTGTGCTCTGTCCCTCTCTGTCTCTCAAAAATAAATAAATATTAAAAATAAATAAAAATAAAAAATAAAAGAGCATGATTTAATCCAACTGCTAAATTACAAAAACAAACAAACAAAAAAACTAAAAACAAAAATGAAACAAAACAAAGACAAAAAACAAAACCAAAAACTTAATGCTTTGGGTTGGGGTCAGAAATTTAAATGCAAACCAATTAAAATTGTAGCAATTTTTGCTTTAAATTAGAGCACTGGAGGATAAAAATGAGAGTTTTAAGCTCTGTTCTGAATGTGCTGTCCATGCTAATTTTGCATTTTGCTGTTAAGCTTGCTAATTACTGACATATATGTCCCTCAGCACACCTACAATAAATTCTGTTACTAGCCTCAATTACTGTACTGTATCACAATCTGGGAAGAATTCAAGGATGCCCTTTTCATCTGTTTCTCCCTAATATCCTTAATTAATTCCATAGCACCAGAATTAGAGAAAAATAAATAAGTTGAGCTGGATTTTTTTTTTAAGTCAGGATTGAGGTGTTTTTCAATAAAAACCCATGTAAACCATATTTTAATTGAAGCTGAGAACCTAAACAAACAAACAAACAAACAAGCCTTGGCCACAGTGCCCTCTTCAAGGATCAAGGTAAGAGTGTTCTCTTTTCACCATAGTCAGATTCTCCAACAATACAGATGCCCAATTACAATGATCACATTCCTCCTTTTTCTTTAGTTTCTCATCAAAAGATCCTGGCCCACTTGGTTAGCAATCCTTTGATTCAAAACCGCAAAGAGTAGCTTCCTGTTCAAAAGTATAACATTTTATGCTAGTCAGCACTCCATCAACTACGGGGTACATTTGTCATTTAAACAAATTTTCTATCAAGTACAATGTGACCTATTTTCTGACCATTCTAAAGTAGACTTACCCCCTGAAGCATATTTCATCACAACTTCCTTTTTTATTTTTTTTGTGGACTTTGTGGTGTGCTGGTAAATGTTTAACTTTCCGGGGTGGGTGGGGGGAGAAGAAAAACAAAACAAAAAACTTCGCATAGAGTATTTGCCAATGCACAGGGTGTAAATGCTCCCACCGTGGCCATTTGTACGTGATGTCACTGAAAGCAATGTTGGAATATTATGCAGATAATTGGGTCTTGTGAACAGTGTGAACAAGTTTCAGCAGATCACTGTTTGTGGTTGTTACCACTACCTAAGATTACTTGGTATAATGACTGTTTCTTCGTAGTTTATCTGTTTCCCTTCATAAAAACTAAGGTGCATAAGAAAAGGGACATATCCTATTTTACCATCGAATGTCTCCAGCCATAAAACAGTGCCTGGAGCATAGCAAGGACATAGTAAGCAGTTTTTGTAAAACACGTAATTCTCCACTCAAAATTGAATACATTAAATGTTAAAAAATGTAACAGTAATAATTGCTTTTATTGAACCTTTCCCAAAGGTTGTGAGTTTTAAACATTTGGAAATATCTCCTAAGTAGATGTGAGAACGAGATAAGTCCAGTATCCCTTGAAAAAATCATTTTATCTTGCTTCTCTTAAATCTCTTAGGCTTTCTCAGTGGTGTATATAAAAGGTTGGGATGCATAAAGAAAAAAAGAAGAAACTTGTGAGCTTTGAATTTAAATTTCATTATAAAAAGATCAGTCACAATTTGCAATTGTGAAAACAGAAAAATGTTCATTTCAAAATGAAACAAAAACATCGTTATATTCAATGAGTTAAATAGGCATAAATAAAAAACCCTAGTACCAGAAAGACTTTGGACTTATTATATGTGCCATTGCCTGTGGCAGAATCAGAGTACAAGTTAATTATTATACTTATGATTTGCAGGATAACTGGTAATGTAAAAAAATGCAAATAAGACCGTACCACTGAGGAAAAATTATTCATATTTCAGGTTTCTGTCTCTCAAAGTCTTTTTTCGTTTTTTTGGAAAGAAATAAAAAATAATTAGAATTGACTTTTTGTATTTTTATTTCATCTTTAATTTTCTAACATCCAACTCTGAATTAGTAACTCTTCATTTCATTCTGATGCGAGTGATTTTTAAATTTTTTTTTTTTCCAACGTTTATTTATTTTTGGGACAGAGAGAGACAGAGCATGAACGGGTGAGGGGCAGAGAGAGAGGGAGACACAGAATCAGAAACAGGCTCCAGGCTCTGAGCCATCAGCCCAGAGCCCGACGCGGGGCTCGAACTCACGGACCGTGAGATCGTGACCTGGTTGAAGTCGGACGCTTAACCGACTGCGCCACCCAGGCGCCCCGCGAGTGATTTTTAATGTAGATGCTACAATACAATGTTTTTTCTTATCTGCATTGTATTGGTACACTTCATTGTATGACGGACACAAAGTAGTTCATAAAAAGGTTCATTACATTTCTGTTAATTAGATTATCTTTCACAACCTGACTGTCAGAGGCCCTCTTTAGGTTTTTCTTTTACTCCAGATTAAATAGCTTTTTTCCCCCCAAATATACACCATGTCTGTTCTCCCATCCCTGGTTTTGCTCTGCTGCTTCTGGGAATGCCCTTCTCCCTATCACTGTCTTTTGTAAACCTAATGTTATTCTAGACCCAGTTCCGTCATCAAATCATTCATTCTTTGCACAGCACTTAGTCACTAATTGATCTCTTTCGTGTTTGTTTATTACTCTGTTTATTGTCTTTCTCTCTCCTGCAGAATATAAACCAAGTGAGAATAATTGTTTACTGCAATATCCCAGTGCCTAGAACAGTGCCTAGTATATAGCAAGTGCATTAAGCATTTGTTAAATGAACAAAGTAATAATCAAAACAGATCCAAAGATTAAATAAACTTAGTAAGATTCTATATTTATGATGACTAAAAAAACACAAACATTTACATTCCAAAGTATAGTTTGGCACTTCATCTTAATCTAGTGTTATTTTGACAAAGCTGTGAGAATCAAGGAAGATAATGTGATATCTTGAATAAGTCAAAAATAATTTCTAACACCTAAGGTTGAAAGAACTCCAGTTTCAAGGTGCTATTTTCCTCATATGAAACTGTGTTTATTATACTCCATTTATAATCTAACTAAACTCATTTTCTTGGTATACTAATTCTTCATGCAAACACTCACCTGGTTTTGTCATATAATTCAAAAAGATTCAATTAAGTGAAACAGACCTTAACATAGGTTTGAAATACTTTTTTAGAAAAAACAGATTTTATATTTCAAAGTAGGTAGTCATTTTAATATTAATCTATATGGATATAGAATGGATTCAGGATCACACTTCTTTTCTCCTTTGACCTAAATTTCTTCCATGCATTCCTCTCTTTGAGGATAACTCAAGCATAACAAAAAGAGAGAAGAGATATTTTATACATACATTACATATATATATATGTTACATATATATAAACTACATATATATTATACATATTACATATATATTATACATATTACATAATTACAAATATAATATAAAAGGCTGAATTCCCTAAATCTCCAGTAATACAAAATGAGGTGTAATATTTCTTAGCAGAAAGCACAGGAGCTCTTGAACCTCGGTGCTACTATTCTTAAGCAAGGTGCTTAACCCCTCTGCTCTCAGTTTACTTATCTATAAAATGGGATAACAATACCTACTTTTTTGGACTAAAAAGAGGAGAGAAACCAACCTGGCACTAAGCCTAGCATATAGTAAGTGCTCAATAATCATTTATTGAATTAAT
This sequence comes from Herpailurus yagouaroundi, assembly GCF_014898765.1. Classification (NCBI taxonomy): domain Eukaryota; kingdom Metazoa; phylum Chordata; class Mammalia; order Carnivora; family Felidae; genus Herpailurus; species Herpailurus yagouaroundi. Next base: position 38,292,041 of record NW_024412413.1, read on the forward strand.
GAATTCCACTGAAAACATAGTTACCACACATATACTATACATGATTTAATGAAAGACTGTAGTGATTGTGTAACCCAATAGCTAAGGTACAAGTGTAATTACAGGTGTTTTACAATTCCCTGAGTAATACACAATCAACAAAGCAAAAAACATATGAATAGATCAAATATATTGACCTTGATGAAATGCTATGGTTAGTATAGTAGTGATCCAGGCAATTATTCATGAGACCTAAGTATGATCACATCTACTGAAGCAAAAGAAGAGGATAAGGAACTTTTCTTATGTGTCTGCATGTCTTAAGCAGACACTCACAAATACTATTGGAGATAGTTATTCATATTCTATAAAAAATAAATCTTAACAGATAATGCAGTGTTTGCTGTTAATTTTCTACACCTACATACACATAAGCTAAGACACTGAACTTGTCCCTACTAGAAATAATAACTAATGAATATATGGTGATTTGTGCTTTCTCTTACTTTTTCTTTTAATCCTTACAAAAGCCCTACAGGGTCAACATAGAGAATGATAGAGCAAATTTTCAATTAAGGAGCTCAAGTTATAAGTATAGAAACACGTTATAAAATGTTTGGTGCTGGGGATATATCAGAAAACAAAAAGACAAAAAAACTAATTTTATAGACCTTACAATCTGGGATTTGTGTGGAAATCGGTACAATTATGGCTTTTAGACTTATGAATAAAGCCACTCAAACGCATATTCATAATAAACTATGTTGTTAAAAGAGCTACATTAGTGACCAAGAGATTTGTATGTTCTTTTCATCTTCAGTTATTGAATGAGGTTGGATATTTGTGCAAATCCACAGAACATACTCTACTGTTTATTGTGCACAATTAAACTTTTCTCTGTTGTTTTGATTTAAGGGATGTGAATAATGATAACCATAGTTGTTGCTTCGTCCTGTCCTTTCTATGCTGCTTGGAGCACTTACTTCATGGAATTCTCACAGCTTGCTCATTTTTTGTCTCCCAACTTGGACTGAGCACTGTCCAGGGAGAGGGCCAACTCTCTTTAATCTCTGCATGGCCAGCACCCAGCATAGTGCTTGCTGGACAGTTCATGTGGGATGTATGTTTGTTGTATGAGTAAATGTATATAAACTTTACTGTTTCCAAAGCATGCTTACATGCAGAGTATCATCAGACCTTCACAAAACTCAGTTTGATTGCAGGGTAGAATTACTTGTCTCATTTTACAGAATCTCAGTGAAATGGAAGGTTATTAATTCCTTTGTTTGACAGATGAGGGAAGGGGATCAGTGAGAGATTACATGATTTCTGAAGAGCACATAACTAAGACTTGAATTTCAAGATCAGGGTTCTTTCTTAAACACTAAGTGAAAACACAGGCATTTTGAACTACTATTTTAAGTATGTCTTTAGGATCTATTTGGTGTGTGGCCAGGCATCTTTGACTTGTTCGAATCATTGGTGAAATCTTGCTTTTTTTTTTTTTTTAATGTAGAAAATGGGATAGAAAAGATCTTCAGAAACCAGTGGTTTCTATAATCCGAAGACAATGAAGTAGATAATATGCAAATATTTTGCTATAAAACAGTGTCTGCCTCTAAGAGTAGATTGCTAGCCAAAACAATTCTGCTTTGTCATAGGGAAGGGGATGGAGACAGCCTTGTCATTTTCAATCCTGAACCCACAGTCATCACCATTCTGCTTATATAAGATTTCTATATGCTCCTTATTTTCTTGATCAGAAAGTGAAAGTCCCGACAGTGGCAGGATAGTGAAAACAGTCTGTTGGGGTGAAGGGGTCACAGTCAGTATTTGAAAGTTCTAGTCATGGAATCTTTACCAACTGACTCTAAAATGACCCTTTTAATAGCATCATCTCCCCGTAGACCACAGGCTACATGAAGGCAGGAACTGTCCTGAACCCCCAAGTCAGACCATGGCACGGGGCATGGAACACTCCTAGCTAATTTCCTGTCACACATGCTAATTAATCAGTAAGTGGCAACTCTCAGTAACCACTGACTGACTATAAATTACCGGACAAACTGCTAGGTACTTGGTACATGTTCTTCAAACCGAGTGATAGAAATTTCCCTTTGTGTTTTTTGATTCAAAATCATTTTTAAGAAGTTTGTGTTTAAAGTAAGTAATTTTCTAGGCAATACACTCAGGTCCTTAATGGAGACCTAATGATGGAACCCTGGCCTTAAGTCAGTTATCTTATATACTGTTACAAATCAACATTCCAAAGGGGGGGGGTACTTTAACAGAAATTAACAGCAACTATAATGAAATCCCAACATTTCTGAACTAGAAGCATTTTGTCTCTAAGGGATGGGATTACCGGATTGACAAATTCTCCGAATCTGAAAAAAAAAAAAAAAAATCCATCTCTCCAACTCCCTCCCTCTCCTCCCCATCCCCTTTCACTCCGCCTCCCCCCCTCCCC
>NW_024412413.1:38294589-38367385 GCF_014898765.1 Herpailurus yagouaroundi
CCCCGGCACACCTACACTCTGACCATTTATATTTGAGTGGAAAGTTGAAAGCGAACACCACACCGGCTGCACCCATCCGGCGCTCGTTGGGGTGGCATAGCAAAGTTCTAGGGCAGAGCCTTCCTGCCCGGAGCCCGCGATGCAGCCGCCTTCCGATACCTGCTCAGCTTCACGCCGCAACTGAAGGTCCGCCCGCCGCGGAACAGTTGCGTCTCCATCTGGCTGCCAACCCACCCAAGCTTTCTTCTCCTCCACCACCACCACCTTCCCTCCTTCCCCCCCGCCTCCCCCTCCTTTCCGTCTTCCCTCTCCACCCCCGCCCCCAATCTCCTCCTCTTTTTCTCACTACAAGCGGTTGCTGATGCTGAAGCCGAGCGTCACTTCGGCTCCCACGGCAGACATGGCGACATTGACAGTGGTCCAGCCGCTCACTCTGGACAGAGGTAAGGGAGCGGCTCGCCCGCCAGCCCACTGCGTCCCCTCTGCCTGCCCCTCTGCCCCTGCCAACTCCCACCGGGACAGCCGGACGCGCTCGAGCAGGGGCTGCGGGGCGGGCGAAAACGAGCGTAGAAGGCGTTCGCGCCAGGAGCAGGACACTTTCTTCCCCTTTCTCTGCCCGCCACGTCCCCACTGCCCCCGCACGCTGCACTCGCCGGGCCGAGGGATGCCTTCGTCGGGCTCTGGCGCCCCCGCCGCCACTCCCAGCCCCTCGCCGGGTCGCCTAGGGGCCGCCGGCTTTGTTGGAGCTGAGGCGCAGGGACCGGTAGGCGCCCGGGCTCGGGGCTGGAGAGGGGCAGGGAGGAAGCTCGCCGTGCCGGGCGAGGGCGCCTGCAGCCGGAGACCAGGGAAGCCTGGCGAGAGAGCCGCCTGCTAGCCAGCGCGGCCCGGGGAAGGGGGGTGGGGGGGTGGGGAAGGGGAGGGGGGGGAGAAGGGGAGGGGGGGGGTCCAGGAGGGAGGAAGTTTGTCCGGGCGCCGGGGAGGACGAAGGTCGGTCCGGCTGCGGGTGCTCAGGCGGCCGCCCGGGGGCGGAGGAGGCGCACCCGGGGTGGCCTGTGCCGGGGCGCACGGCTGCCGGGCTGCGGCGGCGGGGAGTCGCCCTCGGCCGAAAGGGCAACGCGGGGCGCGGGCAGCAGTGGCCGGGCTAGGGGCGCAGCGTCGCTGCAGCGGAGCCCGACTCTGCTCGGCTTCGTGCTCCGAAGGTGGCCGGGGTGTCCTCTGCCCCCGCCACCCGCAGCTCTCCGGTGGTGGCAACTCAGTTTCTCCTGCCCCAGCCAGCCTGGTTTCTCTCCCAGCCCGGGCGCCAGCGCGATGCCGGGGCTGCGGAAGGCGCCGGGACGCTGCGCAGGCTGGGTTGAAATTCAACTCTTCTGACCCGCGACCCTCGGCGCCCTGCTCTCTGACTTGAATGGGGGAAGCAGTGTTTGCTTCCCCCCAGAGCCTTGCCAAGCCTAAGGCTAGAAGGCTCCGCTGCGCTGGGGGCCTCTCTGGAGCGCGCGTGCGAGGTTATACCTGCGCCTGTGTGTTCAGGTTTCCTTTCTGGCTTCCGACGTCTAGTTATGTTGGCGCTGGAGTCCCACGACGCCGCCGCAGCGGAGGACACCTGCTCGTCCCGGTCCGCAGCGGCCGGATTTAGGACCCTGGGCGGCCATTTGGAGATGGTGTGCTCAGTCGAAGATGATTTAGTCCGATGTGCCTCTAAAAATATTCTTCTAGCAGATTAAACTGGACTGTGGAGCAAAGCAAAAGAGCATCCTGCTGCGAGTACAGTGCAAAGCCGGTGAACTCAGTAGGGCTTTAATTTGGAGAGACTGAGGATGACTAACGCAATCTGTTGGCGCCAGAACAGATATTATGTGGTGCCCATAGCAACCTTACTTGGGGTAAGAGTTGAAAAATTAGCCAAAAAAAAAAAAAAAAAGTAATAATTGATTTTGTGTTGGAAAATGTTGATTTGCAAGTTAGTAAATTAATAACAGTACTTAAAGAGCTCAGAAATGCACTCTATAATCCATGAATGCACCCCAGTATCATCATCTATAGTAAGCAGGATAAATCCATTGCCACTAAGCGCCGAACAGATGGCGAGCTATTAGAAATTATAGATTTCCCATGAATTTCTGTTTTAATGTAATGGGCTCTTATATTGTCCCATTACTAAATCAGTCTTTAAACATCCCAAGTAAAACGACTACATTGGGAGAAAAAACAAACTCCAAGAAAACTGCATACCTGGGCAATTTTACATATTGCTACCGCTGAAAATATTTCACTTTTTGGATTTTATCCTGACCCTTAGATTCCTTACTCAGTTGTGGAGAAGAACTGCAGTCAGACCTAGATCTATTCTTAAAGTTTGTTCTTGTTCACAGCCAGACAGTACCTGTCCTTTCCAGTGTGATTAGGTCCATTTAGTAAGTAGCTCAAGAGGCAAAATGAGGCTGTGGATGTAACTGAATAAATTAACTAGAAGCTAACTGCAAAGTATGTAATTAACGGATGATGGGTTATTGACATCATTGCTGTGCATGAAGTCAAATATTTTTCCCATACCTTATTAAAATGTGATTAATTAATTGATTAATAGCATCATTAAACCAATGAAAGAAGGGGTTCTGAAAATGTTCCTACAAAAAAACCAAAGTCTTTTTAAAAAGGCAGCATAATAATATGTACATTGGACCCATCTAGTTATAACTGTCATACTTACATTGGATGGCTTGGTTAGCATCTTTGGGCATCAGTTCTTTTGGGGGGAGCAGGGGGGTTGTTTGTTTTGTTTTGTTTTGGTTTTTTTTGCTCCATAAGGAATTTAGATGAGATGATTCTGACACTGTGCAGCTTTAACAGTCTATAATTCGATTAGTTGCAATCAGAACTCAGTGTCTGGTCATCTACTGCAAGGTTTTCCAGATTACTCCCTCTCCCAGGTTGTTGCGGTGCCCTTTGATGTGCTTGGAGGTCACTCACTGATTTGGCCCTATCAAAGCATTTCTCATATGCTGATGATGTATCTGTCTCCTTACTGAATGGTGCTCCTTGAGGGAAGAGACCATTTCTAAAATCATCTCGGTATTCTCTGTGCCTGTCATAGTTCCTGATGCACAGTAGATCAAAAATTAATGTAAGTTAGTGTAAGTGAACTAAGGACTGCAGTGATTTAAGCAATGTTAAAAGATAGGGATTTAGTAGTGAACCAAGGTACAGTTCATAGATTCGCAATATTTTGGCCCTGGGAAAGATGGCAGGAAGAACACAGGCCAATGATTCTTAACCTTTCTTTTCCGTTGTGTGCTTGTTGGATTCCAATCAGTAACCATAGCTCACCAAAGTTATGATTAATAACCAAGAGGAGTTGGGGCAGGTGGGCAAAGGAGAAGAAGGAAAGAAGATGCTTGACCAGACCTTCCAAGGGCATCTCAGCAAACCTAAAGCATGAATCCATAGTTTGATTTTTTTCTAGCATCTTTCCTTTTCAAGTGAAAAATATTGAAGAAGCAATGATAAGTATTTTCAAGGTTACTCTACTAGTGAGTGGGACATTTTATGCTAAAATTTAGATTTTCTTGTTTGATGCCCTTTGGCACCATAAACTGATTTATCTGGAATCTTCAGGGCAAAGGTTTTAATTAAAGAAATCAAACCTACGATTGAAATTAAGATTTACTCCTCCCAGAATTTAAAAGATACTATCTGAAAGCAAGATGCTCAGAGGTCTGCACTAGCTTCTTGGATCTTATTTGGGAAGAAAGCCTTTGCCAAGATCAGACTGGGCCCTGGAAGGGATGAACAGAGTTACTTAAGGTTTTCACCACTCTGTGCATATTCCAAACTCTTTTCCACCTGTCATTAAGACCTCAGATTAACCCTGTGTAGGCCTCTGGGTGGCTATGAGCCAGAGTAGGCTCCTGTTCACTCTGGTCCCAGTACTTTGGATTCTTCACTAACCCATTGAGTGCCTGGTATAAGCCAGACCCTACTGTGGAATTGGTTAATACAGTGGTAAGCTAAACAGACATATTCTAGTCTCTGTGGCAATTAGAGCCCATGCGGGGAGAGAGATTAATACACACACATACACCCGCACACACACGTACACAATTTACTCATTCAATAAATATTCATTCCTTGAATGTATGTATCATATATGTGTGTGTGTGTGTATATATATATATATATATATATATATATATATGATAATAATATACTATAGAAATGCCAGAAACAAAGTTTCTGCTTTCCTGGTCCTTAAGAGTGTAGTGGGGGGTAATAGATAATAAATAAGGGATTAATTAATTCAGCAAATAAGTATTAAGTGTCAGCCTTATGGAAAGCACTGTTTTCAGGTTTGTGGCTAATGAACATAAGAGATAAAGTCTAATGGAGTTTATACACTAATGAGTGAGTCACGCACAGAACATATACACATAAAACTGTAAGTGCCACGAAGAAAAAATAAGACTGGGTCAGGGACAGTGGCAGGGGCTGCTGTTGTGCATATGATAGTCAAGAAAGGTCCTCCTTCCTAAATGGATGATGCTTGAGAAAAGATCCAAAGGAAATGAAGCAAACTTTGCAGATGTCTTGGGGAATGCACTCTGGAGAAGGAGGTCACGTGTGCAATCTGGGAAAACAAGGAAGTCAACGTGGAAATGGGAGCACAGGGAAGACTGGTGGAAAATGAATGTGTGAAGTTGGTGGCCAGGGGTCAGATGATGTATTTTATGATTAGGATTTTAGATTGGGGTTGAAAGCATGAAGTACTATGAAGACAATGGAAATGACAAAAGGATGGAGACTAATGGGGGAGGACCTATTTATTTAGATTGTGCTGGTCAAGGTAAGCTCCATGAGAAAGGAAAATTTAAACTGAGTTCTGATATATTAATAAGATTCTTAGGAACGGCATTCTGGATAATTCTGGATAAAGGGAAGAAGACCCTAAAAGCAACTAGTACGTGTATATCTTGACTACCATCCCATTAATACATCTATCACCAAACATATAATCAAAAAGAAAAATTACCAAGAAGTAATAGCACTCTAGGTATTCATCCTAGGATAGGAATATGGTTTCAAGTATACTAAGAGAAATCTATAGATCAGCTTTTGCTTCTTATTACTAGGCTAAAATATCATATAATTAAACTTTCAAAGGCATACCGAACACTGTAATTTACATGTCACTATGCATAAATCTACATGTCGAACCCAAGTGGTCGTAATATGAGATATAGTTGCTTTTAGTCTAGTATTTTATATTAGTGATATAGGAAGTAGTGCCTATAACTTACCCTTGTGGCAAAGAGGAGAGGCTGATAAGGAGATTAGTATGGAGTCTTCTCTGCCAGAGTTTAAGATGTTTATAGCAATTCTTCCCTACACCAGAGGTTAGTTTGCCCCATTATAATCTCTAAAACCAGGAATGACCTTCAGCTAAACTCAAGAGAACAAAGCAGGATGCAATCTACGATACTTAACACTTTTGTAACAACACAGGAATACTTCACTACATTCAAGACTCCATGGATTTAGGTACTTTCTTAAATATAGTAGTTCAGACTCTCCTTCACTCTCCATCTCAAGGTTGGAAAAGGAAATACAACAGAATTCTTCAAAATTTCACGTCTGTGTAACTTCTCCCTCTAACTTTAATCAGAGGGAGGTTTTTTTTTTTTAAATCATCATTCATAAACAAATAATACAAAACCAGGTCTTGGAGAAATAGGGATAAATAAAGCAATTGCTACGAGTAATTAAAATTATCTAATTTTAAATATTTGAGACTTTGTTAATGACACAATTGATAGTTTATAATCTGTATTAGGTGCCTATGTAAAATAAAATGTTGTCAGTCATCGAACTTTTTTCTGTGAGTTAAATACAACTGGGTTAAGTCACAAAAGTATAAATGGAAATCTTGATTCCTGGCTTCTAAAAAGAATTTTAATCTAAGATATTGATTAAACAAATCTTGATGTGTTTTCCCTTTTAAAAAAATAAAACTTTTAGTCCTTCAGAAATTCTAATATAAAACCTAAAACCAAGAGCTTATATTTTGTGGGTTTCAACCTTATGGGGGGGAAAAAAAACCGAAATTGAACGCAAATGAAAATCTCATGGGCACCACACTTTTCATGGAATTTGTGATACATTAAAATTTTTCTTTCTTTTCTTTTCACTTTTCAAGGCATGCAGAGCTTATTACTTTATATATCTCCCAATTCAAGCCTTGGGCAGCATATAGCTTTCTAATCGACTGTATTCACCAGTTTTTATAAAATCTATATTTGCCTGAAAATTGCTTTTGCTCACAGTCCAAAGGGACTTGCCCCTTTTCTCTCTCCTTACTATTTTTTTTAACATGAGGAGAGATTAAGAAAGGAAAATAAAAATTAAATTAGTTCAGGGTGCCTGAGTGGCTCAGCGGGTTAAGCATCTGACTCTAGATTTCAACTCAAGTGATGATTTCACGGTTCCACAGTTCTTGAGTTTGAGTCATGTGTCAGGCTCTGCACTGACAGTGTGGAGCCTGCTTGGGATTCTCTCTCTCCTTTCTCTCTGTGCCTCCCCCCCACCTTGTTCTATTTCTCTCTCAAAATAAGTAAATAAAAATTTAAAAAAGTAAGTTATTTCTTCTGTTGCTTTAAAGATGTATACCCCAGTGATCATGATTGTGGAGAAAAAAAGAAGAGGGGTTGACTATATACGGCTCTTGTCCTAAAACCTTCTCACAGCAGCAGCCAGAATGTTTTAGTCTACAAACATTAAGTGCTTGCTTGATTTCTCATGTTTTCTGTGAGCTTCACTACCCATTAAAAAAAATACTTTCACTGAACTTTTTTTTTTGGCAAATCAATGTTTGAGTCTTTCATTCTGCACTATATAGTTACAGAACTATGAGGGATCACAACTAGGACTTAACTATTAGTAAAGAAAAGGAAACATTGAGAGAGTAGCATCAAATGTATACTGGATCTTAGGGATGCAGTTCTAAGTGCAAAGCCAATAGAGAGTTCTTTTCTTAGTCTTGACATCTGTCGATTAGGATACAGTCTTCGTCAGATCAGAGACCATGCTGGATTTGTTTATGTAGAGCCCAACACATTGTTTGGCACATAGTTGGCACACCCTTAATATTTGTTGATTGAATGAGTGAATGCAATTGACCTAGCTGGACTCGTTATCATGGACACATTTTTAGTGCTTAAAAAACAAAGCCTTCCAACCTATAATAATATGAAAGGGATGACTACCTTACTTTATCACTTTGTTTCTATGCTTATGTGTAACAAACTCCTAAGAGTGACAGCTTTCCCCGGCCAAGAAAGGATGTGAAGTGATAGTATTGATATCATAGCCTACTTCCATTGCTCACCTCCACCCACTATTTTAACTTGTTATTTGAACCACATAAACTAAGGCCAAAATACAACTGAAAAGCAACCCCCATCCAAAAAAAAAAAAAAGTGTGTGTGTGTGTGTGTGTGTGTGTGTGTGTGTGTGTGTGTGTGTCTGTGTGTGAGGGGGAGAGGTCTAGCAGAATTTCCTCTACACACACACACAAACACACACAAGCTACACTGCCTCATCCTTTTTTAAAAAATTACAAATGGATGAATGAGAAAGCTGTGTCTTGATAAAGCAGTTAAAATGGATTTAATTTGAAATCACTCTGTGTTGGCAAGTGAGCACACATTTTAAAAGTCATATTGATTACATCAATGATTTACTAATGGTTTAAGTGATAGACAAGTTGTTTTATGATTGAATTTTACCACCGTTACGTGCTAGCTGAATTTGAAGACTGGTCTTATAAAACATAAATATGCCCAAGGATTACTTGCAAAAAAGTTATGTTGAATTGAAACTTATTTTGAAGTTATACTCGGATAGTTATCTGTATTGGACAGAAAACTATAGCTTCTTTTTTAAACTGATGGTAATTTCCCACAGAAATAATGTGGCTATTTCAGGTCCAGCCAGTTCTGCTATTTTTGTTTACTTGCTCAGTGTGGTGATAGTTCTGATATTTCAGTATAAAATCTGTGGTTTTTTTCCTACCAAAGAATTATCTGTAATCAAAAAAGGATAGGATAATGGGAATCCAAAGTGACAGTACAAGTTAAGCCCTCAATTTATACGGGGAAGAAAACCATTAAATTACAGCTGAATCTATTTAATAATAATAAAAGAGGTGGGGAATATGGCTGAGAGACTCCTGAAAGAGATCTTGGAGAAAAATTGGGGAAGAGCAGTAATTGCTGATGGACAAATATCCTGGGTTCCAAAAAGGTGAGAAAAGTGTCTTAGGAGACTACCGTTCAATCTACTGTTTTTTGCTTTCTGGCAAAAAAAGAAAAAAACTCTAATGATATTGATAAAAGAATGGGATATTGGTACTTATAAAAGAAAGTGGTGGTCCCACAGAGCCTACATGGGATCACTAAGAATAGATCTTGTCGAATTTCAAGTGTGTGCTATGGCCCTACCATCCTCATGACACCCATGACATCACAACTTTTATAGAAGCCTTGTAGAAAATGTAGAAATACGTCAAGTGGATGATTGCACTTTTGGATTTCTAGTGGTTGAAACACTACTACAAGGCAGTTTGCTTCTCTGTCCTATTCGACATTGTTACTGATATTTTGGATGAGAGTCCCTAGAAGATTTATGTAGGTGACATAGAACTAGGAGGAATAGCAAATTATCTGAGAAACCCTATCAATATTCTAAAATTATACCTAGCTGGAATAGCAGGTTACAATATAAGAGAAGAATATAGGGACAGTGAATATAGCCTTCATTCATTCATTCATTCATTCATTCATTCCACTGGGAAAAAAGGAGACAGCCTTGACTATTTATTGCTCTTGGTTAGACTGTCCAGTGAATACTGCCCCACTAGACTCCACTCAGTTACTTTGAAAACCACAGACGGGCCATGTCATCATGACTCAGTCCTGGGCTGGAGTTAGGGGTGGTGTCAAATGGCAAAGATGCATTCCACAGCCCACCTGCCTGATTTTGAAGCCCTGCTTTTCTGTTTACTAGCTCTGCAAACTTCCAAGGTTGCTAGACCGCTTTGAATCTCCATTGTCTTATCTGTAAAATGGCAAATGACAAAAATAGCGCTAACTCCATGAAATGTTGGCTTTAAATGAGCTAATATGTATGAAGTAGTTAGAATAGGTCATCCTAGGAACCACTCGACAATGATAATTATTTCTTCCTTGAGTCCTGGAAGTTCTGTACTCCCACCCTACTGCCAAGGGGCATAGACAGAAGATATTTCTTGTCTTCAGGCTATACTAAGAGGTAGAAATTATTTATTTTGGTATTCTCTAGAAGCAAGATGCATTTGGAAGTGCCTGGAGGTTGAAACCAAAAGTTTCCTCATTTGCCGACTTCCTCTCCCCAGATCACTTCTTTCTTGATGCTTAAATGACACTTTTCTTCATAATTCTATTGGAGTACTTACCACACAGGATTAACTTTTCTTTTTCTTTTACACTGCTGTCACCCTAACAACATAAGTTATTTACATCTATCTTTGTGTACCCGTTGCCTATCACAGTGTATTAAATAAATCACTGGTTTGTCTTCACATGTTGCATAGTTTTGTGGGGGGATAAGATTAGGTAAATGAGCTGGTGGCACAAGATGATAGCTTTTTATTCAAGAAAAATTCCCTACACCTATTCTGCCCAAAATTCAAATGAGTGCCTTCCAGGAATCAGTGAAAATCCTTTTACTGGATTATTGGAAATTATTCAACAAAAGTTGAATGACAAACTGGAAAAGCTACAGAATGACTTTAAGATTCAGTAATAGCTTAAGACAGGGATTTGAGTTTATGTAGATGTTCATTGTTTATGTTTGATTTGATTTATATGCAGATATCAAACAAATATGTATTAAATAGTTGACTGGGGAAAATACAACCGAAAACGACTTTTTAACTCCTTTTTAGGGCTATTTAATTGTTAGGCATCACAAAATGCTGAGAAACATACATGTGCCCCTCAGAGGTGTGAGCTCTGGTCCAGATGCCTGGGTTCAAATTCTACTTATCCTTGCCTCCTCCTTGGTATGTAAACTTGGCCTGTTGCTACCCTCTCTGTATTTGAGTTTTCACCTGTAAAATTGAAAATAGTATTTCTTTACCTCCTGAGATTGCTATAAAAATGAACTGGGAAAACATATGCAAGTGCTTAGAACTTCCAGGTCCATACAAGTGCTCAATACTGATTGATTATTCCCCACCTCTTCTCCCCAGGGCATGCATTTCCCCCAGTGCAATAAATGGGAAGTGCACAAGCTTCAGTTTCAGACACATAGAGATTTGAATTGCAATTCTGCCACTTACTATCCGTGGACACTTAAAATATTGCTTATTCTCTCCACATCTTAGTTCTCTCATTCTTAATGCAGGGATGACATTCACTTTGTGTGGGGATACAGTCCTTTGATTCTTCCTTCACTTAGTCATTCAAAGAGGAGTGAATGAGAGTCTACTTTGTGCCTGGTAGCAAGTCAAGGGCTAGAGGTAGAGCTTGCAGTCTAGGGAAGATGGACATTAAGCAGATGACTTATGATAACATAATTTAAGGATTATAATAATAGCTCACACATTGAGCATTTACTACATTACACTGCATCACATTACATAGACTACTACACAGCCAGGCGTTGCGCGTAGATCTCGTCTTTTTTTTTTTTTTTTAATGTTTATTTATTATTGAGAGACAGAGAGACACAGAGTGTGAGCAGCGGGGGGGTGGGGGGGGAGACACAGAATCTGAAGCAGGCTGTAGGCTCTGAGCTGTCAGCACAGAGCCCGATGCGGGGCTCGAACTCACTATCTGTGAGATCACGACCTGAGCTGAAGTCAGTCGCCCAACCAACTGAGCTACCCAGGTGCCCCACGCATAGATCTCTTCTTATTTCATTCCAGTTAGTCGTCAAAATGAGCCTTTGAGGCAGATGCTATTAGTATTTTGAAGATGTGGGAATTGGAGCCTTAAGAGGCTAAATAAAGTGATCGAGGCTCAGGCTGGTTTATTCTTGAGGCCTTCAGCTTACTCACTATGCTACACTGGAGAGCAAGGGCATAGGTGTGTAACAGGGTCTGTATCAAGCTTGGAGGAATTTGAACTTACTTCTAAGGGACAGAAGATGCAGAGGTGCTTGTAAAGTCTTCAGGAGACAAACAGACAGAAGGCACACCAGGAGAGCATGTGACCCTGGACTAAAGAGAAATGACTTTCTCCAATGCTCGCAAAAAGGACCTTATACTAATGTTGGTAAAGATTAACGTAAGTGATATTTAAAAAATTTTTTTTAACTTTTATTTTTATTTTTGAGAGACAGAGAGAGACAGAGCATGAATGCAGGAGGAGCAGAGAGAGAGAGGGAGACACAATGTGAAGCAGGTTCCAGGCTCTGAGCTGTGCAGCACGGAGCCCGACGCAAGGCTGGAACCCACAAACTGAGATCATGACCTGAGCCGAAGTCGGACGCTTAACCGACTGAGTCACCCATGCGACCCTAAGTGATCTATTTTACAAGTTTAGCACAATTATTATAAATTAGCAAGTGTTTAATAAATGGTTGTGCTTACTGTTGATTTCTTAATACTGAAGAGCAAAATACTCATAAATGCTAGTATCATGAAGTACTAGCAATATTCTGTTCCTTCCCATGTTGTGCCAGTGAACCAAGAGAAAATGACTGTGGCATTCAGATTACCTTTCAGTGACCTATATTGCATTGCCAAAATTTCTTTAATAGACATAGAATTTTGACAGGCTCTTATAAGCGAGTGATAATAGTGTCCCAAATCCCCTTTCCTTACAGTCCTTGCTTCTAAGTGGGATTAGTGAGAGGAATTTGGGAATATAGTAGGACCTAAATTTCAGACCCAAAGAAAATTGTGACTTCTTTTTCTTCTTCCAAATTAGCTTTAAATATCTTGAAGATCATAAATACTCTCTGCTTACTCATTATTATTAAAATGCATGCACTGAGGTTTTAATATGGATCCCAGTGGTCCAAGTAATGCTGTATTTGCTTAGCATTAAATGTGAAAGAGATGTTCCATCTAAATAAAACTTAACAAATAGCTGAAGTTTATTCCTTGAGGCCCCAAACTTACTAATTTTTAACCTAAAAATTCATTTACTTTCCTTCTTTGGTACAGTGTATGTTCTCCAGAAAGTGGGATTTTTATAAAGGAATTGTGGAAGATAAAACAAAGAAGTCAGTGAGGCTTAATGCACATAACTGAAGAAATGATGAGGTACTTTTTGGCTGGCTCAAAGGGAAATTCTGCGTCTCTCCTGCTTCTCAGACCTATTTTAGTTAGTTGAGGTTGACAGATAACCTGCCTCTGGATAAATGAACGATTCTGGATCACGTAGGCACTCATTTCTTCTGATGTCACACACTTTCCAAGCATTGCCAATTTGGCATCCAAATGATAACTGTAAATAGACAAATATTAAGTTGGGCATACATTATGGACTGACTGTGTCTCTCCCCTTCTTATTTGTATGTTGAAGCCCTGGTCCCCAAGATGATAATATTTGGACATGGGGACTTTGAAAGGTAATTAGATTTAGATGAGGTCATGAGCATGGAGCCCCAAGATGGGATTATTGCCCTTATAAGAAGACATCTGAGTTTTCTCTTCACTGATTGAGTATACACATCCAGAAGGCAGAGGCTGCAAGCCAGCAAGTGAACTGAAGGAACGGAATCTACTGGCACCTTGATCTTGAACGTCGCAGCCTCTAGAAATATGAGAAATAAATACCTTTTAAGCCACCTATTCTATGCTATTTTGTGATATCTAAGTCATTGCATTGACTATATTGACGATACCTATAGTCACTCTGAACTAAAACAGTGTAACATTCACCCCACGGTCTTGGCCTTAGCAACCCTCTGTCCTAGCAGCTAAACGAACTAGCCATAGGCAAGATGTGTTGTACATAGACACACACTAAAGCATGCCTAGTTTCCTACCTAATTCCATTTTCTCCCCTCTCCGGGTTTAGAAACCTCTGTTTTACATGTACTAACAAGTTTTCAAAGCGTCTTCTCTGGGATTGCTCTCCATTGTTTTCAGGGCTTGAAAAGAAAATACATTTCATTTATCTTTCTTAAAAGTTTCTCTGGAATATTTTTCAAGAGGAGATTTTCTATTTGCAAATTATATCTTTTCCAAATGTAAAGGATCGCTCACTAATGTTGTCTTATATTCAAATAATACTTTACCGATCTGTTATTGATGCAGGCCTTTGCTTATCTTGCTGTTACCTTCCTTTTTCTATCTGTGGTTGTAGGCCCTAGGGTGTATAGTATACGTCTTTAATTTAACATAGTTGTGCTTCAAACAATATACCTCGCTGCTCACTCCCATCTTTTGTGCTATTGTTGTGCCCATGTTGGAAACCAATGATTCACAGCTACTAATTTTGCTTTGAACCAGGGGTCACAGGCTATAGCCCCCCAATCCCATCCAGCCTATGAGCTAAGATTGTATTTTTTTTACATTTTTAAATGGTTAGAAAACTCAAAAGAATATTTTGATGGATGAAGATTCTATTAAATTCAAATTTCAGTGCCCATAAGTAAAGTTGTATGGGAACACATCCATGGTCATGCATTTACATTTTGTCCATGGCTGTTTTCTAGCTACAGAGGCAATGTTGAGAGTTGAGGAGCTGTGACAGACCATTTGGCCTATAAAGCCCACACTGCTTACTATCCGATTCTCTACAGAAAATGCTTGCTGACCTCTGATTTTAGAGCATTAAAAAAATAGAGAAGAGAACATGTGTTTTGTATTTACCTTCAATTTAAACATTTGAGCGTCTTCACCCTCAGCTTTTAGTCTTCTCAGTCTTAGTCACCTGTGTTCCAGAGGGTTCTTTCGTCTTGCTCTCTGCCTTCCCCCCAAGGGCAGACTGCTCTTGCTTGTTACTTGATACTTATTAGTCTAGGAGGTGGGGGGAGGAAAGGTTTCTCTGTTTTCCTGGCCCAGCCTCAGTCTCAGGAAGTCCCTATAACTAAGTCTCAAGAATGGGGCTTTCTCAGTGATAATGCCTGTCTTTGTTCTACAGACTAAAAATTGTGCCTTCATCATTGGAGGGTCTTATGTGGGAGAGTTCCTGGTGGTAGGGGATTTCTAATAGCATTTGCATAAGATCCTGGAACTAGGACTGTTTTTCCTCTTCTTTTTCCTTCCCCTCGTTGTGGAGGGTTTTTTTCTTTTACTTTCTCTTGGTTGTAATGGGTCTTCATTTCTGGTCCTCATCTTGGTCCATTCTTTCTCATGAGCTCCCAGTAAACATTTGTGGAAAAAAGCCAATGAATATTTGCCTGTGCTCATTCTCCCTCTCAGCTTGGAAGGGTTTCTATACCCTTGCAGCTACTGTTTTGCAAAGTTAACTCATCCTGTGTGAGCTATAATTCATACTAACCTAGTTGAATAAGGAATTGTGTTCCCAGTTGGGAAGACAGGCTTTGCAAGCTTTTTTACAGCCTAGTTAATTTTTGGTACTGATTTGCACATCTGAGTATCTATTAGGTTAGGTAGACTGTCTTTATGTTGTTAGTCATATTTCACATTAAAATCTAATTTAGAGACTAATTTGACTGAATCTGTAATATGGTAGACTGAGCTAACACAGAATCTCTCCCATTACAAGCATCAAGATGTGCCAGATAAAATCTAACAATTATAAAACTATCTATAGCTGAGATTGCAAGGGAGAAAGAATAATCTCCAGGTGCCAAAAATGAAAAGGGAGGTGAAGGCTAGAATGGTAGTGATTTTGAGCTGACATCTTGGTAGAAGTGAAGGGGAAGGGAGATGAAAAATGTGTCAAGTGGTTCTAGACTTAGAAATTCAGAACTGGGGGTGAGGTATTAGATATGCATTCCCATACCTTAACCTGTGTTACTAAGCTAGGATTCTAAATATACACTACGGAGTTGGTTTAGGAAATGTTCTCTCAAATTTACATAAAATGATTCTTAAGCTAGAACAAACTAGAGGAAGAAAATTGAAGACAGTACTCTTGAGAAACATCTAGCTATGCTGGTTTCTCATAAAACAAATAATCCCTGTCAGAGGTGCACTCACAGACATTAGAAACATATGAGAAGAGGGGCACCTGGGTGGCTCTGTTGGTTAAGCATTTGACTCTTGATTTCAGCTCAGCTCATGATCCCAGGGTCATGGGATCAAGCCCTGCATCAGGCTCCTTGCTGAGCTTGGAGCTGCTTGAGATTCTCTAGATTGCTCCCTTGGCCTTTCTGCCCCGCTCGTGCACGCTCTCCCTCTCTTTCTCTCTCTCTCTAAAAATAGCTAGCTAGCTAGCTAGATAAATAAATAAACAAATAAATAAATAAATAAATAGAAACATGTGAGAAGAAACTAGAACCTTGGACTGAGTCAGTAGTCATGGCAAATCATTAAGTGAATAAACCCTGCATTTCTGGCAGAGGGAACAGAAATTCGCAGAGAATAAGGTGTGTCTGAAAAATGAAAACAAGTTGATGTAGGAAAAAAAAATCAGAAAGAGACTATAAAATTAGCAATTTATAATTATTTTAAAAGTGTAGTTTAGAAGAATGGAAACTAAAAGGAAGGAATGTGGCCCTGAAAAAGTAATAGGTATGTTTGAGAAACATAATTGAAAAATATGAGAAGAGAATACTGAAAGAAGATTGTTTTAAAAATAAAATGACATTAAGTGATATTAAAGTTCTGAAAAATTTGAAAACTTTTACTTATAAGACCATTATTGTGCATTCACATACAGGAAAAAAATTACTTACATAGGAACCTTTTCACTTTATCTGATGTTATTAGGCTCAATTAGAAATTACTGGGGAATCTGAAAGGAAGTTCTTGTGGGTTACATATTAAACAAGCCAGGTACTGGGGGTGAGCCTATGTTCAGTTTTGGTTTTCTGAGTATTAATCTGGTCATGCCATCCCTAGCGTTAAACTCTTCGGTGACTTCCCTTTGTCCAACATTCTTGCTATGTTTTATATGTTCTTAATTTTATTAATTGAGCATATGCCAAATATTTTATTCTGCACGACCTTTCCCTTTTGCTCTACGTCCCCAATGCCTGGAACAGTCCGGTACATTGTAGGTGTTTAATAAATAGTTGTTGAATGAACAGATAAACTCAAGGTCTTGGCAATGTTGTGCTTTGTGGGAAAGTTCTTCCAGTCCACCTCTTCCCTTTTCCTGGCAAGAAATCTTTTCTTGTTCTCTCAGCCTTGTTTCCATCCCTGTTTTGTGCTTCCAGAGCACCTTATAATGCCCGGTTATCACTCAATCATTCACTTAACAGATGGTTTTTGTGTGCTTGCTATGTCCCATTGCCTTCCTAGGCCCTGGGAATGCAGTCCAAAACAACAGATCATCCCAAGTCTTATGAAGTTTATATTCCAGTGAGGTTGGGGTGGGAAGGGACAGACAAGAAGTACGTAAACAAGTAAATACACAGTATTGCATTTAATTGTAAGTAACCTGAGGAAACATGAAGCAAGCTAAGGGGGAATGAGAGAGCCGAGGAACTAGGAGTGGCTCCTTTACATAGGAGACCACGGAGGTCCTCATGCATTAGATGTTTTTAAAGAGAATGAGGCATTGGCCCTGAGGACTCCTGGGGGAAAGTGGTCCAGTTACAGGGAAAAGTAAGGGTAAATGCCTTGAGGCACTAATGTTCTAAAAGTATTGTGGGACAGCAATGAGTCCAGTGTGGTTGGAGCAGGGTGAACAAGGGGAAGGGTGAACAAGATGAAGTCAGAGAGGGACTTGTTTGTTTGTTTGTTTGTTTGTTTTTAGTGATGTTTTATCAACCACTGGGATGGGCTTGGCCGAGGGGGAAGGGGATGGGTGTGGCTTCTGCCTTGCACGTGGTCAAAGGAGCACCCCGAGTTGAAGGTGTAGCCCCAGGACCAGCCGCGAGATGGCGCCAGGCTGCACTGGCCACTTGAGAATGTGTGGCCCCCGGCTGGGAGATGGGAGGCCGCCAGTGATTCTAGGGGACTCCAGGACCAGCCCTCTACAAGGCTGGTGGGCCTAAACTCCTTTCCTCAAGCCTCAGAGGGGGTTCGCTCCACTTAAGGGATCCCGGTCCCCAGTTCTGGAATCCGTTTGAGGTACAGTTCGGTGGTCACAGCCTGGGACTGGGTCCAGCTCAGCCAACGCAGCAGAAGGTCAGCATCACCCAGCTCCTTTACGTGCTGCTCGGAGGGTCACTGTAGGGAGGGACCCACACAGCCCAGTCCCTACGACTGTGGCTGCTGAGGGCCACGTTGGCCACCTCCTGGAAGAGGGCATGTAAGTTTTCCTGGAGATGAGCCAAGCACTGGAGGGAGGCCACTGTGCCCACGGACTGGCTGAGGCTGAGGCTTGCTATTTTAGGGCTTTGGTTTTTATCCCTAAGGTATCAAAGCCACGGGAGGGATTTTAGTTCGAACAAGGTCTCTGCTATGTTAACCATAGAGGGTAGAGTAGAAAGGGAGATTAGTTAGAAAGTAATGAAAGGATCTAGAAGAGAGATGATGGTGTTTGGGATCTGGGTAGTAAAAACTGTGATAGGTGGTCAAATTCTGAATACATTGGAACGTTGAGCCAGCAGGATTTGATGAGAGATTGAATGGAGAGTGTGAGAGAAACCAAGTAGGCGAGGATGAATCAGGCCTCTGGCCTGAGTATCTGGAAAGAGTGAGGCTTCAATTTACTGAGATTGGAAAGACAACAGAAGAGCAGAGCAGAAGAGGTTATTCCGGGAGGAGTGTAAATTTGGACACACAAATGAAGAGTTTGAGTTGGCAGCTGTATATAAAATTCTGGAACTAAAGGGAAAAGTTCAGGATGGAAATGTGAATAGGGGAATTATTAACATATAGATAGTATTTAAATCCATCTGGAGGATGAAAAGATGAAGGTTGTTGACTCGGCTCTGGGCAACTCCAACATTTAAGGGTGGAGAAGATGAGGCACCAGCACCAGCTGGGGAGGAAAACCAAAAGAAGATGGTGATCAGAGTTCAAGAAAATGTGTTTAGGAAGATGACAAGGATTATTTGTGTGGAATGATACTAGGTGAGGGGAGATGCCATTTGGAAATTGACCATTGTGTCTACCCGTGTGGACGTCATTGGTGGTTCTGACATTTTGGTGAAAAACAGGTGAAGGCTTCATTGGAACAACTACAACAGGGAATGGAAGCAGATATTTTAAAGCCAGAGTGAATTATTTTTTGGAGAACTTTTGCTTTCAGAAGTAGCAGACACATCATAGAGTAGTTGAAGGAAGAGATAATACTCAACGTGCTTACAGTGCCTGTGTCTGTAAGAATGGTAAGAACCGTACGTTGTGGTTAACAGTTATGTCCATCTTGTTGACTCCTTTTTGCTTACCATAATACCTGACCTAAGTGAGATGTAGAAGTACAAACAGACAGGTACAATTTAGCTAAAATTGCAACCCCAAATTTGTTATCATTTAGAAGTATTTTCAATTGATGCTGCTTTTTCAGAATATGTATTTTGACAGTGGTAAAAAAAAAATGAAGTGATCACAGATAATATGATTATTCCACATTTACTCCCCAATTCTCCAGCTGACGTAATTGTGCGAACACTGCATACCACCTTTATTTCGGAAAAACCATGCAATGTGACAGATTAATTTGCTTAAAATATTCAGGACAGGTAGCTTTAATTATCTGTAGCAGAGTTTTTCAAACCATGGAGAAAAGAAAGTAAATCTATTTTTCTTCAATAAAGTAGACTTTGATTTAGGTTTGGAGAGTCTTTAAGGAGTACAGTAGTTGTATGTGAAAGGTTGATTTATTGCTAAGTGATGGTACACATTTATTTAATGAAACGCATTTATTTTATATGAGAATGGTCAATTGTTGTACTATAGATCTGACATCTAGGAAAGCCTGACATCTAGGAAACTACAGAAATGAATGAAGTCACAAAAGATAAGATGAAATATCTAGGTGCAGATAGATAGGGGTGCTTAGCTTTGATGGATAGTCAAGAGTGTTTGAAAGTTTTAAATTTTTTTTTTTAACGTTTATTTATTTTTGAGACAGAGAGAGACAGAGCATGAACGGGGGAGGGGCAGAGAGAGAGGGAGACACGGAATCGGAAACAGGCTCCAGGCTCTGAGCCATCAGCCCAGAGCCCGACGCGGGGCTCGAACTCAAGGACCGCGAGATCGTGACCTGGCTGAAGTCGGCCGCTTAACCGACTGCGCCACCCAGGCGCCCCTGTTTGAAAGTTTTAAGCAGGGAAGTGAAATGATCTGAGCTGTGTATTTATTAACTAATATGAAAATTGGTTGCAGGATTGAAATGTATGGAGAAGAGCAGTGTTTTACAAACACAACTCTGAGAGATTTTATTGGATGCTCCTTGAAAAAGTTCCATGGTGAAACAAATAAGGAAATACCAGGTTTCCAAACACTGGATTAAACAGATTTAAAGATGTTTCTTTAATGTAGTCTCTGACGGGCTTTGTGAATCTCCCAAGTCGAATGCACATCATAGAACTCTTTGTTCAAGTACTCCATTTTTCTTTGGAACAGTTTGACAGTTTGGGGCTGTATTATCACTGTGATCTGGATGACCCAACCTGAACTTGAGGAGGAATTATAGGAATGGGAAGGAAGGGACAATAATGAGCATGCCTTATTGACTAATAGGTGGTGAAAATAGGGAAAGGAAAAAGCCAGAAGAGAAACATCTTGGTCCCCAAAGCTGAATGAGTTTAGCTTTGAGCTTTGAGATGCTGGGGGAACAACGAAGTATAAACCAGGGCTTTGACCTGGGAAGGGTTCAAGACTGGAAAGATTTCAGAAGCACAGACACCTGGAGAATAATGGGAATGATTAGAGCATGAATTAAGGATATTGAAGAAATAATAGCTGCTGCTATTTTTTTTTTTCCAGGAAAACTGCAGGGTAGAGCAAAAAAGACTAGTTTTAGAAGAGATGTGGCAACAAGTACTTTAAAATAAATACTTTTTTTTAGTATATGACTGCATCATTTTCAATGTTCAGACTGAAATATAAAAAAAAAAACAACCAATGTAAAAAATGTTTTTCTGCTCAGCATATTAATTCACCATGGCAGGAAAGTGTGATGCCTCCTTCAGAAATCCTAACATACTCAGCATACTTGGGCACTCAGTGTTTTGTGACAAGTCAGGAATTCCTCACTCTTTTAGCTTTGTCATCTTTCCTGTAAGTATTGATGGCGATCCATCAGTGGTATCCACATCAGGATAACAGTACTAGGTTCCTGTCTCCTCTCCTTGACATGCTCAGAAGTCTACGTTCTGGGCTTTCTGGAGAGCCATCGTTCTCAAAGAAGCATTTGTCTTTAGAACCGTGCATGTCAGCAATTGCAGGTGTATCAGGGAAAGTGTAGGAATTTACTGACTGGCAGAAAAGCTGACAGAGCGCCACCACCTGAAACAAAACCTTTAAAAAATTCAGAAATCTGAAATTAAATGAAATATAACGCACTATGTCCTTTGTTGTATGAATATCCTTTATGTAATTGGGTCTCCCTGCATTTATGATCAGAAAGAAATGGATGTAGGAAAACATGTAAATGCATTTTCAAGGTCAGGATGTGGAGTTTGGAAGAAAAATATCGAGCAGACGGTAAGCTCATAGGAAAATTAAGTCAGCCAGCTCTCCCCAGATGGTCACCTTTATACTGTTTTTGTAGCTTGTGAATTAGGCACCTGTGTTTTCTTCAACTCACTCCCTGCCATGTGATTTCTTGCATTTGACATTTTAATTGAAAATAAAAACAATAAATCCTGATTTTTTTCACCAAAAAAAAACCCTTATGTTTTTTACTCTTATTTTTGCTTGGAATGAAGTAACATATTCATATTTGGGGATTCTTAGAATGCTTGTTTGAATTTTATAATTCAAATTGTATGATATGATAATAAAAATGCAAGTATAGTGGTTTGGCACACATAAAGGTTTTCTTTTTTGCATTTTTCAGGAGACTGGCTTGAGTAACTTTTAGGATCTGTTCAATTTCAAAATATATATTACATCTTTTCTATAGCCTGCATTTTTGAAGTAGATCAATGATGTATGATACAGATAGCCATATAGATTTCATACCTAATTGAATTTAAAATGTTCTTGAATGTGATAGTCACGCGTTCTACTGCACACATCATCTACCCCATGCTTGAGAAGAACATAATATCTTGAAATAAACAATGATTTTCAGGTAAACAATGTACTTTTCTCAGTCACTGCTTTCAAACTTCTATGGCATTTGAACTGGCATTCTGTTATTGAAATGTCAGGTAAAGATAGTAAGGCTACTTCTATCAGTGCCTAATAAACCAACACAATGATTTCTTTTGCATTAATAAGTGTTAATATTGAGATGCATGTAAAAGAAAAGTGATTCCTCAGAGATGCCTATTACTTTTTTCTCTTTCTGTTAGAGATACCTTTGATCAATGTAACGGGAAAATAAATGTGCCTAAAGCATTAGTAAAATGTGATGAAGTACTTATTTGCACGTGAGTTAAGGTGCTCAGTGTATGTACAAGTAAAGATAAGATAAAACTACTCAGTAAATTATGGCAGGAGTGGTTTAATACCACTTGAAAAACAAATGCCTTTCAAATTAAACTTGTTCATGTGTGAGTAATTTGTCTTGCATTAAAAAAAAGAGAGAGAGGGAGGGAGAGAGAATCCATGGTCAGATTTAAGGATTGGAATCTTGTTCCAAAGATAAAGTTAAGCTTATTTTATTTAATATTCTCTCAAATGGAACAAAACCAAGTTATTTACTATAAATTTGATACCTTGTTGAGTAAGTCATTTCAGGTTTATTGCATTTGCCTGTTTATTTTAGTTAATTAGATCCTAATGACTCATGAATTAGAAAAGGTACAAGTATAATTTTAAGGACATCTAGTGGTCTGTGGGATTAAATTTTTTCATCTGACAAAATATTAAATTACTATTTAATCTAATATGAGCTTGTAGCATCTGTTTTTATGCAATTATGTTACTTGTGAATTTAAACATTAACTCCTCATGCTGTCTACAACTCAACGTCCCAATTCATCTCATAGAACTTCCTTAAAATTACATTTAAAAAAGTTTCTGATACATTTTCATGTACACACAGATTGAATTATTGTTATAGAGTCAGTAAACAGCCTTTTGAACAACAGTGTGTGTTGAATAGCATTAAGCAATTCAACCCAACTCCAAATATTTCCTCTACCCTCTGGACAGGTATTTTGTTTTGGCTCACTTATTTATTCTGTAAATACTTAATGAGTACCTGTCGTGTTACAAACTTTAAGCTAGGCATGGACGTCAAAGCAAAACAAAAAGCAATCATGGTTCTTGTTCTCATGAAGCTTACAATCTACAGGAAGGAGAAAGTAGCCAAATAATTATGGGGATAAATGTAAAGTTCAAATAATGGTAAATGCTAGGAAGCAAAGATAGATGGTACTATGAAAGAATGAAGGCACTTGGTAGGCATTTAATAGTAGGCACTTAATATTTGTTGGCTGGATTAATGAAAGAATAACTGAAGGAAAGGGATAACATAGAGACTTCTCTTAGAGAAAACTTCCCTGAGGAAGGTATATTTGATCTGAGATCTGACGCCTGAATAAGCCTTCACTTGGTAAAGATTGTAGGAGAGGGGGTCTAAAACAAAAATGAAAATAAGGCCTTGGTGGCAAGATAGAACATGCCAGATAAAGAAGAATGAGCCTGTAATAAAAGTTCAAAATAGCCAGAGTGGGTGGTCTTTATTCACAGACAACATGACTGTCTATGTAGGAAATCCTACACAATCTACCAAAAAAGCTACTAAAATGAATAGATTTTTATAAGGTGAGAAAATATACAGTTAACATTAAACTATCAATTGTATTTCTACAGAGTAACAATGAGCAATTAGAAACTAAAAAAAGAAACAGTAATATTTACAACAGCATCAAAACCATGAAATATTTAGAGTCAAGTGTAACAAAATATGTGCAAGAACTATATACTAAAACCTATAAAACACTGCTGAAAGAAATTAAAGATTTAAGTAAATGGAATCACATGCCATATTTATGGTATTGGAATACTCAGTATTGTAGGGATGTTAGTTTTTCCTATACTGTTACAAAACTTCAAGACAATCCCAGTGAAAATGTCAGCAGTCTCTTGTTTAAAAAAGAGAAAAATTAACAAGCGAATTATAAAATTTTCATGAAACTGCAGAGGGTATAGAATAGCAAACTTGAAAAGCAGAAATAAAGTTGGAAGATTTATAGTACTCCTTTATTTCAAAACTTATTCTAAAGGTATAATAATCAAGAAAGGGCGGTATTAGTTTAAGTATTGATATATAGATCAATGGAATAGAATAGAGCTTAGAAATAGGCTCGCATTGGGGCGCCTGGCTGGCTCAGTCGGTCTGACTTTGGCTCTGGTCATGATCTCCTGGTTTGTGGGTTTCAGCCCTGCATCGGACTCTGTGCTGACAGCTCAGAGCCTGGGGCCTGCTTTGGATTTTGTGTCTCCCGCTCTCTCTGCTCCCCCCCCCATGCTGTCTCTCTCAAAAATAAATAAACATTAAAAAAATTAAAAAATAAAAAAGGCTCACAAATACATAGTCAATTGATATTCAATATTTATGCTCAGAAACTCAATGAGGAATGGGTAGGCCTTTCAATAAATGGTACTATACAAATTGGGTACCTGTATGAACTATATCTGTGGTGCCATATTAAAAAATCAACTCAAAATGGGCCATAAATATAAATGTAAGACCTAAAACCATATTATTTTAAAAGAACGTATAATAGAAAATCTTTAAGACTTTGGGTTAAGCCAAGATTTCTTAGATTGACTGTAAAACGCATGAGCCATAATAGAAAAGAGTGCCAAATCTAAAATGATTGGTTTTCAAAAAAATGAAAAACAAAATAATTCGTTTTCAAAAGAGATTAAGCAAAATAAAAGCCAAGGAATAAGAGAAAATATTTGTAAAATATATCTGATAAAGG
This sequence comes from Herpailurus yagouaroundi, assembly GCF_014898765.1. Lineage (NCBI taxonomy): Eukaryota > Metazoa > Chordata > Mammalia > Carnivora > Felidae > Herpailurus > Herpailurus yagouaroundi. Next base: position 38,318,713 of record NW_024412413.1, read on the forward strand.
ATTTTGTCTAGAATATATAAAGAACTCTTAAAATTCAATAAAAGAAAAGAAATGACCCAATTTAAAATAAAAGATCTGAATAGACACTGCACCAAAGAAGATATATAAGTGGACCCAAGTAAGCATCTGAAAAGATATTCAATACCATTAGTATTTAGGGAAAAGCAAATTAAAACTACACTAAAGATACTCATATTAGGATTTTTTTAATAGTCCTTATTTCTGTGTATGATTTTTTTTTTAAAGGTAAACTGTACCGTGCATGATTATTGTCTCAGTTACAGACAGGATAGAAATGGTTCTTCTCTCATACGAGATCTCTTATGTAGTCTCCATGCCTTCCATCCTCTTTCTCTAGTAGTTACCTTTCATTTGATAATAAACACTCATCTTCCCCAAATTATCCCTGTCCAAAACCTCAGCCAAATCATATTGTGTCCTTTGACCCCAGTTTCCTCAAATGTAAGATGTAGAGTTTGGAACATTAAGTCTCTTCCAACCCTGTGATACTAGTTTACTCTCCTAAAATTGAGACAACTTTTTGATAAAAATCAAGCAAAAATAGCCTCCTTCAGTTACATTTGCCATATCTATGCTATGAATAGATGCAGATAGATATCTAATTCTGGTAAGACCTACTCCTCGTACAATTGTGCATTTTAAAACCATAGCATTTATTTTGATTATTTTTCATAACCCTTTCCCCTGAGGCAAATTCTTACTTTAACTCTCATTACTGATCTATCTGAATTCCACCCCCCCCCCCAAAAAAATGAATAGTGATAGAGTAGACACGTGAGTATTGATTTTAGGAAATGTTGGATTCATTTAAAAAAATTTTTTTAATGTTTATTTGCTTTTTGAGAGAAGTAGAGAGAGGCAGAGGCATGAGCGGGGGGAGAGTCAGAGAGAGGGAGACACAGAATCTGAAGCAGGCTCCAGGCTCTGAGCTGTCAGCACAGAGCCGGGTGCGGGGCTGGAACTCACGGACCACGAGACCATGACCTGAGCCGAAGTCAGACGCTTAACCCACTGAGCCTCCCAGGAGACGCTGGACTCATTCTTATAATTGGTACACATTTCTGTATACAGCAAGCTATTTTTAATTAGAACTCCAGGACAAAAGCAAGTCTGAACAATTTCAATTAAGTATTGAAAAGGATAGTGGAAACAGATCTGCCCTGGGATTCAGAGTATCTTAGTTTTGGTTCTGGCTTTATCACTATTTCACACTACTTAGAAGTACTCAACCTTTAGATCATGGACAAGTAAGGTTTTGGTTTCCTCATCTTTAAATTTATGGAGTCTAATTTGATTACCACTAGGGTACCTTCCATTTGGATAGTTGATTGCTTCTATTCAGATTTATTACTTTCAGGCACATAGGAAAATTTAAATTAGGCTCACTGTCTATCGAGAGCACTTTTAAATAACTCATTTTCTTTTACTGTCTTATATTTACTGTTTGTTTACCTGGTGGCAGGGTATTCTATAACCTCCTTTTCTTCGAAATTCTTCCTTTTGAACTCACCTCTCTGAACCCATCTTAGCATAAATTCTGTGTTGGCCTGTTGTTTTGGGAATTCAAACTGCCCTCTCCCACCCCTCATGTTTTGTGTCCCACTTGTTACTTAATAGCACTCTTGTTAAATGAACCAGTCTTTCAGGCAGAACACTTCTTGTTTTAAGGCCAAAAGAGGATCAGCTGGTCCAAAACACTCATTTTATAGATAAAAATGCTGAAGTTGACAGAAATTAAGCATATTTCTAAAAATTAAGTTAGAGTAACAATCTCAGTACTAGAAACCAGGGCTCTTGGCTTTTTAAGCCTTTGTGTTTTTCATAATACCATAATGTGTTTCTAGAGCAAGTGGATCATGATAAAAGGAAGATTTGTACCAAGGTTGTAGGTTTTTGTTTCCTTTATTTCCTCCCATCTCAAGCATCATAAATGTCAAAAAGATGTGAAACAAACAATAAATTTTAAAAGGTGATAGAGGAGGGGCATCTGGGTGGCTCAGTTAGGCATCCGACTTCAGCTCAGGTCATGATCTCATGGTCCGTGGGTTCGATCCCCACGTCAGGCTCTGTGCTGACAGCTCAGAGCCTGGAGCCGGCTTCAGCTTCTGTGTCTCCCTCTCTCTTCTGCTCCTCCTCTGCTCACGCTCTGTCTCTGTCTCTGTCGAAATTAAATAAACATTAAAAAAATAAAATAAAAAATAAAAGGTGATGGGAGATAAAGGGTATTATTAAAATACAAAATTTTGAAGAATTCCTGGAAGTAACAAGCACATAGGATCAGATCGATGAGTGAAAATGATAATAATAATCAGTAGTAACATTTATTAGGCATTTACCAGGCACTGTGCTGACCATTTTCATTTATTATGTTATTTATTATGTTATTTAATCCTCAACACACACACACACACACACACACACACACACACACACACCTGGATAGGTTCTATTATGATCTTTGTTTTAATGAAAAGGAAATTCAGGTAGGTTAATACCCCCATTTAATCCCCTGTGCTCAAATCCCTCAGCTTCCCTGCCTCTGGGTTTTGTCTGTTTCAAATCACTGTGATATTCTGCCAGAACAGAGAAGACTAAAACTCAAAGCATCAACCTGAGAAAGTAGTGCATGGGTATGGGCAGATCCTCCCAGTGAAGGCTACAGAAAAACCATAAACTCAAATACAAAGGGCAGAAGGGATTCCTAGTACAAACATTTGGTAATTGATTAAAGAACTCAGTTGATCAAGTGTATCCCCTCTCTTTTCTTCCTTCTTTAGACTTCAAGACAGTAGCAGTTGTTCCTAGGTTAAAACCTCTCTAAAGTAGGACATTTGAATTTTGGAGTAGGAGCTGAGATGAGAAAAGAGGCATAGCAATATCCACCGATGCTTTCCAAAGGCCAGGGGTGGACTGAGCCACCATACACAGTGACAGACCATCTCTTTATTACCCCTTGCTGAAGTGGCCATTCTTGAGTCACTTGCATACCTACTCCTGCAAATAAGCTGTTATTATTAGAAACTGTATCTACTGACAGATAGAAATGCATATTTGATTATGGAAGCATATAGTTTAATCTAAGTCTTTAAGTATACATATTAAGCAGAGCAAAAAAATCACTGACTCTTTGAGAATTACCTTCTTCTTTATGAAGAAGGTATATGTATATCTTTATATATAAAATTATCTCAGAGGAAATAGAATTCATAGAGCAAACAGATTGCATTCTTTAAATATCAGAGAAAATTAAGAAAATAATAGGCTGATATGAAAAAGAGACAATCATAAAGAAAAACGTTGAAAATAAGAGATGAAAGATGTAAGGAACCTATCAGAGTTGAAGAGTACAATAACAAAATGAAAAATACACTAAAAAGAGAAATACTAGGAATAATTAGCACAAAAATATGGCAAAACAATATTAAAATACCAGTCAAAATTGAATTTAAGCCAAAATTAGATGTGAGAAAGGATAATACTTAATTTAGAGAAAAATTACAAAAAATTTATTAGCCTCCTAAACTTTCATGTATCTGGCATCAGAGTTTTGAAATATATGTGAATGAGGCAAAAACTGATAGTGAGAAAAATTAGCAATTCACACAACTTTCTCAGAGATTAATAGCTCAAATAGACAAAAAAGTAAGACTATTTGAGATTTCAGTAAATTACTTAACAAGCTTGAGTACACATATAGGTTTGTATATATATTTATCTATTGTTTTCAGACATCTGTGGAATATTTACCATGTAGGACTCCAAAAATATTATTAAAATAAAAAATGAGAAATCACACAGGTAATATTCTCTGATGAATATGTAACAAAATTACAAAATAAAGAATAAAAGTGTAGTCTTCTTAAAACCATTCCCTTGGAAACATTTTTTTTTTTAATCTAAGTAACATTTTCTTTAAATAAGAAATCAAAATTGAATGGTAGACAAGAATGAAATGATCCACTCTGCCAAAAGAAACAAGATACAGCTATAATTGGGATTCTGAGGAAATATGCAGGGTCATTAACACACCCATAACCTAAGCAAACTACAAGGAAGAAAGTAATAAGAATAAAAGCATACGGTACTAGTAAGTCATAATGACACAAAATATATTTCATAAAAACAAATACTGGATTGTTGAAAAGACCAAAAACATAAGTGAAATGTTTTCATGTTTGTCAATAAAGAGAGCACTGGTACAACTTATAAAAAGAGAAAATCCAGATGAAATACACATTCTAAGACCATAGAAAGTATTAAAACTGACAGGTGATAGAAAACTGAAATAGCTTAATAACAGAAGAAATTGAAAAGAAAAGCTAAAACCTATCCTTAAGAAAGGCCCCAGTTCCAAATGAATTTACAGAAATCTACCCTTCAAAGAATAGGGACTTCTAAAATGTTTTAACTAAAACTAATGGAAAATAGTATCTTGTAACTCAGTAAATAAAATATTAGCCAGCATTTGATTAATTCTAATATAACAAATGATCTGATGTCAGAGTAAATGATTATCATAAAACTAACATTTTATAGAATGGAATCACTGTATACCCATGATTACAAGTCTTGATAAAATAATGAATTTTAGGAGTCAGAAAATTACATACAATAATTATTTTGAGGGGCACTTGGGTGGCTCAATCGGTTAAGCGTCCGACTTTGGCTCAGGTCATGATCTCATGGTTCGTGGGTTCAAGACCTGAGTTGGGCTCTGTGCTGACAGCTCAGAGCCTGGAGCCTGCTTCAGATTCTGTGTTTCCCTCTCTCTCTGCCCCTCCCCTGCTCACGCTCTGTCTCTCCCTCTCAAAAATAAATAAACATTAAAAAAATTTAAAAAATATATTATTTTGATTTTAACCTAAAGTTATTTATTTAGTTAAATTATTTTGCATCATCTTTGAAAATCTTCATTTTAATTTTAGGAAAAAATGTAGAAAATCTTAAAAGATTTTTTAAACAAAGAAAAAATGTCTAAATCACAGGATTGAGATTCATACACCTCATAAATTCAGAAGATGTGATTTTGTTTTATAATTAGGAGAAAATGTACTCAGGTTTGTTTTTGATAATCTTTAATTTTATCCAATATTCCATATAACTATACTTATAACCAAGCAACACTTCATTAGTTACTTGTTAGTTTGATATGAAAATGCAGTAAGTTACTAAACAAGTATTTTTCCTCATTCTCTAGCCCAAGCTTTAGTTTATAAAAGAAACATCAATAGAAAGCTAGAAAGCAGCCCCAGGGAATCTAACATAATGAGGAGAAACTCATTATTTTGTTTTTTACTTGGAAATTTAAATCATCTTAATAGTAATCATGTTCTTAACAAAATGCATAAACTATTCACTATAACCATTTCTGCAAACTCCAAGCTTCACCTTGTCCTATGAACATCTTTTAAAGATACAGACATAGATAGTATCACGCTAACCTCACCATGCAATTCCCAAAGTAACTAAGAAATTGGATGACAGTATGATATAGCAGCGATAAGGTAAAAGGGGAAACATATTGTTAAGTAGCTTGATAGCAGAATAATATATCAAAGTGTGTCAGTTTAGATAAAAACATTCATTCATTTTCTAGTAGAGGAGACACTCGAGGACATGAAAAGTTAAATTTGTAAGGTTTCTTTATAACAAGCTCTCTGAAAACTTACCCAGCTTGATTGGGTGTCTCTCCAGCAATTTCTTGATAAAGTCTTTCTCTTCCAATTTCCTGAGCACTATGAAAAAGGCAATTGGGATTACTAATGACAATTATGAAAAAAGCCTCCCAGTTTTACAATATGCACGGGTAGAATCACTACCAATATAAAAGCTTGGTTGCTTTCTTATGTGCTAAGCTAGGGAAATATTACAGAGCCGAAGGGTCCACATAATTTTGTGTCTAGTATTTTAAGATGCTGAATAATAAGTATTTAACTTTGAGAAATCATTAGATCAGGAGTTGTGGAAGAAAAGGTAAAATACACACACTTCAATTTTAAGGTAAACTTAAAGCTCTGTGAAAGATATTCTGTTCTTTCATCCAGCTGCATCTAAGGTCAGTTGAAGTCATAAATGAAGCATAAATAAATAATAGTGTGGCTGGACAGGCTGGGTAGCTGGGGGTGCACTATTGAGGTATCATATTGCTAATCTGTATGCGGTAGTTTTATTGTATTCCTACAGTCATATATCCAGTATACTTAACTGGCCAGTGGATAAGTGTTCATTATATTCATTTTCTAAGAAACTTCAGAAACAACTTGTCTACACACAAAATGTTGTAGTTTGGACAATGTATTTTAAAATATCTCCCCAGAGAGCTTAAAATAAGACTTCCCTAAAATTTTTCACAAGTGCTAAAATGAACTTTGATGTATTTTTGAGTCATACCCACTGGTTCTTACTTCTCCCACTTGTGGAAGGAAGATTAAATTTGATCATTGTAGAAAGATGGAGTCCAGTCCCTTAAATCCTCTTTTTCTCAGAATTCACATTTTGTAAGAAGTCTAAATCTTGTCAGTAGGGTCTGACACAGGTATCACTGTTAACTAGTGAATACAAATACTTATATTTATGTCACAAGAAAACCTAATTCCATACAATCAGTTCCACTCAACAAACAATTTTTAAGTGCCTACAATTGTCATGATGCTGTATTGGATACAATGGCATATACAAAAATTAGTAGGACATGGATGTCCTAGTATTTAGTATAGGAGAGGACAGTAGGTTGTTCAACGTCTTTCAAACATGCAAAGACAGATTACATTTTGTTCAGGTCTAATCCTTGACAGATTCCCAAAACAATCAAATCAGGTGTTCATTTGCATGGATGCCATGAAGGTTGGAAACAAGAAAAAATGAAATGAGCTAATTTCAAGGAGCAAGGGTATAGTTGGTAGTCATGATGTACAGACATAGATGCGAGATTAAATAGAAAAGTGAGGTGAAACTATAGAAGAAAAGGGAAGACATCTAATATTATAGAAAAGAAAGCTCAAACAAAAGGAAGTGAATTTTGATTTCCTGAGGTCTCAGGTAATGCAGGCAAATCAAGATTCAATTTTAGCTGCTTGGGAAAATTAGAATGAATTTAAAAAGGTGGTGAGGGAGAAGGAAGAAGAAGAAAAGAAAAAGGACGAAATGCTGAATATAGTTCCTAGAAAAACTGGGAAGCATTACTCATTCTGACCACATAATGGATTGTTTAACAAAGAAAACTGTATCTTAAGCTTTGTATACCTAAAGATTTGTTTATTGGGTAAGTAATCACTTTCAAGTGAAATAGGTACCTTCCATTTCAGAGACTCTCTTAGCAACTACAGCTTTTCGTTTTGGAGCCTAAATTATTCCTTTGGTTGTGGTAGGTTTGGCAAACACTTTAAGCAGAGTCTGGGCCAGGATTTTGTCATTATATAAATTCATGATTTAACAATTCTAGTACTGTCAAACGTTTTTTGTTATATACTCCAATGCCAGCCCAAATCCCATGAAGAGAAGTCATTCACTTTTTGATAAATAACACAGAGTAGAATATCTTTAACACCATAGGGAGTGAAGTTTTTAATTTGAGCACATTTAAATTGGGCTGATTATCTTTCGGGTTTACCAGTTAGTCTGCATTTAAGAAACATGGCGAGTTTTTGGTGGATGAAAGCAGAAATGATTGGTAGATGAGAAGGACACACTGATGATCATGTCTTATTAGTAACCGGTAGTGTGAGAGTGTTTTCTTTCACAACACAGCCATGGAAGTGCAAAGCATTATTGACCATTTATTTCATTTTCTTGGCACATATGCTCTGTTGTACAGCTTTAGATTTTTAAACTGACCATTTATCTGTGTAGTGGGAGCTGATTATGAAGTAGTGAAGAATTTTATTGGTGGTTTGAAACTGCTTATGGTAGGAATATTTACACAACAGAAATCAGCAAATGGTACCAGTCAGGGCTTCTGTTTTGTTCTGTTTTGTCAATTTATTTTGGAGAGCTGGTTACTGATTATTTACCAGGACACCACTCTTGCTGTTTTGCTCTGTGTCTCACTCACCATGTTCCAGTGACACTGGTTTTGCCTATTTTTCCAACATGGAGACTTGCTCCCCTCAGTTTAAGGTCTTGGCCCTTTCTATCCTCTTTGGATGTTCCTCCTTTGGATTTTCATAAGGTTGTCTCTTAACATTCAGGTTTCACTCTAAATGTCACCTTTCCAGAGAGGCTTTCCAAGACTATCCTCATCAAGGGACCACCACATGTGACTCAATGTTATCAACCTTAGCTCTGCAGCCTGGAATAGTGTCTTCAAAGTGTGCTCCCTGGGGCGCCGGGGTGGCTCAGTCAGTTAAGCGTCTGACTCTTGGTTTCAGCTCAGGCCGTGATCTCACGGTTCATGAGCTCCAGCCTCGTATCGGGCTCTGTGCCGACTCTGTGGAGTCTGCTTGGGATTCTCTCTCTCCCTCTCTCTCTCTGCCCCTTCCCTTCTTGTGTCCTTTCTCTCAACATAAGTACACAAACTTAAAAAAAATGTTACATGTTCTTGTATCAGTTCGTTTGTATCTGATTGCAAGTCACAGAAAACCAGGTGGGAAAGCATGTGTTTGTCTCAGAGGCAAGGCTAGTACAACAGCTCAGTGATGGCATCAAGGGCTAGGCCCCTTTCTTCTTCCTGCTCCACCTTCCTTAGCATGGGAGGGTTTTCTGTATGATCGCAAAGTGGGAAAAGAGGAAAGGTACAAAGACCAAATTGCTGAAGGCATATGTCAGCAGTTTGTCCACTTAAAAAGACTTCCTGGAAGCCATACCCAGTGCCTTTACACTTAAAACAATTGGCCAGATGACAAGAGTCTGGAAAGAAAAGTATTTTTGCTTTCCAGCTTTTATAGTAGAAGGCAAGGGACATGCGGGTTTTAGATGGTTTTGGAGTAGATAATGTGCATTGTTTGCCACAGAACCCAGTGCATGTTTATGGAATTAGTGGACAATATGCTTTAAATGACCCAGATCCATCTTCACCCAGGTTCCAGATTCAGATGAGTCATAGGTCAAATTCTTCAGTCTAAATGTCAGTCAAGTTGATAAAAATTCACCGCAAAGGAAAAAAGAAAATGATAAAATTGGATTATCCCAGATCACGAGAAGCACATGCCATTTAATTCTCAGTATTTTCTTGGTTTGGGTTGTAATGTCCAACCTATCTTAAAGGAAATCTTTTCAAGATATGTTATCTTGCTACCATGAGGCAGTTGATGATTGATCACTTTTCAATGGTCAAAATATGTTATCAATAAGAACATATTGATTATAACGTAATATATTGAAGGGTTGCCTCCTGAGACTTTGGGTAGTGTTATTTGCCCCAGCATATAATGACCCATGATGCTATGTAAAAAAATAATAATAATAAATAAATAAATTTTAATGTTTATTTATTTTTGAAAGAAAGAGAGGGCAAGTAGGGGAGGGGGCAGAGAGGCAGACACACACAGAATCCGAAGCAGGCTCCAGGCTCTAAGCTGTTGGCACAGAGCCCGACGTAGGACTCAAACTCACAAACCGTGAGATCATGACCTGAGCCGAAGTCAGACGCCACAGAGCCACCCAGGGGCCCCTAAAAAAATTTTTTTTGGCCATACCTTTATTTTATTGTTACTCCCTTTTCTGTGGCAGCATAGAGAAATAAATAAGAGCGTGGACACTGCAGTCAAACATGTGGTTTTGGATCCTGGCCCTATCATTTATTCGTTGTATTGCCTTGACCCAGATAATTCATCTTTCCAAGCCTTAGTTTTTCGTTGTTTATCTTTAAGTACACAGAGGAAACAATAGTAATTCTTTTATTTATTTATGAGGATATTACAAAATGATATAAGTAGGGTCAGTAAGCACTGAATAAATGATGACCATTACCTCACCTTGCTCTGGATCACATAGAAAACTGTCTGTCAGTAGTAAACTGAAGAGATGCCTCTGTGACCAGCTTCCTGCATCAGCGTCATCTGAGAGGACTAATAAAAGAGCAGATTTCAAGGCTCAACCCTCCATGTTCTTTTTATGTCAATTGAAAGATATTTATGTTTATTTATTTTTGAGAGAGAGAGAGAGAGACAGAGTGCGAGCAGGGGAGGAACAAAGGGAGAAGGAGACACAGAATCCGAAGCAGGCTCCAGACTCCAAGCTGTCAGCACAGAGCCCAATCCGGGGCTCGAACCCACAAGGGCGAGATCATGACCTGAGGCAAAGTCAGACGCTCAACTGACTGAGCCACCCAGGCGCCCCTTTTTTATGTCATTTTTTAATAATAAATGGTCCAGGGTTAAATTTGTTTGTTGATTAAAATTTGAGAACCACTGCATTTCACCCTCAAGTAAGGATTTGTTGATCAGCTTAGCTTAATCTCTGTTAACAACCTTGGAGAAGTGCTGGGAATGATTTTAAGAATATGGATTCTGAGTCACATCTCAGTGTAGCCCAGATTCTAGAGCCATGTCACTGAGATTCAAATCTTAATTCTACAACTTAACTGTTTCCTTGGGGAAGTAATTTTAACTCTATTGGTCACAGTTTCCTTTTCTGTAAAATGAGGATAATAGTGCTGTTAGGAGGAGTAAAATGCTGGGTGCGGGATGGGCTAAATGGGTGATGGACATTAAGGAGGGCACCTATTGGGATGAGCACTGTGTGTTGTATGTAAGTGATGAAACCCTGGGTTCTACTCCTGAAACCAATACTACACTGTATGATAACTAACTTGAACTTAAATAATTTTTTTTTTTAAAAAGAGGAGGAAAATGTTTAAATAAGTGTGGTACTAAATATTATGTATAACTGATACTAATATTATAAGTCACATTTTTATTTAAAATCCCCAGGGTGTAGGGGGATGGGCTAAATGGGTAAGGGGCATTAAGGAATCTACTCTTGAAATCATTGCTGCAGTATATGCTAACTAACTTGGATGTAAATTAAAAAAATAAAATCCCCAGGGTATATCTTAAGATTCCATATCAGTGATTCTCACTATAACTATACATTGTAATCACTGAGGAGCTCTGCAGATCCTGATGTCTAGGCCATACCCCAGAGCAATGAAAGCAGAAATATATGTAGGTAGGATCTAGGTATGTGTTGTTGTGTTGTTTTTGTTTTTGTTTTTGTTTTTTTTCCCCAGCGCTCCCAGGTAACTACAGTGGGTGGCCAAGACTGGGAACCACTCCTTGTCATTTAAAAGCTCTCCGGGTGAGGGGCGCCTGGGTGGCGCAGTCGGTTGGGCGTCCGACTTCAGCCAGGTCACGATCTCGCGGTCCATGAGTTCGAGCCCCGCGTCAGGCTCTGGGCTGATGGCTCAGAGCCTGGAGCCTGTTTCCGATTCTGTGTCTCCCTCTCTCTCTGCCCCTCCCCCGTTCATGCTCTGTCTCTCTCTGTCCCAAAAATAAAAAAATAAAAAAAAAAAAAAAAAACGTTGAAAAAAAAATTTAAAAAAAATAAAAAAAAAAATAAAAGCTCTCCGGGTGATTCTGATGATCAGCGAATACTATCTGAAAGGGGTCTACTGGTAAATGGACTAGGGATTAATCTTTATTGAGGGAGGAAAGATTAAGAGCTCAGCCTCTGACCAGGAAAGCCTGCAGAGCACAGAGCTATTATAAAAGTACTGAATGTTGAAGGAAAAGCTGCTAAAAGAAAAGCTGTGAATGGAATAAAAATAAAAGGCACAGGGTTTAGAATCACTTAGATTCGGACTCCAGGCCCAGATCTCCTGTTTGTTAATGAGATACTGAAAACTCTGTAGAAGCCTCAATTTTCTCATTGCAAAATGTGGATATTTACTACCACATAAAGGTTGTTGTAAGGAGAAAATGTAAAGCTCTTAGTATACAGTGACCCCTACTTCATAGACATTAAATAAAAGTTTATTGTTATTGTTGCCTTTAGAAGCGAGGACTTTTGGGGCGCCTGGGTGCCTCAGTCGGTTAGGCATCCAACTTTGGCTCAGGTCATGATCTTGCTGTTCTCGCGTTCAAGCCCCGCGTCAGGCTCTGTGCTGACAGCTCAGAACATGGAGCCTGCTTTGGATTCTGTGTCTCCCTCTCTCTGCCTCTTTCCCACTCATGCTCTGTCTGTCTGTCTCTTTTTCTCAAAAATAAATAAACATTAAACATTTTTTAAAAAGTGAGGATTATTGTATAGCTAAAATTAACAACACAGGAAACAACAATGTTGGCAGATGTGGGGAAACAGGAATCCTCTTACACTGTTGGGAATGCAAACTGGTGCAGCCACTCTGGAAAACGGTATGGAGGTTCTTCAAAAAGTTAAAAATAGAACTACCCTACACCCAGCAATTGCACTACTAGGTATTTCCCCAAAGGATACAAAAATACTAATTCGAAGGGATACACGCACCCCGATGTTTATGGCAGCATTATCAACAATAGCCACATTATGGAAAGAGCCCAAATGTCCATTGACTGATGAATGGATAAAGAAGATGTGTGTGTGCGTGTGTGTGTGTGTGTGTGTGTGTGTGTTACTCAGCCATTAAAAAGAATGAAACCTTGCCATTTGCAATGATCTGGGTGGAGCAAAGGAGTATGAGGCTAAGTGAAATAAGTCAGTTAGGGAAAGAGAAATACCATATGATTTCACTCATGTGGAATTTAAGAAATAAAATAAATGAACATGGTGCGGGGGGCAAACCAAGAAACAGACTCTTAACTATAGAGAACAAAGTGATAGTTACTGTAAGGGAAGTGATAGGGAGATGGGTTAAATGGGTGATGGGGATTAAGGAGGACACTTATGAGCACTGGGTTTTGTATGTAAATGATGAATCACTAAATTGTACACCTGAAAAAAAAAAGATTGTAATAATATTGTTTGGTGACAGATGTTATCTGCACTTATTGTGATAAGCACTGAATAGCATATAGAATTCAAGAATCAGTATGTTTTATGCCCCAAACTAATATCACACTGTATATTAATTATATTTCAATTAAAATTACATTAGTAATAAAAAAAAAGAAGTGCGGTTTAATGGAATCCAGAGTATGAGAAAGCGTGAAGGGGCAAAGGTAATACCCCAGCATTTGCTTAGGTAATGAGTAGGGGGATGAACCTGAGAAATGGTGGGCCAGAGGAGGAGTGGGTTTCTGGAAAATATTCTTGAGATCTTCTTGCTTTCATTGTTTGTCTGGCAGCCTCCCCATCCTTCCCTAATATTCCTCCTAGCCTGAACTAAACTAGTTAGCCCAAACTTCTATATTAGTAACCAAATTTGGTAGGATAGTTTCATAAAATAAGTGCACGGAGGTTCTGAATAGGAACATTGTGTGGACTCGTAACTAAACTACGCACACTTTATTGCATTAGTTTTAAAAGCAAGCATTTTGCTGACTCAAAGGCTTCTTTTGCTCCCTTCCAGGTCCTGGCCTTGTAGGTTTCTGGTACTTTTACAGAGCTAAAAGGGATCAGAATTACTTTGAAAATTCCAGTCTCGTATCCAGTTTATCCACTCATCACCTCTTTGTTTGTAGCACCAGCCAAGTCTGGGCTGGAGGGATCTGATTTCTCCCACGTTTGGTTCTTAGACTTCTTTTGGCTTTTACCAACTGCTATATATCCCGTGACCTCATACTGCTCGATTCTCTTGGGTGGGTACCGACAAGATGGGTCAGGCTCCAGTGGGCTCCGCTGTCCAGTTCTCTCCCTCTGATCACATAGGCATAGATGGCAGGCAGACCACCAAGTCCATTGCGTTTCCTGTGCACCCAGGAAAGAGTCTAGTCTGCCTTCGTTCAGGCCCCCCCAGTGGCTACCATTGGTTCTACTGTGAACACTTCTCAGTGACACAAGGGAAGCAAAGACAGTACTGTGACCCCAATTAGTGATGTAACACTTCTCCATGGATTTTTTTTTTTTTTTTCATCTCACAATTACTGTTTACTCAGGACTGGAAAAGGCCTATGGTGTAATGTGACAGGGCTGGCCCAGCCTTTATTTTTTATTTTTTATTTTTTATTTCTGGCTCAGCCTTGAATAGGATGTGCCTGGTTTCCTTGATCACCTTTTTTGAATGATATATCTTAACCTTGAATGGTCACAGGAATCATCTGGAGCTTAAACAAACAAACAAACAAAAATCCTGATGACTGGATCTCAGGTTTAGAGATTTTGATATAATTAGTGTGGGGTAGCAGACTGGTTTAAAAACTCTGCAAGTGATTCTAGTGACAGCCTTTGCTAAGGAACACTGTTTAGAATGGGGTGGTACTTAACACTAATTACTTTCATCCATGGGCTTTTATCAGTCAGAGACCCTTGGAAAAACCCCATTTAGTGTTATCCAGGGCATTAAAGAATAATGAAAAATCATTTTATTTACTTTCTCAACAAATGGGGTCTGTGAACCGGCAACTTTGGAATCACTTGAAGTGTTTGTTTAAAAGGCAAATTCCTAGGCCTTACTTTCACAACCTTCTGAATTAACCTCTCTAAAGTGGGGGTGGGAGAGGGGTCATAAACATACATTTTAGTAATTTCCCACAGGCGACTGTTAAGCATATTCATGGTTTAGAGCCATTAATCTGTACCTGAGTTCTTCAACCCCGACTGCACATTAGAATCACATAGGGGCTATAAAGATACCTATGCCAAATAGACCAGTGGTTCTCAACCTTGGCTGCACTTCAGCATCACCTGGAGGCTTTTTGAAAGCCTCATACCCAGGCCTTACTCTGCCAATCACATCAGAATCTCCCAGGTGGGACGTAAGCATCTATGGTTTTTACAACTCCCTAAGTGATACCAATCTACGGCCAAGGTTGAGAACCAATATTCTTAAAAAAAATTTTTTTTTAATGTTTATTCATTTTTGAAAGACAGAGAGAGACAGAGCACAAGCAGGGGTGGGGCAGAGAGAGACGGGGGGCACAGAATCTGCAGCAGGCTCCAGGCTTTGAGCTGTCAGCACAGATCCTGATGCGGGGCTTGAACCCACAAACCGTGACATCATGACCTGAGCCGAAGTCGGATGCCTAACTGACTGAGCCACCCAGGCGCCCCTGAGAACCAATATTCTGAATATTCTGGTATAATCTGCGGGGTGGGGGGGAGGTGAGTCCCAGGCACTAATAATTTTTAAATGTACCTCAGATGAATGTAATGTGCAGCCAAGGTTGAGAACTCCTGAATATTCCGCTTGGTGTCATTTTCAGCTTTTCTGAACTTCCCTCAGTGTGGTTACTCAGTGCCCTTTAGCCTACAGATGCAGGCTTGCCTCCTTCCCCACACCAGATCCATGCCAGTCTTGACGAAGGTTCATAGTGATCTGGAGGTTTAGTCTCATGAGAAGTTATGTGTCCACCTAGACATAAACCCCTAACCCTTTGAGTTAGTTTCATTAATTAATCTATTGCTCATTCTGTAAGTGTGTATCAAACACCTAATATTTGTCTAGTACTCTGCATTGAACAATGGATACCATGACAAATAAGATATTGTTCCTGGAATCTCAAGAAGCTTATAGATTTGCAAGGATAAAGGGGCGTGTATACATGCAAACAGAGGTGTAGTATTGAGTAGCATTTATTACAGTGGCTGAATGAAAAGAGAAATGTAGAACATAGACATAGACATGTCTAAGGAGATGCTATTTAAGCCAAGTCTTCCATACATGATTTAAAACACCTTCCATGATATGATATCTCTCTACTTCATCTCTTGCTACTCTTACTCTGGTTCCAATTTCAGCCTGCCTAATTCTTTTCATTTCTCTGAATGCCCCACACTGTCTTACAAGACTTCAACCTGCATTTATTTGCCTAGAACACTCTTCCCATTTTCCCCACCTGCACCTCCTACCTAGGATTCTGCTTAGCTGTTACTTCCACGAAGAGATCCTTCCTGACCTCCTGAGCTATGATAAATGTCTTTGTTATACATTCATCCACTAACCTTAAGCAATTCTTTTATAGGACAAGCCCATTTTATTGCATGTCTGTGACTCCTCCCCCCCCCCTGCAAACCTATAAATTTCATGCAAGTGACAGCAACCAGCTATCCCCTTCACCACTATGTCCCATGCATACTGCAGTGTCTGGCCTTATTGGATGAATGAATTAACTGCATTCCAGGAATAAGGGATGATATGTGCAAAGCCATATAGGTATGGAAATCTGTGGCATGTCCTAGAATAAAAAATATTTTGGATGGCCAAAGTATAGAATGGGCAGGAGGAGGTTTCTAGAGATGAGTCTGGAGAGGATGGTTATTAAGGGCCCTGTATGTAACCCTAAATGATCTGAACTTCACCCTGTAGGCAGTGGGAAGTCAGAGGTTTTATGTGGCGGAGCATAATAGTGAGGTTTATCATTCAGGATAATCACTCTGGTAGCAAGGTGGAGGATGGAATGAACAAAAAAAGGCTAATTTAAAAAACAGTTGGGAGATGTTCCAGTAATACAGGTGAAAAATAATAAAGGCTTTTCTGAAGTAATCAAGCAAAAGGGCTCCATTCAAAACGTACATTTCAGATAGAATATACAGCTCTTACTGACTAACTGCATGTGGGGATGAATGTGAAAGATGATGTTTAGCTTGGAGGACAGGCTTGGTAGGAATGCTATTCATGGAATTATGGAATAAGGAAAGAGAAGAACTAGTTTCAGGAAAAAAATTAATGAGCTCAGTTTGTAACAGTTGAGAGTTCCACATACCTGTAGACATCCATGTAGTCTTTTGTGTAGTTAAAGATGCATACGTTCTTAGCTTGGTAACTTATTGATTGTGGATACAGTTGATATTGTCTAATTGACTACGTTGACTTCCAATTTATGCACAAAAAGACAAACTTTTCAGACTGGCAGTGTTGTGTTGATTTCATGATTTTTGCTTCATTGGGCCACAATTAACAATCAGTTGGCAATACTTCAAGGGAGAGTCTCCATTAAAGTCATTCACTAGTTATTTTCTTTGATAGAGACATATATGTATGCCAATCCCACCCAAATTCTGAGGAGGTAATGATTTTATTATGGGTAGCAATGCTGTTATTTTTTTTTTTTTTCATTTGATTGTGAGTTCAGAAAGGAAGTATGTCTTAACTCTTCCAGTTAAACTTAGTGCCAAGTCTAATGGGAAGAGAAATTAGTGGCTGGCTGGCTGGCTGGATGGATGGATGGATGGATGAATTTATAATCTGGCAGGGATATGGGATGCTTTCTGGAGCTAATCACTTAGAAACTGAAAACCTTCCATCTTAAACATAAATGCCTAAGTGACTGCACTGAGTTATTAACTACAACAGATAGAAGAGGTCACCGTAAGCTATTTTTAAAGTGTCCTTTCATCATATCATTTTCTCTAGGCACTACAAAACCATCCTGGGAATTTTAAAGCTATGGGTATAAAAGACAATGTTTCTTGATACATTAACCTTTGATATTGTCCAGCAAAAGATGAGCCTTTAACTTATTATTGAATTTTTTTTTGCTTGGTACTGTTCTTAGAAGCTGGTAGGTGGGTACACAATCAGATTATTTTAGGAAAATAACCTTATGGACCATATGAAGAGGCTGGAGAAGAAATGACTCTATTTGGATAGAGGGGAGATGATGATAAGGGCTTGGAATAATAATAGCCATATGGAGAAAGCCCATTCATTCATAAATTTATTCATTCCTTCCTTCATTCATTCATCAAATATTTATTCACTGTATTATACTATGGGGATGCCAAGGTGACCCAACTTAGATAGAGTTTGGGTAAGAGTTTAAACTGTAAGAGTTTATAGATAAACATTTGTTATATTAATAAATGTAAAATTGCAGATGTGATAAATGTGGTATGGGAAAGGAAAAGTCACACTGAAAACAACATCTCAGAGGCAAAATTGACAGGCTTTCTTTGGTTATTGGGGTATCAATGAAAGACACGCTACCTCTTCTTTCCCGAAATAATATTCAAACTGATTTGCGTGACAGAGAACATATATGAAATGCCATTAAAGAAGGTGTATTCAGTGACTAATTGTGTAGAACAAATTAAAATGACTTTTTATCAAAAGATGAGATCAGTAAGCTATGAATTATAAGTTCTGATTTTGCAATTTATTCCACTTACTCATTACACCATCCCATTGGAATGATGGTACTTTGCTGATAAGAGACAGTTGACTCTAGATCCCTCTATTTTGATTTTTTTTTTTAGATGTCGCCAGAGCAATTGAATTACTTGAAAAACTACAGGAATCTGGAGAAGTACCAGTGCACAAGCTACAATCCCTCAAAAAAGTGCTTCAGAGTGAGTTTTGTACTGCTATTCGAGAGGTATGACACTAAAATTTTAATAACGATATTTAGCTATATGTCTCCTGAATAGAAAAGATGTCTTTTCCACACAAACAGTTGAAATAGTTAAGATTGGAACTACATCTTAGCTTTCTGTTTTTAGCTGCTTGGACAGATGATAAAATATAATTTAGTCTGCTAAATTCATAAATTAGATCCAGTCAGGATTTATACAGTCATATAAAACCAAATGTTGACTTTATGGTACCAATGAGGTCACTGCCTCAGCAGGTAGCTGTTACTTACTTGCAGTCTAAGTTATTTAGTGGTCACATGAAGTCATATGGATACTCAGTTCAAAATAGTCATAATTAGTGGGGGATTGTGCTTTTCTTAAAACAACATTCAACTGAACCTTAGATAAATCTGGAAGAGTAACCTCCTACTGACTAATGTTACAGTTATCCAAACATTACTGTCTAGTGCAATAATGGAAAATCTCTGAACAGACTGATATGCCCCTCTAACAAATCTTCGCGATGCTTTCCTTGCTAGAGATTTTAAGAAGCCTAACATAAAACAAGTGTGTAGAAATGACTGTTGGAGTCTTGTATTGACTTGTGGTGGAACTGACTAGTCCGCTAATTAATTTAATTGTTAAAATAAAGTTCATTCAAGATGTATATACCATATTGTTTCTTGAATAAAATAATATTAAGTCCATCATTTCTTCCCCACCAGGTACAAAGTAGTAATTCATTAGTTAGGACCTGAAGTCCATAACTCCAGCATATTTGCTCTGCTAGAAGTCCCCACTAATGAATTATTTACTGTCATTTCCCAAACCAGTTGAACCCAGTGACTTTCTGGAGAGTTTGTTGTAGCAGAGGACATACACTTGTCAAGGAATACTTGTTACCAACTTCCTTTCCTTTTTGCAACTCTACCTGTCACCAATGCGTATATTTTTACCTCGACAATGCTAATATATGAGTAGTCACTACATAGGAAAGACCCAGGTGACTAAGACAGAGACATACAAAACTTCTCTCACTATAGATTTAAACTGTAGCCTATCTAGTGAGGTACAATTTAGATTTTGCTGAGATTTGATTTAGACTGTGCTTGTGCTAAATCTTTATCAGGTGAAGTTGTTCACTATTTGATTTTTGTTTATGATGAACACAGCTTAAGTAAATAACCACAATTGTGTCTCCAAATTCTAACCTATGAATTTAACCAAAGGCTGAAAGGAAATTTCTGAAAGTGTATGAGTTCTCGGCCACTGACTGCTCAGCGGGAAAGGTATAGATATGTGGAAACCCCATGGGCCTCTTTCAGGTCAGTTCCTATAGTCACTCTGTAGATCAAGGTTAAATCCCCTACACGCTCTTTTCTTCCTTCACAGAGTGCTTGCTACTCCCCTGAGATTTGATGGCCGACTTTTCATTTTTAGATATTCTATCATCTCTTTTACTTTCCACAGAACTAACTAAAGGATAGGACACATCAAATGTGTATCTCTGCTAAGTGGGAATTTGGCATGTGAGCAATGCAAAGTCTCTACCTTTGTGGAATTTACATTCCAGTGAGAAAATTATGATAAATAAATATGCAATACAATGTCAAAGGGTGACAAAGCTATGGAAATAAAAGAAGCAGGATTAGGGGAAGTAGGAATAAAGCTCTATTAAGTTAGGGTGGTAGGAAAATAACCTAACTGAAGTAATGGAATAGGTCACAAGTATCAGTGGGATACAGTGTTCCAGGTGGAAGAAACCACAAGTACAAAAATCCAGAGCCAAGAATGATCTTAGTCCATGGAAGGAAGATCCCAAAAGCCAGAATGTATGCAGTGAAATAAGCTAGGTAGGCTTCCCAGAGGCAGCCAGAGAGCAGATCACATGAGGCCTTGCATGCTGTTGTTAGGAGATTGGATTTCATTCTAAGCATGATAGAAAGCCCTTGGAGAATTTTGCCTTGACCTGATTAGATTTTTAAAAGGTCTTTCTGAATGCTCTGAGAATACAAGTGTGTGGGCAAGAGAGGAAACAAGAGAGTCCAGTAACGAAGTAATGAGTAGATCAAGTGAGAGATGTGATGATGGTTGCTTGTGTGATAACAGTTTAAGCTGTGGGAAGTCTTCAGGTTCAATGTGTGTTTTTTGAGAGTAAAGTCAACAGGCATTGTTGATGCATTGGATGTATGGACGAGAGAGCAAGTCTCAATCGCCTTTTAGGTTTGGGCTTGAACAATTGGATGGATGGTTACATAGGAAATAGAATCTTTGCATTTGGACCAAGTTTGGAGAAGACTGTCCAAGAATTCTGTTATGGACAAAGCAAGTTGATGATGCTTTTCTGACATCCATGTAGAGAGTCTAACAAGCATCTAAGTCTGAAGCTTGGGGGAGAAGTTGGGTCTGGAGATATAAATGTGGTATAGATATCTGTTCAAATAAATGCACAGACCTTTTTCTTTAAAGAGTTTACTAACAAAAAAGAGAATAAGAGTAAAATAGAAAAGAAATGAAGACCTTGTATAGGCATTATAAATATATCTTTCAAACCCAGTTTGTGGTGAAGTGTCCTATGTGCATCATTAGTGGTCCATGGAAATCTATAACTGAATTATGGGCAGTCCAATACTTTCAGAGGGAAAAAATCATATAACTTTTCTGCTTTACATTTTATAAATTTGGACTAGCAAGATTAATTTTAGATTCATACTAATGCCCTTATAATAATTTTGTCCTTTAAGGGCAATGCATGTTGTACAGATATTATTTTGATCAATTCATCTTGACCCACATTTTACACTAGTTTTATGATATTATTCATATTTAAGTTTGGAGTGTTCCTCATTATTCCCGTTATATCACTTTACATTAACTACAGGAAGTAATGATAAAAATAGCAATAGGTATTCAATAATTCTGAATCATAGAATAATATTGTATACCTATCTAGTGAAAAGTTCTTCAATAAAAACATAAAATATGAACCCATGTTGCCAGACAGGTGACTGCACAAGCCGGTAAAGTAAAGTGCAGCTGGGAAGTATGGCAATATACAGCAATAAATATCTGAAAATTAAATTTTCTTGAGTCAAGAATCCTTTCCCTCCTGGTCTCTTGGGTACTGACTGTTCTACTGGCATGAAACCTTTGAAGGTTTAGTTTCCTATTCAAGTTATGCTTAGAATTTCGATGGCTAAATTATTTGAGTTTTTTCAGGAATATTTGTTAATTCATACTTTCCAGTGTGACAGTTATTAATTTTGTCATGACAGGTAGAGAAAGGACAAAGAACTACATGGGCGTCATTCTTAGTTGCATTCACCAGAGCAAAAACAGATAAAGGTCATTGTCAACAAGTCTGTGAAACCCAAATTAAAAAAAAAAAAAAAAAAAAAAAAAAGGGGAGAGAATCAGTTGCCAACTCTTTAAATTGCCATACACCTTACACTAGTGTAACAGTAGTTATAGTTACATGTTGAGGCAATCCCGTGTTTTGCTTTACATTTGGATGAAACCACTGAATCAGCTCCTGGCCTATGGGTAGCACTTATATGGGAAGAATGGTTTAATGAAATTTTACTTTGTTTTTTACTGAAAATGAATGATTAAAAGAAATTAGATGTTTTCTCTACTTAATTATTCTTCTGTAATCTGTAATAAAGATGGAAAAAATCATGTTGAGACCAGTACTGAAACAAGACCATTTATGTACCCAACTAACATTGATGTATTAATAAACGAGTTTCATTTGAATGCCAATCCACATACAGCTGTAGCTATAGAATAAAGGTAGTAGATGGCACTACTTACCTTGATATTTTATTTTCTGGTTGAAGGATCTCAAAGGACCTGATTAATAGTTAAATTGCACCATTCTGTGCAAGTAATTTGGGGGTACATGGCGATAAATGGACTGACACATGATGTTCCTTTTCCAATAGTGAGAGGTACCAGCTGACAAGAGAAAGTTCACAGAACTTTTTGAATGAGAGATGAAATAAAAAAACTTTATGGTAGTGATAGTCCCAGTAAGGGCCATTTCTGGGCCTTTTTAAGTGTCTTTTTAAGTGTCTTCTTCAAGTTTTTGTTCATCACTGTATTATTTAGGTTGAACGACCTGAATTTATAAATTGAAATGTGAGGAAATACATGGGTTGAAATATAAGGATTGTAAAATGTTGGCTTTGGTAAGAGAATTTCCTATGAGACTTGAATGGTGAATTTGAATTGAATTTAAATAGTTCGATTGCCAAGCGATGAACTTTTTCCTGACACTTCATATTCTTCATGCCTCAGAGAAAGAAATCAGTAGTATATGAGTGGTTATATTTTAAGAGGACATCCCATTTCTGCAACACAATTCAAAGAAATTCTTTCTGAAACTAAAATAATAAAAAATAAACAGACTTAATCTATTTACCATCACCATCTTCCAAGTTTTACAACATTCAGGCTTCCTGCTTTCCAGGGGAATGTGCTCATCGATCTGGTGTTTGATGTGCTGCTGAGAGTGGTCTGTGGTGAGGACTTGCTCCCGCATTTATGGCTGTCCTATGCATTTTTGAACCAAAAATGCAGAACCAAATGACACAGTCGCCAAAAACTGCCTTCTTTGGCCAACTGCCAGATGCTGTGTGTTAGTATTTTCTAATGTAGTAGAACTGTAGATTAAGAAAATAAACCAATTCCATATGGAATCATTCTGATAGTCAGGATTGTCGGAAGACATTCTAGTTCTCTTCTTCTCAGCACATGTTACAACTGGATTTCCCCATCCTCTTTAAGGCGAGATGTGGTTGATGCCTTGGCTAAGGAAGTGTGAATGGAAACGGTGTGGGCCACTTCCTTGGTGAAACCTTTGAGTCAGTGCATGGTATGTTGTGTTCCTTGTCCTTTGCTATGCGACTAGTGATGTTTTTAGTTGGTGAATGATCAATCAGTCTGGGTTGCAGGGTGAGGAAATGAGAAATACAGGCTCTGCGAACCCTTTACGAACAGGTAGCCTGAGCAAGAAATACACCTTTGTGACTCTAAGCCTCTAGAATATTGGGTTGGAACATAATCCAAGCCATCCTGACTGATAGTACACAATCATCAAGCCAAATTTAGCTTGGATAAAGGTTATAAGCAGTAGCAAGCATCCTTTTAACTGCTGTAAAGCAAAATTAATGTTTAAAGTCTATTATTTTAAATAAGGTATGATAAATCTTTTTAAAACTATATGAAATTAATAACCAATATAAGTACCACACCCATGGGATGGTTCATAAATTTTAAAATCTGAGACACTTGGATCATAGATCTTGCTTCTAGATTATTTTCCATTTGCTCCTATTCTCACTTTTTCTCCCTGAGGATGGAGCCCATTAACCATCCAGCACCACCTCCTACCCCATCCAAGTCTTACACTGTTGCTTAATAAAGGGATTTCTTTGTTTATATACTAAAAGTTATAATCAACATGGAAGGAATAGTTAGGATGTATCAATCTGCTATTCAGTTGCTCTTAGTCTCCAGTGAGATTCTTCCCCTGGAGAGAGCTATAGATTGGGAATTACCACAGTGACTCCCACCAATATCATGTGAAATTTCGCAGTGAGGCATTCTGTCAGATCATGGGAAGCAGCAACATCCTTAGAGCATTGTTGTAGTCAAGTCGACCAAAGTTCAAATCCCAACTTGGCTGCTTATTTCAGAACTCTCTAATATTTTATTTGTCAACTTTTAATAATGGAATGATACCATCAGTCTTGAAGTGATTCTGATAGTTAGAGATCATATATGTAAAGTCACATAGTACAGAGTCTGGCATCCAATAATTACACAATCAATGGATGCTATTGTAATTAAAGGGTAGAGTCCTGAATTATCACTAGGTATAGTGTTTTGGTAAGTCAGGAAATGGGTAACAGATGGGAAGAGAAATGTTAGTTTCTATAGGCTAGATCTAAGTAAATCCATAGGACTAATAGACATAGTCATTGCCCCACCATTAATCATGAAAACAAAATAAATGGAGCCATTGTATTCTAATTCCGCAATCATATGAGACATACCATTATGACACACATGTTTGTTTTTGGTGTTGTTCTGTACATCTTAATCTACTGTGTGGATGAAAACATGGTCAGCAAGTGTAATCAGCTTTATGATGAAACTAATGATGCGTTGTGTGATAGAAAACAGATTTAGAATTACCTTAAGAAAACATACTTGGATCAATCCTAACAAGATGAGACGAAATAAGGATACATAGAAAGAGAAAAAAGTTGGTGGTAGGGAGAGTGGAAGGGAAAGAAGGTAGAAAGGAAGAGATAGAGGGAAGGCAGAAAACAGGAAAGGAAGAAAGACAGGAAGAAAGGAAAGATGGAAGACAGGCTGATGCTGAATCATGGCTTGTTGTTGTGTATTAAAAAAATGGCAAGAACATGGAGTCAGAGTGTTGACAATCGTTTCAGACAACCTGCACACAAATCCTTTAGCCATCTAATTATATGATCTTGTACTCATTACTTAACTTCTATGTTCCTGGTTTTGTTTATTCTTTTTTTTAAACATGAAATAAGACAATAATAACGTTGGGAAGATTAAATCAAATGAGATTAAAAACTATAAAATACGCACGATCAGGGGAGGGGCAGAGGGAGAGGGAGACACAATCCAAAGCACACTCCAGGCTCTGAGCTGTCAGCACAGAGGAGGCTCACATTTTAAGAAAGATGTTGGCAATCTGGAGTGGTTTTAGAATAAACCAATATAGTAAGGAATCTGGAAACCTTGTCATTTGACAAAAAGTTAAGGACTTGGTGATAGTTAGCCACAAAAGAAAAAAAATCATGTGCAATATGCTTGTCATTTACTGTTTGGTAGGATGAGGTGAAAGGAAGGTAACCATGCTAGACCACTGGGTGAAAAGTAGAAGGATGAAGATAACTAGCGGTAACCAACAATGGGCTCATTTATAATGTAAGATGCTTCCTATAACAACAGCAAAGGTTAGATGATCATATTTCAGATCACTTTTTCACAAGAGCTTTTAATTTAAGGTCATATATAAGCTTCATGTTATAGGTGAAGTAAAAGCAAATATACATGTATGCTTTTATAATGTATAATTATATAAATACTTCTATATAAATACATATAATTTACTTTCCCTATTTCTGTTCCCTTCCATTTACACGCAAAAAATTTATGGCAAAATGTTTTTAATGTTTTACTTTAAACATGGATTTCATTATGTAAAATTAGAATCCTGTTATATAATGGCATTTAAAATAGCACTATATTCGCGGGAATTAACAAAAATATATCTGACATATGTTTACACATATCTTTCTGTTCGTATTGAACTTAAGTTGGCAGATGACAAAGGAAAGAAAGCTTGATGGCTCTTTCATTTCCTTTGATTTTATTTGCACTGCCAAATGTGATAGGACACAAAAGCCAGATTGTTTCTTGTGTGATAAGTTTCCTGCCAAGAAGAGCATGAAGTCAATAAAGCTTATTTCTGAACATCCTGAAAATACATTGCACAATATAGAATTTTTATTTTCTGTACCAAAACTTAGATTTGTCCCAGTGTGTCTTGACACGTTTCCAAACAAAAGGAACCAGGAATAATTGGAGAAATCTCGATCAAGTCCTGTACTTTAGAAACGTTTGAACTGGTGGGTTGCTCAGAAGCACGAGAACAGCAAAAATAGTGTCTCTGTTCACATGATATAACCTGCTTCTGAACTCTGACATTTTGCTAATATTTTGAACCAGTTATGGTGAAAATAACAGCTGTGCCATTTGTACTTGGCAGGCAATTAGTGAAAACTATGATTGTTGCAGTAGAGCTCTGATTTTTATCCATCATGTGAATGCTGATGGTCCTATTGAAGTCTATGTGTGTGTGTGCATGCGTGCCCATGTGTGTGCGTGCTTTTGTGTGTGTGTGCACGCGCGAGTGTGTGCACATGTGGGTTACCCCATTGATATTTTAAAGACCAAGTTGTCCCAACAGTAGAAAGTTTCTTTGTTCTGCAAAACTCCTAATGGAGGAAAACTCTTCATATTCTGTGTACATGTGGAGTACATGTGGAGTTTCTCGGTCCAACATCCAGCTTGATTATTTTGGTGAAGAAGACAAAGCTTTTACTTTTTATGGAGGTTTATTACTTTTCAACATCAGCATGCATTGGTGTCAAAGATTCTGACAATTATCCTAAAAGATGCCTGCCTGCTCTGTGAAAAGTGGTCCAGTAATTTCACAGTCATAGCTTGGAACCTATATTTACATTTTTATTTCTAAATAGAGCACGTTGTGTTCTTTTCACTGTCAAAAGTTGTGGTTTTTTTTTTTTTTTTTTTGTCTTTTTGGTTTTCTTTAGGCTTTCCAGAGGATATGTGTTAATGTACTTGGTTGAACTTGAGTCAGAAATTTCACTTTATTTATTTATTTATTTATTTATCTATCTATCTGTTTGTTTTAAGTGTCTGATTTATTTTTTGCTGTATCTTAGAACAGTTTGACAAGAGAGGTTCATTTGTGGCTAGACTTTCTTGTAGTAAACTCTAAGATGGCCGTAAGAAGGAGGCTAGTCATCAGATTCAAGATTCACGCATCTTGTATGACTGCTGCTAGCAATACCTGCCGTTTTGGAAGGAGAAATTAGAGCCGAAAACTTGTGACCTTTCCAGAGCTACAGAAAGGATACCTGTGAGGGCAAAGGGAGTCAAAAATGAGAAAGCCTTGTCAGTTTAACCACGGAGAAGAACTACAACAACTGGAAAGACTGCAAAACTCTTTCAAAGGTTACTTCCGCTTAAATGATTTAAATTGAAAAAAAAGGTTTCAAATATCTTTCTTTGCTGGCAGAGGCTGCGCTGATGCCAACCTTTCTAAAAATAACTTCATTTACCTTGAGGACAAAGGATTTGGTAGGACCTAAATTCAACTTGAAGTGTCTTGAAGAAAGCGCAGGTGTCTTGACACAAGTCTGTTCTGCTGTAAGGGAATTTAATTCTGTTTGCTTTTGAAAGTGGTGTGAGTGGCAACTTTGAGCCCTTGCTGGTATTAAAACAGACTCAAAACTGATTGCATACTAAAAATGACATAAACATTTCCTTGTAAAAGATCACTCCAAATTTTGGCTTCTTCCAAATCAAACAGCCTTCTCACTGAAATTTATTTCAAGCAGATAAAAGTTTTCTTTTCCTTAATGTGATTTGGTTAATTGGGATTTTTTTTTCAGAAAGCCACCATTAATTTTTACAGGAAAAAGTCACAGAATCTTCTGTAATAAATAAAATAGCTCCATGTCAAAGGCAAGAAGATGGCATGAACATTTACACACGATTGTATTTTTCTTGAGATAACACCGTAACTTCGGGAGATTCTAAAAAAGGCCCATGATACATCTTTCCATCTTACCTGCCAGAAAATGAAGACTACTCCCTAATAAAGGATTTTGGTATCAGTCGACATATACTACTTGACTAGTTGGTCTTCATCTCTAAAATCCTTCCAATTCGATGAATCTGTAGTTACATAGCAAGTAACCCATGTTTTTCTTCACATAAATGACGTGGAACTATATAAGGCTCAGGATGTATGCATTGTAGGCATTTGTGACTCTGTGAGACTCTGTATGAATGGGTAGGGAAGACAGATACTATAAAGATTTTTAAACTGGTAAAAATAATGAGAAAAATAAATGTACTCATTTTATTGAGTTTTTCAAAGGATGTAATTTATAATTTTATCACAGAAAATTGTGAAAACAGAATGACAATTCACTAGAAACGGAAATTTTTAAACTAAGTTATATTTCTGCAGCTTTCTCAGAAAAGAAACACTTGTAACAATGTGAGGGGTGTTTATAACATCAATATGTCACTTTCTGGTAGCAAGAACAGGGTCTGTGTGGCAGGAACCATTTTAGACTATAATTGCACTAATGGGTCATTGATCTTAAAGGTATCTAAACAGACCCTCACAAGCAGTCTATAATGACTCTGAATGCTGTTAGCGTCACTGTTGGGTAAATACTCAGCTTGGGCTTTCTATTTGCTGTAACAAATGGTAAAATAAACAGTACATATTTTGAGAAGCTTGTAATTACATGCGCTTATATAGTAGTTCAAAATAATAGAGTCCTCCAAGAAGTTGTATTTTATATCAGTCAGATAAAGTGAACATCCTGTCTTCTGTTGAGATCATAGGACTGGAAATCAGAACTTCTATTTATGGCACTATGGATGACAATTTTTATTTCAGTGAACAAGTCATTTAACCTTTTATTCCCTCAATATTGGCAACATATGTGTAGACAAGTCCAATTGTACAAGCCATCTAAAGTGAATGTTAAGTTACAAATTGCCATTTAAAAAAAATTTTTTAATCTTTATTTTTGATAGAGAGAGAGAGACAGACAGAGTGTGAGAGGGGGAGGAACTGAGAGAGGGGGAGATACAGAATCGGAAGCAGGCTCCAGGCTCCGAGCTGTCAGCACAGAGCCCGATGCAGCCTTGAACCGACGGACCTTGAGATCACGACCTGAGCTGAAGTCGGACATTTAACCGACTGAGCCACCCAGGTGTAGTTCATTTGTTTTGACTGCAATGTGATATTCCATTGTGTAATTTAAAACTCACTTTCTCATTGATGAGCATTTATGTTGTTTCCAAGTGCTTCTGTGAACATACATGCATTTCTTGTCACATGACCAAGATTTCTTTGGGGTACATATCTAAATCTGGAATTTCTGGATCAGAAGGTTTACAAATATTCAACTTTAAGAGATAATGCCAAACAATTTTTAAAATTAGTTGCTCCAGTTTATACCTCAGCAAGCAATACAGAAATTGTGTATCCACACTCTCTCCAGCATTGTCATAGGAGACATTTAAACTATATCAGTTGTGGGGCACCTGGGTGGCCCCACCACTTAACCTTCTGGCATCGGCTCAGGTCTTCATCTCAGGGTTCTTGAGGTGGCACCCCCGTCAGGCTCTGCGCTGGCAGCACAGACCCCGCTTGGGATCCTCTGTCTCCCTCTCTCTCTGCTCCTCCCCTACTCTCTCTCTCTCAAAAAACAAACAAACAGGGGCGCCTGGGTGGCGCAGTGGGTTAAGCGTCCGACTTCAGCCAGGTCACGATCTCGCGGCCCGTGGGTTCGAGCCCCGCATCAGGCTCTGGGCTGATGGCTCAGAGCCTGGAGCCTGTTTCCGATTCTGTGTCTCCCTCTCTCTCTGCCCCTCCCCCGTTCATGCTCTGTCTCTCTCTGTCCCAAAAATAAATAAACGTTGAAAAAAAAAATTAAAAAAAAAAACAAACAAAAAAACACATATCAATTGAATACTTAAATAATATTTCATTGCAGTCATCATTTGCATTTAGTTGATCACTAACTTGCTGCATAGCCCTTCTTGTAATTACTGGCCGTGGATGTTTCTTTTTCTGTGAAAAATTCGTTCGTGTATTATTTTTTTACTGATTTGTGCTTATATTTTTTTATATATTCTTGTTATTAACTTTTTACTGATGGTATATGTAGTTCTCCTACATTGTATCTCCTACGTTATAATTTGTCTTCAAGGTGTCTTTGTTTTTTTAGTTTTTTTAAGTTGAGGTATTTTTAAAAATTTTTTTTTTATGTTTATTTATTCTTGAGAGAGAGAGAGAGCACGAGTGGGGGAGAGGCAGAGAGAGAGGGCGACACAGAATATAAAGCAGGCTCCAGGTTCTGAGCTGTCAGCACAGAGCCCAATGCGGGACTCAAACCCATAAACTGTGAGATAGTGACCTGAGCCAAAGTCAGGTGCTCAACTGACTGAGCCACCCAGATGCCTCTTAAGATATCTTTATACATACAGTTCTTAATTTTAAATATTCACATTGATTATCTATTATTTTACCTTTTTGTATTTTTTTAAGTTTATTTTGAAAAAGAGAGAGTGCAAGTAGGGTAGCAGCAGAGAGAGGGAGAGCAAGAATCCCAAGCATCAAGCTCCATGTGGGACTCAAACTCATGAACCTTGAGATCATGACCTGAGCCAAAACCAAACATCGGATGCTTAACCGACTGAGCCACCTACGTGCCCTCCATTGATTATCTTTTAAATAATCAATGCTTTTTTGGAGTATCTTACATAAGAAATATTTCCTACCCCAATGTCTAAAAGATATTCATCTATGTTTTCTACTAAAAGTAAAATTTTTATTTTTGAAATTTATGTTCTTAATCCATCTAGAGTTGATTTTTTTTGTATGTAGTGTGAGGAGGGATCTGATTTTGTCTTTTATCTATAAGGGTAACTATATCTTGCTCTATTTGTTGAATAATTCATAATTTTCTCTGTCACTTGCCCAATTAATATATACCAGACTATGTACATGGATCTGTTTCTGAGTTTCTAATTAATTCATCAATTTCTCTGTTCCTTCATTAATGGCCTACCTATTTCATTTGGGAGAATCAAGGCAATGAGTTGGCCTGGGGGTTGGGGGGGCACATAGTTTTAATCTTCACTTTTATTAGAAGATTTATGAAATCTTATTGCATGTGTGTGTATGTGTGTGTTTGCATGAAGGTAAATTAATAAAAGCAAACCATTCATGCATCAGTGAACAATAAGTATGTGCCATAAACTAAAGATTATTATGATAACTCCAATTCTGTTTTTTGCACTGGAGGTACCATGGGGAAAGAAAAAAAAATAACATAGTTTAATGCTTTCAAACCGAGTAGTTTCACATTCATGATTTGTGGGTCTCTTTCAGTTTCCTTCATCAAGGTTAATTCAGGTTTTAACTACAGTCATTAATCTTATTCAGCAGATGGCAGAGAATGTTTCAGTTATCATAGCAAAATTAGCGCCTACCATACTGTCTACCAAACAACGAGCATTAATAAATATTTGTTGGATGCATGAACAAATTCATTAAGATGACCTTTTCATTAGTAGACAAACATATATTTGATTTTCATAGGCCTTGATTTTCAGATGGGGTTCTGAGCTCATACAGATCCCAGACAAAACCTGATGACACTGCTAGTTTAGAATAAGATCTTACTTACGTTAAAACGGCTTCCAACCTCGAAAGGTGGTCAGTGATTATGACTAAAATTTTATTTGCATTTAAAAATTGTTTCCAGAGGGGCGCCTAGGTGGCGCAGTCGGTTAAGCGTCCGACTTCAGCCAGGTCACGATTTCGCGGTCCGTGGGTTCGAGCCCCGCGTCAGGCTCTGGGCTGATGGCTCAGAGCCTGGAGCCTGTTTCCGGTTCTGTGTCTCCCTCCTCTCTCTGCCCCTCCCCCGTTCATGCTCTGTCTCTCTCTGTCCCAAAAATAAATAAAAGTTGAAAAAAAAATTTAAAAATTGTTTCCAGAGATGAAAACTGATCTTTAATTAACATAAAAAAGTCTAGGTTTTTTATGTATTTGCATAAATATATACACTGGTACACATGTGCAAGTATGATTTGTTTTCATGTCATGAATGCATAACTATTGTATTTGACATAAAATTTAGTAATGTGTATAAGGTGAAGAAGGAACCTTAGAAAGCCCATCATCCTGTAGTTCTTAGACATAGGGGAGTCATACACTTCTTTGTGAATCTTGTGATTGTGAATCTTGTGAAATTATGGATCACTTTTCAAGGAATGTGTATATGCAAATTTTTTTGAATGCCAGTGGTTGGTAAATTATCTAAAACGGATCCATTTGGAGTCTTAAGCTGTTATAACTTTTTAATTTTAGAGCTGAGGAAATAGATCTGGAAAGTTTAAGTTGTCTTTCAAGCTAGTCAGTGCCTGAGTTAGTAACAGAGCAAAGTTTCCTGAACGTTAGTCCAGTTCTAATTCTATTTGCTATGGACAGTGGCAAAAACGGAACATTCTGGAATGTGGAAACAATGAAATATTATTTCACTACTTATCAGTAATGAGCCAAAATAATTGGAAAATCGCATCGTGGTTCCCGTTTCTGTAATTTCTATTCATATCAGTGTTCCATGTGTACCAACAGCATTCTTTAATATTTTTGCCTTCTAGTTCTTTCTTTGCCTCATTTAACACAAGACAATGCATTGTGGCTTAGTAATATATCCTCTCATATGTTTGTAATCCAAATTTCCAGGAAGCAGTGTAAAAGTTTAGTTACTAATCATTGTATAATTGGCATTATATCACCAAAAGCGTTAGGGTATTTCCAGAAAATTTCAGTCCCTGCTGAAATCATTTAGTATTTTTGAGATCAGACTTTTCCAAATGTGTTTCAGGATCTATCACAAATATGCATGTCTATTCAAATATGCCTTTAGTCCTTTTCTTTCTATGTTAGCACTAGAAGCAGTGAAGCCATTTTCAACTAATAGATATTTTAGGGAGAATGCCTGCTCTCCCAGAAAAAGAAAAACCTATTACAGGTAATCTTGTCTTCCAGACTACTTGGTTTTCCTCATGTCTACCTCTCGATTATATAAGAGATACCAAATATTTATTAAGCCTAATACTTGGAAATTTTTTGAACTGCATTTTTTTCCATGCTGTTTCCCATAGGTCAGCAATAGTGCATCCCAAATTTATCCCACTGCCTAAAGTCCTGCCCAGAATTACTTTGCAGTTCATTTCCCATTTGCTAGCACCTAGAGGTACAGTCACAGTTCTTAGGTAAGAGACAGTAATCACTCTGAAAAGCATCTTTCCAAGTTTTTCAGGGGCTATGCAAAGAAATAAGCAAATATAAAAAATAAACAAGGAACAAACCCATCAACAAAAGGGACCAAAAGAGATACATCCTTTTCTTCTCCTCAGTCTTTCTTCTGGAAGGATGGGGCCAGTGACCAGAGACAAGTGACAGGGCATTCATAGAGGTGTGAATAAGCAACAGAAGCATTACCTTGATGACAGTAAACAGATGTGTGTTTTCCATATTAAATGCAGTAATGTCGTCCCTCTTTATTTAAGGTCAAGAAAGGAGAGGGAGATTAGTCCTTCTGGAACACACAGTAGAATAGATAATTTCTCTCTCACTGATTTTGTTGACATCATTTTTTGCACACACCTTTCTAAACAATTCCCAGCTCCTATCCGTCTGGGGATATCAATGTAGATATGCAGCCATAGCAAGGATGACGGTGCCACGCACATCTTTCTAAAGAATACCTGTGGCTAACCATTCGGAGGAATATAAACCCATATGGAGTCAATGTGGGAAAGGTTACTGGCAGTGCAGCAAAATTAAAGAATGCTACCTCCCGAGTTTCTAATTGAAAGGGTATTCTGTTAAATTTCTTTTATGACCACCTGCTTGACTACCAGATATATTTTACTCCTTGTTTCGGAAAGTGAATTATAACTGGATTCTATTAAAATTTCTATGAAAATCATTCCATTTCCTCACAGATGGGATAGTAATTACTTCTGTGTCCAGGACAGAGACAAGCCAACTACCACTATACATTGAGAGAAATGGGATTGCTAGATATTAGCTAAGTAAATCAGACTTTCCTAAACAAGGTAAAAAAAAATATGTCTTTTATCCAGATATGACAAAGATCTGTATGTCAATTATATTTTGATAAAGATTAAAATGGCCAAATCGTAACATTGGAGAAATTTGAGGTCTTAGACAATTATAAAGACAATTATAAAGAACTATTATAAATAGTTCCATAGAACTTCTCAATAATAAATATTTTCAACGTCTGAAGATAGTCCCATGAGAGGACAATAATTTATTAGTTACTATGGTTGAAGAGTTTGTAATTATATGATTCAAATCACATTGTTGATATTTCATGCAAAATACCTTGTCAAGCATAGGCAATTACTCAAACAATAGTTAGGAGGAAAAGATTCATTTAGAATGTTCATTTGCCTTAATTAATTTTGGCACATTACTACAGCCAAGGGAGGAATTTTTAAGATCTCCATGACATACTGATGGAAAATAATAGAGCCACTGAGTCATACTTGATACTCATATTTTCATCTTAGAAAGGATAAACTTGCCTAATAAAGAGTCCATTTAAAATGTTGATTTAATCCTCATGGAATTAAAATTGTTTTTAATGAAATTGCTTATTAGTATAATTATGGCTTTACAATATTTGCATTGCCCAGTATAAAGACAAACTGAAGTAGCCACACATTTAAACATGTGAATATATAAATGAATGTTCCCTAACTTGAATTTCTATATAATTAAAATTGGACCCAGTAAAGCTATAGCTTAGTAAAAGAAAATCTCAGAACATTTTTTCTATTTTTAGTTTAGTTAGTTATAATGATCTACTAGTGAGAAAAATGAATAATGCCTAATGTGATTATATTCCATAAACTATTGCCATTTCCATAAAATATTTCCATTCTGTAGAAGACAAAATGGCATTTTTTCATTGAACTCCCGGTGATGAAAAGATTTATGTTTGTTAATTTATTATAAGACTTCAGAAAATTTGTGACCATCAGATACTTACATTTAATCTTGAAAGATGTTTTACAATGAGTGCTTAATTAAACATGTGTTTACAAGCAAAATATTCACAACTTAATCATCTATCAGGCTATTTTTGTTTATTCACTATCAAATGTTTAGAGGTTTACAAACATGGATTTTCTTTTAGGAAAGCAATATTTATAATTGGTAGAAAAACATATGCTTATTGAACTATATATTTCAGTGCATTTGGTATTGATGTACATATTGGCAGCTAAAAAAAAGAGTAAAAGGAGAGTTTTCCTCAATGACTAATTTGAATTTAGAAAACTATTTAGTTGGATTTAAAAGCAGATGAATTGTAATTAAGCTTGTTGACTTGCTTTGCTATAATTTTTTAGAGATCTTGTTCCAGACACTGCAATTCAATATACATAATTTTATTTTAATGTAGCAGGTTATTTAGAAAATAAATTCATTATGTGTTGTGTGCTCACTGTGAGGGGCATTTCCTGTTTCCCCATTCTTCTCCATTAGCTTCCCTTTCAATGAGCCTCTAAAAAATCAAGTAACCACTGATACATTCTCTTTACCTCCTCTCACCCCACTGCTTTTATCCTCTAATGTGTCTGGAAGAGAGAAAGAAGCCGAATGAGATGGATACATTCCGCCCTCCCCCACCCCCGCCACGGTTTTCAGCTGAAGATTTCTTACTTCTGACTGTGATATCGGTTCTTTCAAAAATGTAGCAGTCACTAGTTTTGTGACCTCGGAGCTTAGCTCATTTCTACGTGAATGCTTTTTCCATTTACAGAAGAATATTCCATTGACCTTTCCTAAGGTGTACAAATAATTCCTTCGAATCTTCGTTTGCGGCTAAAAATAGTACAGACACATCCCATTTGCAGTGTTCATGTACAGTGGTAAATTAGACACCAGATCAGTGAATCTGAAGGTATTCATGATAGTCAACAAAAATGTTTTCCCCTGTGCAAAGAAATACTCATTTTCCATTTGTAGCTGGCATGTAGAGGAGCTCGTGGTGAAAGAAATGACTCTACATAGTCTGGCCATAGTCCTGGCTCAGCCAGTTTTCCCCTGTTTATAATCTCTAGTCACAGGAGACTGTGTCTTCCTTTGTGGTCTCTCCCCGTAAGCCACAGATGGGGGCACCAAACACCTAGGAGGTGTTTGCGATGCCAGTTGTAATTTCATGTATGTCTGGAACATTTCTTCTGTCCTCTCTGCTTGCTGAGCCCCCTGCTCTACTTCACATCAGCTGGTCCTCCATCCATCCTGTGCCCAGGACTTGTCCAGTACTTGTGTGTGGCATCGGTCTGATCACCTGGCCTGGCAGGATTCCCCTTTCTTCCTAATGAAGAGGAGAGGCTACTTGCTCTAGTTATTCCTCTGGAACTCCTCAAGGGTACCAAGTAAGACTGTGCAGTGCACGCCTTAAGGACATCACCCATTTCTGTGGTCATCCCGGATTTATATTTATTATTGCCATTTCCTGGCAGATGGCTGTGTCTTGAAGAAGTGCCAGCTTCTTCTAACTCACACAGAGGCACCAATTGTGCTAAGTACGAGACTGGATTTCTCATAACATATTCCGTGTCATTTGGTCCGTTCATAATAGAATGGTAATACATTGTCCACTGAAATTCTAAGAGGGATATTGAGCCTATTAGGAGTGAGCAGAAGTTCTCAAAGCCTTGCAACCAGCAAGCTGCCTCTCCTGAATTTAAGCATTTTTATACCCTTTAACTTTCCT
Source organism: Herpailurus yagouaroundi (assembly GCF_014898765.1). Lineage (NCBI taxonomy): Eukaryota > Metazoa > Chordata > Mammalia > Carnivora > Felidae > Herpailurus > Herpailurus yagouaroundi. Next base: position 38,355,249 of record NW_024412413.1, read on the forward strand.
CGTACTGGTCACCTCTCTATAAACTCCAAAGTTCATGAGAAATGCTTACTGAAAATATCTGATTCTATAATTTTAAGCTTTGCCTGATTGGTTTACATGCAACACGCTTATGTAATTCATGACCCCTCAGTGCCCCGTGGGCTAAATTTGAGAGCATTCAAGTGTGGCCTTCTCTCAGACTGAAGAGAAGACAAAATGCATTATATATTATATATATTATGTATATTATGTATATATATTTGGTAGTGATGTACATATTGGCAGCTTAAAAAAGAGTAAAAGGAGAGTTTTCCTCAATGACTACTTTGAATATATGAAACTATAATAGATATCATGTATACATACACACACACACACACACACACACATATATATATGGCTTTAGGCATAATTCAGTTATGCTTTTAATAGTTATATCATCATCTAAATTTCTAACAATACATATACTACTGTATGGCCGTCTACTTCTTAGAATCTTCCAAAATACATGTTATTCAGTGAAATGATTTCCAAAAGTCTTTAAGAATATGTCCATTCCAAGGATACCTGAGATGTGATTTTAAAAAATAAAGGGTTCCAACAGACATGGTTTTCAGCCCAAACCTCTGGGGAATCTTTGCCAAGAGCATCCCACAGTGCCTTGATGGAGTGCAGTGCCCTGTGCCTGAATGACTCCACACCCGGCCAACTCAGCAGTCTCCCCAAGCAGTCTGAATTGAGTCGAAGGGACAGACATGCCCACAGAATTCCCCTCACAGAGGAATCCTCTAATTCATATTGACCAGAAAACATATGCATGTTAAATACTAAAGTGAGTTCCCATGAAGCCCTCGGTTGAACTTCATAGGCTTTTGCTCATTTGTCTCATATACAACATGACATTAAAAAAAATTTTTTTTTACCGTTTTATTTATTTTTGAGACAGAGAGAGACAGAGCATGAACAGGGGAGGGGCAGAGAGAGAGGGAGACACAGAATCGGAAGCAGGCTCCAGGCTCTGAGCCATCAGCCCAGAGCCCGACACGGGGCTCGAACTCACGGGCCGCGAGATCGTGACCTGAGCTGAAGTCGGACCCTTAACCGACTGAGCCACCCAGGCGCTCCACAACATGACATTTTAAAATAAAGTTTAAGATATTTTGGCTTAAATGGTTAAATGTCAATGCCTTTTCTGCACCTAATTCAAAACTAAGGCCACCTTACCTTCTTCACCTTGTGGCTTCTCCTTGCAGCTTCTTGATGGCAATCATGTCACTGTATAGATTAGGTGTCACATCCTTATCAACCTTAAGTGTCAAATACAGAGCAGTTGTGATGCAGTGGGTCTGGGTTTTGACATTGGAGAACAGTCTCTGCTCTAGGGTTTCCTCAAGGGTGAGCCCATCCTGCTACCTGATAGTGATTAATAACTGATAGGAACCCGCTTGTGAAACCAGCCAAGAGGCAAATTGCGGCCTTCAGTGATCTTATCCAATAGGTTTTATATGCTCACTTCATTAACTAAAGCTGAGTAATAAGTTGGCAGGTAGTGTTTCTGATCTATCTTGACAGGGGACAGTTAAATGAGATACTAGCCACTTCTTGGTTTCTGAATTAATTAGTTCCTGGCAAGTTTGACCTAAAAGACAAATAACACACAGCTGTGGAGAAAGGCATACTTCCTGCCTGGTTCTTTCCTGTCTTACCGGCAGGGCTGATGTTCCTGTGTCCTTGAGTAGGCAAACACTGACATGTTGGAAGAACTCTGCGAGTGATTGTCTTGCTACTGCAGATGGGCTCACATAATTACTATTACACTCTTGTGGGAGGCAACTTCAGCATTACCAAGAGAAGGAATGCTACCAAGGTGCAGTCAAGTTGCTAACCATCCATTATTTCACTACAGGAGGCCCAGAATAGCTGCTTCCAGCTTTTCCTTTGCTCTGCTGTCAATATAGTAACACCTGAGGGATAAGCATGTTTGTGCGGACTGTATACATGAAGTATACTTAAATGCAAATCAAAATTCTACTAATATTAAATTGGCAATATAAAACACATGTGGCAGACATTTTTTTTACACATTTCTGGGTCTGAAGGGAATGGGTTGCAAATACTAACAAAATGAAAATTGAAAAAAACCGGAATGTACGTACTATAATAAGACTGGACCACTAAGGACATGCTTTTTTTTTTTTTTTTTTTTAATTTTTTTCTCAACGTTTATTTATTTTTGGGACAGAGAGAGACAGAGCATGAACGGGGGAGGGGCAGAGAGAGAGGGAGACACAGAATCGGAAACAGGCTCCAGGCTCCGAGCCATCAGCCCAGAGCCTGACGCGGGGCTCGAACTCACGGACGGCGAGATCGTGACCTGGCTGAAGTCGGACGCTTAACCAACTGCGCCACCCAGGCGCCCCTAAGGACATGCTTTAAGAATGGGATTGTTTTGGGGTCCCTGGGTGGCTCAGTTGGCTAAGCATCCAACTCTTGATTTTGGCTCAGGTCATGATCTCACGGTTTGTGGGATCAAGCCCCATGCTAGACTCTTGAGATTCTCTCTCTCCCCTGCTCATGCTCTATCTCTGTCTCTCAAAAATACATAAATAAACATTAAAAAAATGAATGGGATTATTTCCAGCTGATATTCCTCTGAGCCCTGCCACCTTCATAACTTCATATTTTTATTGAGCAAAGAAAAATGGAAGAAAAAATGCATAGAAGTTTTATTTAAGAGGACACCTATACAAGCGTTGGAGTAGAATATGGAAGAAAAAGAAAGAGCAGGCACTCCATGTTTTCTACCAAAAAGCTTTCGTCACTTCTCTTCAACTGCCAGAAATATAATTTTATTTAGGTGCCTACACCTCCCAGCATAATTCGGGAAAGGGTGAATTTACTCCCTCAGCTAGGAGGGTAAATCTGATTGGCTTAATCTAAGACAGATGCCACAGTGTCATTCCCCTTGTGAATGATTGGTTTAGCAGGGTGGGGAAGTCACCCTGATCTAGCTAATGTGGCAAGAGGGGAAGTCCGATGACATGTTTCTGAGGAATATATCATAGCTATTAAAAAGAGACATAGGAACAGATGATTACCTCTTTTCCACGGCATATTGTCCTGTCTGGATGTGATTTTTGGAATGATGACAGCCTTTGGAGGGCTACAAAGAGAACTCGCCTCCAAAGACAAGGCTGACATTCAGAGCATTCCAGAGGAGTAAAAACCAGGGTCTCTGATGAAAAGGTTAAGTCCCTGAGCTAATTCTCTAGATTCTTCTCATCTTGAACTTTCCTCAGTGTTTGAGCCAGTATTTCCCAAACTTTGCTGCACATGAGAATCACTGGGAAATCTTTGAAAGTTCCCAATGCCCAGCCCTCACCCCACTGCAGTTGGATCAGAATGTTGGGTAGGAGCCAGATATCAGTTTATTTTAAGGATCCCCAGGTGATTCCATTATGTAGCAACACTTGGAAACCATCTGGTTTGAGCCATTTTGAAGTATATCTTTTGTTATTTCCATTTGAGTGCTTCCCAACTGAAATGAGAGAATTCAAACAAACAAAAACAAAACAAAAAACATTATTTGCGTTATATGAGTAGCTACACTGAATAAGAAAACAGAAACAATATTAAGAAGAGTATAATAGTAAAAAATGCTTTCATAGTTTTCAAGAGGAATTCTACTTCAGTTACTAAGCAATTTAATTGAACCATATTCAAATGTAATCAAGTACCTACAACTCTTCTTAGAGTAGTCTTACTGAATATTTCCTTTTATACAGCTTCATAGCTATTTAATAACCTGAAGTTTAATTTATGTAAAATAATTAAGAGTGAGAGAACCCTTCCATCTTTATTAAATTTAGTCCTTAAAGAATGTCCACAAAACAGAAACAAATGTTGGCTTCTATTATATATAATTTCAAGAAAGGAAGACTCATTATCCTTGTCAGCTATTACAAATAACCCCTAACCACACATGCAAACACACACACACACACACACACACACACACACACACACATTGAATTTATGAAACCATCTAAGAAATGGTCCATTGTGACTTACACTCCACATGGATAGACAAGGCAAAAACCTAACAGCTCACTATGACTCTATGACTCTATGACTTAACCAAAAAGAAACATTTTCTACTCTCCAGAAGGCTATACTTTCTCTCATTTTCAGGGGGTGATCTTCCTGTCTTCTACCTCGTCAGGGTGGAGATTACAGAGCAATAACCCTTCAGCTGTCTCCTTATTTAAGAGCCAGAGGGCAGCAGCCTGCATCTCTTCCCACACTTTTAAAACACTGCAGTGGACTTAGGATCTTGCTGAGAATCTGTGTCATCCCCAGTCCAAGAGTGGAAAGTTTTGGTACCCTACGCTTTGACCTTGTTTGTGATCATACTACCTCATAATCTAACATGATGGCTTCCAGAAAAAACCTCCAGTTTTTGCAAAAATGTTCTTGGTATCACCTACCTATCATTGGTTCCATTCCTCTTCTTCACTGCTCAGTTATTGGACCAGGGCCTTTACTTCCTACTTTGTCTTCAAGTAAGATCATAAAAAACTGGATAGGTATTATGTAAGTAGGCATCCGTAATCTCATTAGATAGAATGATAGGCCACTCAATTTTTTTAAATTTTTTATTTTATTTCATTTTTTTAAGATTCAAGGATTATTTATTTATTTATTTATTTAATATAATTTATTGTCTAGTTAGCTAACATACAGTGGAAACAGTGTGCTCTTGGCTTTGGGAGCAGATTCCCATAATTCATCGCTTACATACAACACCCAGTGCTCATCCCATCAAGTGCCCTCCTTGATGCCCATGACCTGTTTTTCCCTCCCCTTACGCCCTGCATCAACCCTCAGTTTGTTCTCTGTATTTAAGAGTCTCTTATGGTTTGCCTCCCACTCTGTTTGAAACTACTTTTTCCCCTTCCCTCCCCCCATGGTCTTCTATTAAGTTTCTCAAATTCCACGTATGAGTGACATATATGCTATCTCTCTCTTTTTCTGACTGACTTATTTTACTTAGCATAATACCCTCCAGCTCCATCCACTTTGCTGCAAATGGCAAGATTTCATTCTTTCTCATTGCCAAGTAGTATTCCATTGTATATATAAGCTGTATCTTCTTTATCCATTCATCAGTTGATCGACATTTGGGCTCTTTCCATAATTTGGCTATTGTTGATAGTGCTGCTATAAACATTGGGGTACATGGGCCCCTATGAATCAGCACTCCTGTATCCTTTGGAGAAATTCCTAGTAGTGCTATTGCTGAATTGTAAGGTAATTCTATTTTTAATTTTTTGAGGAAACTCCACACTAGTTTCCAGAGTGGCTGTACCAGTTTGCATTCCCACCAGCAGTTCAAGAGGGTTCCCATTTCTCCACATCCTTTTCAACATCTGTTGTTTCCTGAGTTGTTAATTTTAGCCATCCTGACCTGTGTGAGGTGATACCTTAATGTGGTTTTGATTTGTATTTCCCTGATGATGAATGATGTTGAGCATCTTTTCATGTGTCTGTTGGCCATCTGGATGTCTTCTTTGGAGAAGTGTCTATTCATGTCTTCTGCCCATTTCTTCATTGTATTATCTGTTTTTTGGGTGTTGAGTTTGGTAAATTCCTTATAGATTTTGGATACTAACCCTTTATCCAATATGTCATTTGCAAATATCTTCTCCCATTCCATCGGTTGCCTTTTAGCTTTGTGATTGTTTCCTTTGCTGTGCAGAAGCTTTTCATCTCGATGAGGTCCCAATAGTTCATTTTTGCTTTTATTTCCCTTGCCTTCAGAGACATGTTGAGTAAGAAGTTGCTGTGGTTGAGGTCAAAGAGGTCGTTGCCTGTTTTCTCCTCTAGAGTTTTAATGGTTTTCTGTCTCACATTTAGGTCTTTCATCCAAATTGATTTTATTTTTGTGTATGGTATAAGAAACTGGTCCAGTTTCATTCTTCTGCATGTTGCTGTCCAGTTCTCCCAGCACCATTTGCTAAAGAGACTGTCTTTTTTCCATCGGATACTCTTCCTGCTTTGTCAAAGATTCATTGGCCATACATTTGTGGGTCCAATTCTGGGTTCTCTATTTGATTACATTGGTCTATGTGTCTGTTTTTGTGCCAATACCACACTGTCTTGATGATTACAGCTTTGTAGTACAGGCTGAAGTCTGGGATTATGATGCCTCTGGATTTGGTTTTGTTTTTCAACATTACTTTGGCTATTCGTGGTCTTTTGTGGTTCCATACAAATTTTAAGACTGTTTTGTTTTAGCTCTGAGAAGAATGCTGGTGCTATTTTGATTGGGATTGCATTGAATGTGTAGATCCACTTAAATTTTTTTTTTTTTTAAAGCCTTGTAAATTGACAGATAAATGGAGTTTGCATTTCATTGGTCACACCAGTGTAGAATTTTTAAAATTTTACAATACAGAGAAATAATTTCCTCAACACATGAGAAAAGTGACTATCCAACCTTTTTCTTTAAATAAAAGACTTTTGAAAATATGTATTTACATAGGTGGGTAAGAACGTAATATAGAGGGCACTATAGATTTAGAAATAGGCGTGGTATCAGGAGGCTTTTTTCTTTTAGTGCTGAGTTACTCTGACAGTTATTTCTGATAAAAATGAATGGGCAATGTGACAGAAATAATTAGTGGCTGAGAGAGGGATTGTTTGCAACAATCTGAATTGATAACATTTACCTGATTGAGGATACGTAGTAATGAAGCACTTCAACCTGATTAAACTTTCTGAGCTTTTCTTCCCCCTTTTGAAACTGAGATTTTTGCAGGATTTAATTTGAAGGATATGGAAATACAAAGGCAGATTTTTGTCACGCCTAAGGACAGGTTAATAATGCATTCAGATTCACATCATCTTCCGTGTTGATAAAACTGACCTACTTTTTCTTCAAGAGAGGAAATGTCTTATGAAATATTTTCACATTAAAAATGTTGCATTTTGGTGTCTTTCTTCTTACATTCTATAATTAAACCTGGCATATCACTTCCAAAAGTTAAATGAAGTTTAGTTCATTTTCAGGTCTGGGCTGTGTAATGAGTTAGCATCTCCATTGCTCGAGACGAGTGGCATTTGCTGCTTTGCATGCCGGGGAATTTTTCCGACAGTAGTGATAATGATGCAGATGTTTTTCTTTGTAGGGATCTTCCAACAATATCCCTAATGAAAACACATGCCTACTTCCTGGCAAATAAAAACAATCATTTTTGAAAGCAAGAAAATCCAAATGCTTTCATCCTAAGATGGCAAATGTAAACAGTCCATTATTTTTGTCCCATCATTTTTGCTGTGTTCTGTTGCAGCAATAAAGTGGTTCTTTTCTTTTACTTTTTTTTTGTGGCCCTGATATGGAACCAACTTTTACAAAATTTTATGCAGGTTCCAAGTAGAGAGGGGGAAGTGTGATAAGCAGTGCAGTTGTAGTGAGAGCAGAGGGTCAAGCCTTGTGAATTGACTTTCATTTGCCATCTCATCTTGAACCTTAGGTCCGGGTAAACTGATTTCCTATCAAGAAAGAAAGAAATACAGTTGCTAGAAGTAATATGCCCTTAAACTTAGGAATGTAAGTTTGGCTTTTGAGATTTATATAGATGAAAATAATGAACGATCTTTGTAAATCTGTATAATAAATAATCTTTAACAAATCCTTTTACAGGTATAATTGGTATATAATTGAACAAATCTTTTTACATTGGAAAAAAATGTGAAATTTTGCAAAAATGCAGCTGAGATTTTCACAAAACTAAACTCTAGATATATTTTGGGGTTAAAGTGAATGTTTGCTGCTGCTCTTTCCTCAAAGGAACATTTTAATATGTTCCAAAACACAAGCCTTTCATCAGTTACCTTTTAAAAAAGAATTTCCACATGTACGCACAAGAGATGCCCTTTTTCCATTCGCTTTTTAAAATGTTATTTTATTGTAGTAAGAACACTTAATATGAGATATATCTTCTGAACAAATTGTTAAATGTACCATGTGGTATTTTTGACTATAGCTACAATGTTGTACAGCAGATCTCTAGAATTTACCTTGCTTAATTGAAACTTTATGCCCATTGTTTACAAACTCCCATTTCTCCATACCCCCAGCCCCTAGCAACCATTATCATTCCACTCTTTGAGTCTATTAATTTGATTATTTTATATCCCTCACCTAAGTGGAATCTTGAAGTATCTGTCTTTCTGTGACTACCTTATTTCACTCAAACCAAAGACAACACATGTTGGTTAGGATGTGGAAAAATTTAGAACCCTTGCACATGGTTGGTGGGAATGCAAAATGGTGTAGTTGTTATGGAAAACAGTATGCAGGTTCCTCAAAAAGTTAGAAATAGAACTACCATATGATGGAGCAGTCACACTTTTGAGTATTTATGCAAAAGAATTGAAATGAAGATCTTGAAAAGGTATGCATGCCCTGAAAGTCATGACAGCCTTATTCCTAAGCATCATAGCAAGCCTGACCCACACAAATAGATGGGGTACAGAATGGAGTAAAGGCCAGAGATATCTGTTATAGCCATTGCTTGGTCATTAAAAAAAATATAGTATTTTAAATTTACTTGTTTATGTTAAGAGAAGTATGTCAAAATGCCACATCAGGTGGACCCTATCAAAGTATTCTCATTTTCAAAACTTATTTACTACCACAAGGGATATTTTGAGCCTCTTTTCTGTCCTTCTTGGGTGAATGACCTGTCATAATCATAGGACATATAGGTAAACAACTCATCAGAATAGAATGGGGAGGAACCTGAGCAATATGGATAATTAAAGCCAAATAAAATCTGTCATTAGGAACAACTTGGTTGTTTGTGTGCACCCATGGGTAAGTGATTTTGTTCTCTCTCTTACCCGTGAGAGGACACACTGACTGCCCTTCTGTATGACCAAACTTAGAATATTTTTAGGCTCTACCTTCATAAACAAAGTATGTTTAATTATGTTTATTTACCTACTCTACTTCAATTACCTTTTTAATCTGACTAGAAAATGGAGAACAAAATCACCAATTTCTGTGTGTCTCTTTAGCCCTTGAATGAATGAGCTTGAAATAGAACTGTAACAGAAGTCTGCCTTAAGCCAGCAGTTTTAAAATCCCCTTCATTTCTTCCCTCTTTCTTTTTATCAAACCTGCACATGTTTAAGAGCTAGGGGGTTGTCTTTGAGAACAAATTAGAACTTAGCGATTGTTTTATGGGCTTTACGAGATTAATTAAACAGAGCAAAGCCTGGTGCCTTGAACATAAGCTGAATTTAATAGAGCACATCAGAGAAGACGAAATGGAAAACTCTTCACAAAGAGGATAGTCTGGTGTTTTGGTAACAGTGAGCCAGGACAGTGTCAGGAAAGGCAAGCGTTTTCTGATAGTTTTCATTTTGCAGCTTCTTAAATGAATTATCCTTGCACAGTCCATCTTCATTATTCATGTACTCCGTATTTGTGAATTCACCTATTTGCTAAAATTTATTTTGTGGCCATTCTCTAATGACCATTCTCTCAAAACTCTGTTTGCACAGAGTTGTGAAAACTGTGAGTCACCTTCATGTTTCATGTAAGTACCTTCATGTTTCTGGTTGAGACAAAACGAGGCAGTGCTCCACTTTCTTGTTTCAGCTCTTATATGGCAAAGATGTTTTACATGTTTAGTGTCATGTTTATTCAGTGTCATGTTTATCTCATTTTTGTATTTTGGTGATTTTGCTGTTTGAACCGGCTCCCATGCATAGTGGTAAAGTGCGGTCCAATGTTCCTAAGTACAAGAAGGCTGGGATGTGTCTTACCGGAGAGAGCTCTTACTAGATTAACTTTGTGCAGGCATAAGTTATAGTGCTGTTGGCCTTGAGTTCAATGTTAATGGTCAAAAATACTTATTGAGTAAAGTGTCTTTAAACAACAAACACACATAAAACAAGTTAATAAACTGATAGGTTGATGGAAGTGTTGTGACCAGAGGCTTGTAGGAACCTAGCCCTGCATTTCCCGTAAGAACAATGGCTCAGTGTTTGCTAATTCAGCACTTGCAGACTTTATAGACCATAACTATGACAAGTAACAAGAATCAGTTGTAGTGCTCGTTTTCAATACAATCTCTCAAGAAGAGAGATCAGGACCACGAATGCAGTTGTATAATATAAAGTTTCATAATTTATTATTTTCCAAGATACCTAGAAATTATGATGAAACTATTTGTATGAGTTTCACAGAGATCACCAAAATGTGCCTCGCTGTAGGGTTGGTGGCAGCTGAAGGACTTGGTCAGAGCTCAGACAGTTATAACATCTGCCTTCTGGTAACTTTTTTGGAAAAGAACCGTATCTTCTACTTCTCTGTTTTGAAGATTTATTTTGAGAACTGCACAACCACTATCTAAAAAGTCTTTATTTTTTGAAGTTTATTTATTTATGTTGAAAGAGAGAGAACAAGAGTGTGAATAAGGGAGGGGTGGAGAGAGAGGGAGAGAGAGAATCCCAAGCAGGCCCCTTGCTTACAGTGTGGAGCTTGATCTCCCCACCAGAGATCAGGACCTGAGCCAAAATCAAGAGTCGGATGCTTAACTGACTGACCCACACAGGTGCCCCTAAAAAGTCTTTAAGTGGTGAGTTAGCACATCCTTTAAAAATATTTTCTAAATAGTAGGAGGAATCATGGAACATATATAAGGTCGGAGTGATGATGCAGTCTTAGTAGTTTGGTATTAAAACCCAGACCAAAACTCAGGATTCTTTTTCGCTCATTTTTCAATATGTGTCTGTAATCTCTCATGTTCTGAAAGTTCATTTATTAAATGATCTTTTCTGGCAATTACCTAATTTCAGAAATATCTGTTTTAGGCATGCTTGGGTGGCTCAGTCAGTTAAGTGTCCTATTTCAGGTCAGGTCATGATCTTGCAGTTTGTGGGGTCAAGCCCTGCATCAGGCTCTTTGCTGATAGCTCAGAGACTGGAGTCTGCTTTGGATTCTGTGTCTCCCTCTCTCTCTGTCCCTTCCCCACTTGCAGTCTGTCTCTTTGTCTCTCTTTCTCAAAATAATAAATCAATATGAAAAAAAAGAAATACCTGTTTTAGTAATTTTCTTACCTGTTATGGAAAATTTTATCTATAGCAAAAATTACTTCCTGTAGTAAGTATAAGAAAACTTTGTTTCTGTATACCAAGTAAATTGGCAGGAGGTTTAGATAGGGAATTACTAGAATTAAATTGTTAATATCTTCTCTTTTTATTGAACTGTAATCCAGTTTTAACATTATTAAACTTTCAAGTAATCAAGTAGAAAGAAAAATAGTAAAACAATACAAAAGTAATTGGTAGATTATAACAGTAAGTCATACAACCTGATCCCAATGTTTTTTTGCATGAGCAACAAACTTTTGTGGTTTAAAAATCATATGACTATCACCAATAGGATTTTTTTTAATTCACACTTTCTTATGAAAATCAGAATTTTAGGCACTACCTAACACGATTGTGCATTAGGATTGTGATGAGTAATGATCATGTATACAGGCTGCTTTTGTGTTTTAATGAGCTGGCTATGCTAATTGGTAAAATGCTCAGTTTATTTTTATTTTTGTATGCTAATTTTTTATGCTTAGGACGTAAAGAAAATCAGGACAAGTCTAATGTATATTTGGCAGTAAACATATTGTAATTGATCAAGAAATAATTATAGTCTATTTCTCTTTTCTATCGACCCCATCCCATTTCTTCCATTGTTTAACAGACTTCTAGTTACAAGTAAATGGGCCTGTATTTCCTTGAGTCTATCTGAACATAAGCGAGAAGAGATAGGAATGAATAAGCATCAAGTATATAAACTATAGCAGGAAGGGTAATTGATAAATTCACATGGACAGATGGTAAGATCTATACCTAGAGTATAGAGTGACTCTTATTTTCCTATCATCCTTTCATAAATATGTCATGGCACATTTTATAAGATCAGATATGATGGCACCATTAAAATAATGTGAAAGAGTATTTAATAAATGGGAAAAATATTCTCAATATTTTAAGTAAAAAATTGATTGTAAAAAGTATACAGTGACTGAATTGATGTTGATTTTTTAAACAAATAAGGCAGACTGGAAATAAGTCTCCCAAAA
>NW_024412413.1:38367395-38443522 GCF_014898765.1 Herpailurus yagouaroundi
TTGATTTTTTAAACAAATAAGGCAGACTGGAAATAAGTCTCCCAAAATGTTGACAGTAGTTGTGTCCTGATACGGAATTATAAATTATTTTAATATTTTTGCTTATACAGGTCTATATTGTGCAAATTTTGTGTAATGTATATGAATTACTTTTACTGTCAACTCACTTTTACAAAATGCACTTCTTAGTATTCTCTTTCTCTTGAATATATTCCATTTTAAAAGGCATATATGTGAGTTATATAAATTCAAAACAGATGCCTTGGCCCCACTGGTTAAATATAAGACTAAAGCAGGGTGCCTAGGTGGCTCAGTCAGTTGAGAATCTGACTGTTGATTTTGGCCCAGGTCATGATCCCAGGGTCGTGGGATTGAACCCCACATCAGGCTCCACCCTAAGTGTGGATTCTCTCTTTCCCTCTGCTCCTCACCCACTCGGGTGCAAGTGTGCACACACTCTCTCTTTCTCTCAAAAAATAAAATAAGACTAAGGCTTGGCTGATAAATTACCTAAGTAGATATCAGAGCCCCTCAAGACCTCCTTATCTTCCCACCCTAAATTTCTCCTAGAGGTTAGCGTATACACAGAGGGCTTCATTTGCCAACTGAGTAGATCACTCACAAATTATATCTTACAGTCTATATTCTTCCTCTGATCTTCAGATCTACATATCTAGGTGTCTGCTGAACATCTCTTGGAGATCACAAGGCAGCTCATACAATATCATCCAAAGTCAAACCCATTATCCTGCGTGCCTGCCCACACCTCCAACCTGGACCTCTTTCCATCTTTTCTCACCCAGAGCCTACCAACACCAAGCTCCATTCGGTCTACTCCTTAATTGTATCCACTAATTTGCTCTGAATTGCATCCAACACTTCCTGCCTGCCAAACTATAATAGTCTCCTTTTCCATCACAGTTCATTTATGATGTCCCAAATATTGTGTGGGACACATTTAAACTAAAAATCTGCTCATTGTCTGAAATTCCAATTTAATTGAGCATCCCTTATTTTTACTACTACCTCTGGAAACCCATTATTAGCCATAATAATTTTAACTCAAACAACTGAATAATCAGGTTGGCTTTTAATAACTGAGTTAAATTTTTTCTTTAGTGTTTACTTATGAGTTCATATGATCCCTGTGACAATGACAATATACACTGAATTGACTCAAAATGATTAATTCACTGACCACATAAAGACCTATTTTTGGAAGTAAAAACTAACTTTACAACTCTTGCAGAATTTTAAGTACATGGGTAAATTTTAACCTCACTGAGAAATATTCTAGCATTTTGGGATCCTCAGTGAGATTTTACATCATCTTCATCCAATCAGTATATAGAGACAAGTTTTTAAACCCCAAACCTCATTTGAATTTTACCCCAAATATGAAAATAGAGAGAATCCAGTCCCTTTGAATGGTGTTATACTAATTGGAAATGACATCTTCCCAACATTTTGCTCAGGCATTTCCTGTCACAGAGGACTCTGGCTGTGTAACAAGGACAGGATGGGAACAGCTGCCTAAAGGGAATCCTTTTTTAGACAACCATAAGGAAAGAGATTTCTCCCTGGTGGCTTGGCCATCTGCCATTTGGACTCTGTGGAAATGTTGTTATTTATGATTTCACTTTTTCCTCCAGTTATTAAATGATTTGTACAAGGAATTTAATTTGTCTTACCTCATGAAAGTTATATGTGTAAAGAACCCACTAGGAAATACAAACCAATTATAAAAATAAGTAGAGAAATTAATAGCTAATTACACATTTTTAAAAATTATAGCCATTCTTCAGTTTTATGGTTTTACAACTAATTATTCTGCTTTTATACAATAGAAGAATTAGTTACAAAACTATAAAACTGAACAAAGTATTTTCTCTTGCCTTTGGAAATAAGTATAAGTATAGTCATTTTAATTCACTTAAAGCGAGTGATATAAATAACCTCTGGAAATTTCAAAATTGATAGAGACTTGAGGACTGTGTTATGTAGCATACCAATAGTTTTGATGCTTTCCTTCTGAGTCCCTGCAAAACCAAAAGCAAATAAAAAGATGTGCCATTTACTGTCAGGCACAAGGGGGCGTTTAATCCTCCCTGTTAAGTGGTCTCAGAATACCCTCCTTAAGGATCCTTTCATCCCTCCCACATATGTTAGGAGGTAGAGTGCTGGAGAACTTTCTTAATGTGTTCTCATTAGAATTAACCTATACACACTATTTCAGAAAAGCTCCTAGTTCCTTTGTAACTTGGCCAGGCAGGTGGGTAGATATTTAAAGGCATCACTTTGTCCAAAATATTCCCAGTCTTCATCTAACTCTAAGCATCGGAGATCACTTGCAATAGTAATGCTATTTTCACATAAATTCTCTAAGACATGGTATTGGTCACAAATTATGGACCCTTTCAATTCAGCTTTTCTACTGCTGTAGGTTACTTAGTGTCCTTTAAAGCAAGTCATGAATGGCATGTATCACTTTGCAGCAGAAAGTCTGAGTCATGTAGTTGAACTTGGGCATACACACGTGGATTGTGAGAGATAGACTTGAAGTTTCAGTGCTGTTGAGATGCTGTCATAGCTAGTGGTCCAGGAGTACTCAAATCTTCATTTCACCTTTCCTTCTCAGGGAGTTAGCAACCAAGAAAGCTAGATGAAAGGACCAAAACGAAGGAGAAAACAAATTACCACTTTGTTAATTGTATGGGAAGTACCCAAATCCTCTCTAGTGCAGTTCTGTCTGGTCTAGACAGAACTTGTCTATATATATCCAAATATATAGATTGGATAATGAAGCTTGGGCTCAGACACCTAAATAACAGCCCCCCCCCCCAAACTTTCCTCCACTCTGAATCTGAGATGTCTGGTTAGGCCTAAGAAAGTAGAATAGAAAACAACAGGACCGTTTACATCTACCCTAAGCAGGCAACTCCTGCCTGATTTCTTGTGACATAGATACAGTAAGGGATGAAGGTATGTCTCATGACTGCTAACTTTTTTGAAATACTATCAGTACCTCTAGTAAAATCATGGCCCAATACAGTTCCTGGTTGCTGACCAATTGCATGAGCAAGTAGGCCTTCCTTCCCAGGGGGTATTGGGACAATAAGTAAAACTGGGATGCAGAGACTAACATGTGGCAGGGAGGGCCAGAAGGTTTTAGTCCCAAAATGTCATATTTGTTTTCGATCTTCAAATTCAGTGCTTTGTTTGTTTGTTTGTTTCTGTTTTTAGTTATAGGTAATGCCATCCCATTGATGACTTAGTTGTCAGATGTATTTTGTCAGGATACAAGTGAAGTAGGAGGCTCTACAGTAAGGCTGATTTGATTCTTGAAAACAATATAGTTGCACTGGAGAGTGTCAACTGAGATTTTTTCTTGAGTGCTAAAAGGAAATGCTGCCTTGTCAAAGGCACTTACTATATACTGCATCGGCATGGTTGAAAAAAATAGTAATGAAGTAATGAAGCATACTGCCTAAAAAAGGTCTTTTGTGTCCTTTGTGACTAAAAACTGCAGAGTCCATTTAACTTCCCCTTCCTGCTTTGAGAACATAAAGAGTACTTTGCATGGCATAGTTGTCACTGAACCAAGGAGGAATGCTTCTTCAAGTCGATGGCCCATTTCTGGAAGCAATATCAGTTGCCATATTGATTTCACCAGTAATACCATCAAATGTCTGCCTTAATGACTGAACTGTTTTTTGCAAATCATTTCAACCTAATAGGGATGTATTGTCCTTTGCTTCTTTATACCTGTCAATATTTTTCTTGTCCAGTGGGTGGCATGTTTTCACTAAAGTTGATGGCCATACAGAAATGTAGAAAAAGACATTTCTCTGGAAATTTTATCCTTCTTGGACTTTCACAGGATTGGTTTGAGGCTTCATGGTCTAATTATAGCAGACATGACTTGTAACCAGTAAGGGTCATTTTTTTTTTTTTTTTGCGAACAAAATGGTTGGTTCTAGACATTGTCTCATACCTTAAATCCCTTAGTTTATAGGACTTCCAACACTACAATTTTAAACAAAATGTTTCTGCAGCTACAAAATTATATGGAAACTATAGATGATAGATACATGGATAGCTATAGTTCTAAGTACACAGCATTTATTTATGGTTGCCATTTTTCCAAAATGGAAGACAAATTCAAGGCAAAAATTAAATACTTTTTGGATTATTTCTTCCATTATTAATAGATGAACCAATTTTCAGTTGATTTGGAATTATTTCTACAAAACCTCCTAAAAAAAGCAGATTATGTTTTCAGCAACTTAAGCTTTACTTCTCTTTCATTCCAGCCATATGAAGGACAGTGTACACATTCATATCAGGGCACTTATTTTTGCATGGATGAAACCCACTCCACTACATGCAGTTAAATTTAGAGCCACAAATTCATTATAGATACCTCTTCCCCTGCCTAAACTCTGCCTTCAGAAAACCTGCCGTGTTTTTTATTATATTATGATAAATATATTGTAGCTTAATATTATAAATGTTGTCCACCCAGCCAGGTGGCCTATAATAATAAAAGGGCACAGAAGGAATCGATTTTACTTTTAATTTATGAGAATATTTAAATATTTTAAAATCAGATACCGCATCAAATAACTTTCCTTTATTCCACTTTTATCTGAGTTTCCAAATCTGAAAAATTAAGAAAACCATTAAAAATTGTAAATATAGATACAAATATCAGTGTTTTTTTAAAAACTTTGATTTATTTATCTTGAGACAGAAAGAGCACATGTCCACGTATGAGTGGGAGAGGGGCAGAGAGAGGGAAAGAGAGAGGATCCCAAGCAGGCTCCGTGCTGTCAGCGCAGAGCGAGACACAGGGTTCGAACCCACGAACCCTGAGATCATGACCTGAGCCAAAATCAAGTCAGATGCTTAACTGATTGAGCCACCCAGGAGCCCCTACAAAGTCTTAATACTTATATTGGTTTTTTTTCCTACTTTAAAAATATACATTCTTGCTTGTTTTTTCAACAAAAACTATACATTTAACAAGCCTTAATGAACACTATAATGTGGTAGGATTTGGACCATATCATTTTCCCATTTGGACTTTGTTCCTCATTAATTTGCTCTAATAATTCTGATCATTTGTCTTTCTACTTGAAGTACCTTGGTCTAATGTTAGACATTTTGATTTTTCATGGTTACTGAAAGGTTTATTTCTTTTTTGCAGTCACTGATATAGAGGGGTGTATCCTAATTGTAATTCTATTGACATTTCAGTAGCCAGCCTGTTCACAATGATGCACTACAAAATCTCTGGAGTATCTTGTACTTGAAAGAAATGTTACCCTCCATTAAAGTATATGTTGCTTTCCACGTTTATAAACTTTAAGGAATGGGAGCTAATGTCATCTTTTTATTATACTAAACATATCTTAAATATAGGTAGGTCTTTGTGTTTCAAAGCCCTTATTTTTAATTTCCAAAATCCTGATGAAGTTTCAGAATATTTTCATATAAAACTATTTTCTTTTTTTTAAAGTTGGGTTTATGGAAGTATAATTTTCATAGAGTATTGGTATTTCCTCTTTTCAGTGTACAATTCTGAGACTTTTAATTATGACATGCAATCATGTGATCATCACCATTATCAAGGTATAGGAGTTCCAGCACCCCCCAAAAGTTCTTTATGCCCGGTAGTCAACTCATCCCCACCCCTAGCTTCTGGCAACCTTTGATCTATTTTCTGTTCCTATTATTTTGCTTTTTCCAGAGTGTCATTTAAATGAAATAATCATAGAGTCTGACTTCTTTCACTTAAGCAATACTCATTTGAGATTCATCCGCATTGTTGCATGTATGAGTAGTTTATTCCTTTTGATTGCCAAGCAGTATTCCATTGTACAGGTGTGCTTCCATTTAATTATTCATTCACAGTTGAAGGCTATTTGAATTGTTTCCAGTTTGTGGTGAATATGAATAGAACTACTGTAAGTATTTGCATACCAGTTTTGCATGAATACACATTTTTATTTATCTTGTATAAATAGCTAGAAATACATAAGGGAATCTTAAGGTAAGTGTAGGTTTAACTATATAGAAAACTGTTCATCTTGTTTTCTCATGTGGCTGTGCCATTTTGCATTCCTACCAGCAATGTACAAGAGTTCTAGTTGTTCAACATTCTTGCCCATACAAGGTGTTCATTTTTTTAAAAATCTAGACATGTTAATAAAAGTGTAGATGTATCTAATTATGGCCTTATTTTTAATTTTCTTAGGGACTAGTGATATTGAGTATCTTTGATGATGAGTATCTTTTCAAATTTGCCACCCATAGATCTTCCTTGCTGACATGCCTATTCAAGGAGTTTATCCAATTTTTAATTAGGTTGTATTCTTACTATTGACTTTTGAAAATTCTTTATATATTTTGGATATGAGACCTTTATCAGATATGTGTTTTACAAACATTTTTGCCTAATCAAGTTGTTTTTTCATTTTCTTAAAGTTTTCCTGAGAGTTAGTTTCTACTTTTTTAAACTATGTTTTAGTCAGATTCTCAGTTTCCAAACCCTGACATTAACAAATTGTCACTAATTTCTAGTGAACAAATTATACAACTCTTTGAATTGGAGGGGGCTCAAAGAAAACAAACTCTAAAGATAGCACAGTTCTGTATAACATTCACTTAAATAATACAGCAATCAGGAGTTCTTTGGGCTGAAACTAGCAGAAAATGCAACTTCATTGGCTTAAACAAATATTTTTCTTCATTACAAGTTGAGAGATAAAGGCAGCTGCTTACAGTGTTTGAGGAGCTCCACATAATCAGAGCTGATATAGACACTTTTTCTTGGCCTTTCTCTTGCAGTCGTAGGTTGCTACTACAGCTGACCATCTTCACACTCAGAACAAAAAGTAAGGAAGGGAAAAAGGATAGCGCTTGTACCAAGAGGACAACACTTTTCCAGAAGCCTCTCACCTACTTCCAATTAAATTCTTATTGGAAAGAACTAGGTCATATGGCGAGGCAGTGCTAGGAGGAGGAGGCTGAAAATGGGGGCTGGGCAAGGTGAGCCTACCTAGTATCTGCCTCACACAGCCATTTTAAAATAACACGAAATACAGGGGTGCCTGGGTGGCTCAGTCAGTCGGGCGTCCGACTTCAGCTCGGGTCATGATCTCACAGTCCATGAGTTCGAGCCCCGCATCAGGCTCTGTGCTGACAGCTCAGAACCTGGAGCCTGCTTTGGATTCTGTGTCTGTCTCTCTCTCTGCCCCTCCCCTACTCACACCCGGTCTCTCTCTGTCTCAAAAATAAATAAAAACATTAAAAAAAATTTTTACAAATAACACGAAATACAAAAGGCAGTAAAAGTGTAAGAGCAGAAGACAGAGCAATCAAAATCTAATTTTGAACTCAAGGTGTTTCCACACTTGCTGACCAAGCAGCTAAATTCTAAAGGTGTAGCTTCCATTGCATTTTAGGCATGCATGTAATAGTAATAATAGAAACATAGTAGCTACTATCATAAGAATTTAATAAGAATAATAGGTTATGGTTTATAAAGCCACATACTTTATCTTCTTTGACTGCCTCTCGAAGATAGGGCTTTACATAATGGAAAACTAAGATGCATAGATAGTAGGTCACTTAAAGTCACACACAAAAGGGAACCAGGATGAGAAACTCATAATACAGATTTATCATCCCATACCTACCTCTCTGTACCAATCAGGGTACAGAATCAAAAAGAATAATTCAATGTAAAGTTTATATTTTGATATTATCTACATAACCTGTGTGTAAATGAAAGCTCAGAAGCAAAAATCTTATTGCATTAGAATTTTAGCTGTTCAGCTTAATTTATCTAAATGGGAATTCTGTTGTACAGTTGGTAAATAAGTTGAAGTAAAAGTGTAACTTTTACTTTATTTGTATTTGTTATTCTCTCAGTGATAAAATTTCCATCTAGAAAAAGTAGTCTATTTGCTTTCTTAATATAAAGAAAAGTAAAATTTATATTATTTATTTAAAAATTTTTGCAGTGCTTGGGTGGCTTAGTCGGTTGAGCATTCAGCGTTTGGCTTCGGCTCAGGTCATGATCTCGCAGTTTGTAGGGTTTGAGCCCTGCTTCATGCTCTGTGCTGGCAGTGTGGAGACTGCATGGGATTCTCTCTCTCTCTCTCTCTCTCTCTCTGCCCCTCACCCACTTGCACTGTCTCTGTCTCTCTCAAAAAAATAAATAAACTTAAAAAAAAATTTAAAGCCCTTCTATAGTGAAGATTTATGTTAATTCAAAGTTTTAGAAGATGCCTTTAATTTTTTTCTTTCATATTTTGGTCCAGGTGCTTGACACACTGACTAGAGTAACTCCTAAACGAATGTTAGCAGAACGAATGAACAAACGAACTTTATGAATCAAGTGACTGCAACCCCATTGCCTTAATTGAATCGATCTATATTTGTAAATTTTCAATAGCTTGGAATAAGTTCCAAATATTCAAAATGCTATTGAATCTGTGAGATTTATTCAAAGTCAGTAAATTACTGATACTAAAATGTAAGCTCAAACTGTGTACAAGAGTTTCTGTAAATTATTCAACTTCCACTAGGAATTAACCTATCTTACCAATGGAATGTGCTTAAAATGCTGCTATAGCTGACATTGCCCAGAAATTTGGAGACCCAAGTGATTCTGGAAACTATAAGCCCCACTGTCCTCTGTTGAAGCTCACCCAACCATTTTCTCTTCCTTTTAAGAATTCTCTGAGGGCATCTGGTAAAATACTTTAGCTTTCTATAACAATTTCCTTCAAAATTTTACAAATACCTGTACACTTGTCCTTGAAAAGTAAGATAGGTAGGGATACATTTTGTCCCTAGAAAATGAGGAGCTAAGAAACTTTAACAAGACAATATAACCAATGGAAATAGAATTAATGTCTCCAAGTTCTGACTTGACTCTCTAACTAGACCATGTCAGCCAGTGTTGAAAAACCGACTAATCAGAATCTGTTGTGCTTTACAAAAGAAAACACTAAAAATAATATTTGACTTCTTTCTTTGAATCATAGTATATTATAATCATAAAAGATTATTAAAAATGCTATTTCACTTTCATTGGGACTGATGAATTTGTTGGTTTCTGAATCGTATTGTACATTTGCAGCCACCACATGTATAATGATAAGCGTCATGTTGAACCTAGATACCTTTATTCAAAATATAAATAAATACTTGTGACATCTCCAAGTTTTTGTTTCCTCAGTGCAACCAAAATGGTAGTAGTCCGATGCTGTCTTAATAAGAAAGCCTGATGTGGTTGAAAGAGGAAAGACGTTGGAGGCAATTAGATATGAATCTCTGTACCAGATCTGCCACTACCTGTGTTGTCATATGCATGTTACCATCTCTGTGATTGCTTCCTTGTGTGTAGAGGGCCTCAATCATAAGTTGTGAGCATTGGCTGAACTCTTAGATATAAAATGCTTAGCATTATGCTTGGCCTACAGTAAGTCCTCATTAAATGCACACCAGACTTGTGGTTACTTACTTCAAGACGTATTTGTTGAATAAGACCCTTTAATTTATTTACAAGATCCTTTACTCACTGCTACGCAAGGGTCTTTTTATGGCCTACTAATTATTATGTATAAGAAGAAATGATACAGCATGATTTCTTAGTTCAGGGTTTCTCGATCTCAAGACTATTGGCATGTTGACATAGTTCTTTGTTACAGGCGGCTACTCTGAGCATTGTAGGATATTAGCAGCCTCTTGGTCTTCTAATACTACATACCAGTAGCATTCTCCTGCTTTTCATTTGTGACAACCCAAAACGTCCCAAACATTGCCAAATAAATTGGTGCAGAAACGCCCCCAGGCAAGAACTACAGTCTTCCATCAATTCTCTGTAAAATGTATTCACGGACTGCTAGTCCTAGGAGATTCTTCCCCAAAGATCCCAGTGTCAAATAAGTTGGGAAACATTGAATATTAATAATAATAATAGTAATAATAATAGCTATTTTTTATAAACTTACTATATGCTGCAAACTGTTCTAATCTTATTTAATCCTCCTAACAGACCTAGAAGTTAGTTACAACTCTAAGGCATATTTTTCAAATTAGAACATTGCACTTGGTCAAGTAACTGACCGAGATCATACACTTAATATGTGGCAACTGCAGAACTTGGGCGTTATCTGTACATCGTACTGCCTCTTGCATACTCCACTTTTTAATTCACAGTTCAAATTAGCATGTTAGGGATAGTTATTCTTAAATTTTTATTTCTTTATTTTAGGAGCTTACAAAATTAGTTTTTGCTGTTATCGGTTGATGACAATCTCCTAACTGTATGCAAACGATTGTCTACATAAACATACTTTGATGCACGTAAATATATCATTTTCCCTGGAAAAGATAATCAAGATGTCCCTAGAAAAATTCAAATGGTCCAAAATCAAGGAGGGAGAAATTTCTCTGCTTGGAGGAGGCAGGGAACAATGAACAGAGAAAATGAAATTTGAATTGGGTCTTTTATCATCATGTTAAACTGGGTTAAAGAAGATTCTGCCAAATGAAAGGACATTCCAAACAGAGCAAACAGCATATCCAAAGGCCTAGGCAATTGGGAAGGCATTGTATATTTGGGGAATAGTGAGGATGGAGGAAAGGAAGTTGGGGAATAAAACTAGAGAAAAGGCTACGTTCTGCATTATTATTGCTGGTTTGACTCGTGTGGGCATTGGACTTTGCAACCTTTACTCCAAGGGCAGTAGACAGCCAAAAGCTCGGTAGTGACACGATCAGGTAGGTACTTGACAATGATAACTAAAGTCAATAGTGTTTGGTGGTGGAAAACCCAATTAAGACACTAATGCAGAGCTTTGAGCAAGATATAATGAGTAAAGACAGAATGAAGGGCCAGATTTGAAAGAGTTTCTTAACAAGAAAAGCAGAGTAAGGAAAATCTTCCCCCCAAATGGGCTGTAAGATCAAGTAAGTGGAATTTATTTGTAGAAGGGATATTTCTGCAAAATAAAGTGATGTACTTTCAAGGAAATAACATGGAAACATGTTAAGCAGCTATTCTGGTAACCTAGAAAATTTGCATTAACAAGTCCCAGGCTCCACAAATGCTTTCCTGGAAAACTCTTCCTTTTTCATTCCGATTTCTCACTAAAATTGTGTATACTCCAGTTATTTAGTGAAGTTTCAGCCTACCTGATAGATTCTAAATAGTGCCCCTACCTTTTTAGTCTAGGCCACTTTGTCTTTTTCCCAAACATGCTACTTGGGAAAGATGAGTCAGCATTGATGGAGATTCAACCAAATGTATTTGAAAAATGATGAGCCAGCCAAGAAATGTTGGAAAGAGATTGGTCAGAGATACTCAAAGAATGGTTGTGGAATGGATGTATTAATCACATTCTGAATTCACTTTAATAACTTTGGACTTAAGTGTGGAAAATATGATTAATAGAAAGGAAAAAAAATATTTGATTGCAACTTTCTATTTCATCTTTTACAAAATAGTTAATGGGCCAATCGTAAAAAATATCCCAGCAAAATCCCAAATGGACTTTTACCTCTGCACATTAAGCAGTTGATTTTTATGACTAGTATTTAAATCTTTAAAATAGGCATATAGTCTAACATACTTTACCTTGTTATTTTTTTTCTATCTTCTCAAACTGTCCTTTATGAGTCATTCTGTGTATGTAAGTTATTTATAATGAAGCAATTTATTTTGCCACCGATATACAGATTTTGTAATCCCATCCCTGACAATTTAGAAGGAAAACATTTTTTCTACTCACAATTTTTGTAATTGTGCCTAAAATCATAAATAATAATAATACCTGCTGTTTAAGGTGTGCTTATTAGGTGCCAGGTGCCTCGAAAGTATTATTTCAAAGGAAACCCATACGAAATAAATATTCTTTACCCATTTTTCAGATGGGCAAAAAGAGAGTCAACATGGTGAAGTGGTTCAGCCAGGACCTCACAGTCCATCAATTATACTGCAAGGCTGAAACTTAGGTCCGTTAGTCAACAAAACCTATGTGCTTTCTACAATATCATTTTGGGTCCAGATTTTACCTGTATTTGGTTTTTTTATTTCATTTAAACGTTAACATGAACCAGAGCTGATAGGTTGCTCTGTGTTACTAGTGCTAAAATCTCTTATTTTACTTGTTCCTGCCCCTGGATATCATTTTATTTCTATATTTATGAATTATGAATATGTGTCACAAAAGGTAACATACATTCCGATAGGCAAGGAAAAGATATTGTTACGCAGCTTTATATATAAAATTTTTATCAGATATTTGAGAGAAGGCACTATATGTAGGGGTAAAAATTTTTACTGACAAAGTAGCTTTTATAAAATCAAGTATCCGAGTTTGTATACCTGATGAACACAGGTAACCAAATAATAAGTGCTTGCCTTCTCTGCTGCAGCCCTCACCCACTAAATAGGAGAGATTTTTTTTTTTTTTTTGGTCCAAATCATCAGGATAATTGATTCAGACTTACTTCAGTTTGTAACAGAGAATTTCTGTTTTACAAATGAAAATTTGTCATCCTATCTGCAGTGAAAGAATTGATGCTCTTAATGTTCTTACACATTCTTTTTTTTTTTATGTGAACATTTTAGGTGTATCAATATATGCATGAAACGATAACTGTTAATGGCTGTCCTGAATTCCGTGCCAGGGCCACAGCAAAGGTAAGACTTGAGTAACTTTAAAAATACATTTGACCCCAGTGATCTAGTAATTGATTGTGCGCGTGTGTGTTTCAGGTATTCTCGTGTGTACACTGTAAGAGAATTTAGACATCAGTGGCAGCCCAGAGTCTAGAACCAGTACTGCTTCCCAGGTAAAAATCCTAATGGAAAATTGAACGTTTCTGCTGCTTCTGTAGCTTAAGAAAGGAGAATGATTTCATTAAACTCACTAACTGTCCATTTGGCACAAGCAAATCTACTGGTTCATTGTGTGAAATAATACATGGTTTTCTGACACACGTTCCTTTGATCCAAAAGAACCTGTTCGCCTTTCAGTGCATGAAGATTTACTTGCACAAGTCGAAAGCTTTGACTTGAGTTAGACATGAGGAGAACTCACCTGAGACCCACTGACATAGGATCCTTCCAAGTATACAGCTGAGCAGTGGGTAGCTTGCTGAAAGAATGTGACACTGACCTAAAGGGAAAGCCTGTCACCTTTTGTGAGAGTGACCATGTGTGCTCTTTAAAAACTGAAATCCAGACATTGCAGAGAAATCTAATGGAAATCTTACACGAATGGTAAGCTTATAGCAATAGGATAGTGAAATTATCTGGAAAATAGACCATTAGGAAACAGTAGTTTTAAACTAAAATTACTGATGTAGTTCTTATTTTACAAACAGAAGTGCTGTAATCGATGCACAACAGCTTGCTTTTTAAAAGCTCTTATCCTTCTAATGTGTAAGAAATAAGAACTGGTGAAAATAATCAGAATTTTCCATTTAATTCTTTTGTGTTATATCACCTCTTGTTTGGTTTCTCTCCTGATTTCTTAGTTTTCATTCTGTAACTGAACACTGTAGATTTGTAAGGTTTTTTTAACCCAGGCAAAAGGAGGGTATTATTATCGTTACATCATGCTTTGCTTGTACTGAAGTGGAACACACACAGAAAAATGATCCCTACATGGTTTAATTAAGGGGAAAGTGAATTATGTAGTGTTTTACCATTCTCATTTCTTATTCATGTAGAACAGCAGGATAGCAGCATAATGTTGCAATAGCACAATATTTTCTGGTTGTTTCTGGGCTGTCTGCATTGCATCCATGTCAGCCATTAAAATCTATGCATGACGACGAGGTTTGCATGAGCAAATGCATGTAGCTAAAAACAAGCCATTATTTCCATATCATTCACTAAACTTCACTAAATGCAGACAGTAGCATAATGCTCAATTGATGTGATAATGCTGTGTGTGGAAAAGAATGTACAGTCGTTGGCAATCAATATTTTCACAGTGTTGAGTAAATCACTTTATAGTAGGCATCTAATCAACTGTGGTTAAGTCAGGTTAATGGAAATGGAAAATAAGAAGCAGGCAGAGGGTCTTTTCTTGATAGAAACTACTTAAATGCTGTTATTTTATTTCCATGAGGGGTGGGAACTAATGGTAAGTTGTGTTTCCAGCTTATTTTTAAAAATTCATGTATGAATTTTAAAATAAAATGACGTCCACATTAAATGATATCTTGTACATCTAGGTTTAGAACCATGAGCTGCTCATTTTGCCCACGTTGCCGTAGGAGTTGAAATATTAATGTAAAATGTAGGGGGAAACATCTGTACCAGACAAGAGGACCTCTCATAACAACACAGAGTACTGATGTGAAATAATAATAATCCGTCTGAATCTATTTCCTATTTTAGCTTTTATTTGCTTTTAGGTATCCTCAATCAAAAAACAAAAAACAAAAGCAAAAACAAAATGTGCCAAGCCAGTGTTCTGGCAATAGCAAGATTATATATGTATTCCCCAGAGTATACACGTATAAGTGCTTCTAAGCACATTGAATAAACGTTCATGTACATGCACCGGGGTAGACTGGGTGTCCTACAGAGAAGTGGATTACATCATCTCTGCCCTTCAGGTGCTCATAGTCAACACGTATACATAACAGTTATGGCATGTGTACCGTATAAAGGTAATATGAGGACGCAACCGATTTTGGAGTCCAAGAAAAGGAAGAATTGCATCTAACTAAGGTAACTGGGGAAGATTTTTATGAAGAAGGGAAATTTGTATCATAATGGATAAGCTCTAGAAAGCCGGGAATAGCTAGGCAGGGCTTTACCAAACAAAGGAGTCATAGATGACGTTTAAATGAAGCGAATCTTCCCACCACCCCGCCCCCACAGCCCCATCTTGTTCTTTCTTTCACAGGAGAATGCTATAAAAATAAGAGGAGTTGCCTGATCCTACGCACTGCAAAGCATACGATTAGCCTTATTTCCCTCGTTGTATTACCAAATGACCATCTTTTCTTTCAGGCAACAGTTGCAGCTTTTGCAGCTAGTGAAGGCCATTCCCACCCTCGGGTAGTCGAACTGCCAAAGACTGATGAAGGCCTTGGTTTTAACGTGATGGGAGGAAAGGAGCAAAATTCCCCCATTTATATCTCCCGCATCATTCCTGGAGGGGTGGCCGAAAGACACGGAGGCCTCAAAAGGGGAGACCAGCTGCTATCAGTGAACGGAGTGGTATGTTCATAAAATAACCGGAGGTTTTCTCCCCTAAGCACATTTTTTGCCCCCTGCTGTTTCTAAAGTCAATGGTGAAATCCTAGAACAAATCATCATTTTGTGTCCAAACAGCTTCCTCAGCATTGATGGACATTAACCCTACAAAAGCAATAATTTTATAGTTTTTATGTCTCATTTTCATCTGTTCGGGTATGATAAGTGTGAACTAGTTGGAAAAGTATCCCAAGAAATTATCCCAACTAGTAGAGTTTTCCCCCATATGATACTCAAGTTGAATTAATGCTTAGAAGAGCATAATAATAACTCCAAGGTTCTTTCTATTCAAATTACTATAAACAATTACACGCATTTTAAAAGTAACGACAAAACTCCTCATCCTGTGTTTTTTAATGAAAGAGGAAGGATATTTTTAATATACATAATAATAACGCACATGGAAAAAGAATGCGCAGATAATTCCTTAATGTACAGCTGTAGTATGATAAAAACATAATAACCTCTTCCCCAAAAATGTTTGATTATGTTATCTATTCATCATATATATTTTGACTTTGACATGAAGTTAAGGTAGATTAAATGTGTAACATTTTAAAGTAGAAGTAGGAACATACTTTTTTGTTCATAACCTCATATTCTTTGGATGCCATTACCTCCACATGTAATTATGACCTGCTAAAGAAATAACTTTATCTGAAAAGAACAATTTTCTCCCCATAACTTCTACACGTACTAAGAATAATCTAAAACCATAAATTTCAGAAGTTTAAATAAGAACACATCAATGTTTATGTTTGTATTAACCTAAGATCTTTTCCCTAAGGACTTAAGATTTTAATAAATAAACTAGACCTGGGTTATTTGTGACCTTGTTGATTTCTGCTCAGAACACAATATCCAAAATAAACAGCTTTTAGAATGTGATATTGGTAACTATGGGGTAAATTGTTGTGTATTTATATCTTTTATTTTGTTTATTATTTTTTTTTTATTTTTAGCATAACTAGCAGTTTTGTAGAACCCAAAACTACTCATTTAACTCTGCTGACCCCTGATATACATCAAAATCATTAATCCATGAATATTCTATATCACTTCAGAATTCCAATTCTAAAACTACCATTTCATTCACTTTTTTGTATGTAACCATGTTTTGAGATGAGCTTTCTTATTGACCTTTAGGTAATTATGACTTTTTCAAAGCATGTTCCAGCTGATAATTTCAGAGTCCAACTTTCCAGTAGACGGTTCTGGAGCTAGGTCATGCAATTATTTCACAAAGTAATCTGTGCCTCGGTGTATGAATTTATTACAATTGATCTAAATATATTGGGTACATCAAAAAAAGTATAGATTTTTTAAAAATGAAAAGTACAAAAAAGAACCAAAAACACAGTCAGAGAAATTGTGATTATATGAAGCAGCAATAGATATAAGTGAATTCAATGTAGTAGGTGGTTGACTTTTAACTATCTTTAAAGGAGCTAAAGAGCCTGTGTTTATTAACCCGTGTATAGGCACAGCTATCAGCATTTCATAATCTCTCATCCATTCCTTGCAATGAACATGTGGCTTTATCTGCAGGGGGTACTGGAGAGTGGAATCAGACTCATCAGTCTCTATCAGTCAGTGTTCATGTGATTATAAATTAATATCCCCTATACTTGAATTTCCTAGTCTGAATAAGGGGAGTAGTAACTAAAAGCTCTGATGAAGATTAAAATGAGGCAGGGCATCTTTTAAGAACGGTACTGTGATAATTTAGTCCCACAGACTTTTTCTTTTCTTTCTTTTTCTTTTCTTTTCTTTTTTTTTTTTAGAGAGAGGTAGGGGAGAGAGAGCTAATGTGGGGGAGGGAGGGGCAGAGGAAAAGGGAGAACGAGAGAGAGAGAGAGAGAGAGAGAGAGAGAGAGAGAATCTTAAGAGCCTCCATGCCCAGCATGGAGCCTGACGAGGGGCTTGATCTCACAGCTGTGAGATCATAATCTGAGATAAAATCAAGAGTTGGACACTTAACCAACTGAGCCACCCATGTGCCCCAGTCACACACACCTTTGATGAGTAAGTGTGGTTACTGAAGAAGGTTGAAGAGGGTTAGCAGTAGCCCTATGATATTGTTAATGCTAGTCTCGTTGAAAGAAAATCTTGAGGCAAATTCTGCTACACGTGTAAGCATATTTTAGCAAACATAGTAGCAAAAAGGCATTCGTGCAGCCTCTGTCATAAGCTGATGAAATTCTAGTTCTCTGTCCATTCAGATGTTCCAGTCATTACCTTGGAAAAAAGGTTTACTGAGGCAGATGAAACAACATTCCAGGGCCAGGATTTTGTTACCCTTATATTCAGCCTCAGACAACCAGAAATTCTAGTAAACTGGCAGTTGGAAATAGGAAGATTTAGTGACCAAACTTAGGCCACTAATCTTATGGTATGGGCTATGAGCCTTCTTAAGATTTTTGCATTCTTTTCTTGCAAAGGTGGGCAACGTCTCCAAAAGTCTTTAATATTCCACATATATATAACACTTTTAATTTTACCATTTACATTCCATTTGCCATGCTAGTTAATGAGTCACTGATTTTACGAATGAGAATCCATTTCTGACCTATTTTTGCTAATAAGCAAAGCTTCGTTTGTTCATTGAAATAGGTATAACAAATGCTTTTGTGGTAGCCAAGCTCTGGAGTATTGCTTAACTGATTTAGTGCTTTGCAGACGACCCTGGACTGGTTTAAGCTCCTGAAGTTGGGGTTTAAAAAAATATTGTACATCCATATAATCAAACTATATATTATAAACTACCTATTTTAGAATCTTTGGAAGTAAGTTATATACATTTTAACAGTACCCAGTATTGCTCAGATGTTCATCAAGAGGTAGTTTTTATTCTGTAAATGAGAAATTTGATGCATTTCTCATAGTCATGCGGAGTGGTTAGCCCCAGGCAAGAACCTGGCCTTGCTTCTAAAACCCAATCCAGAAGTCTTTTCAGTAGAAATTTCAGTCAGATAGACGTACTTAAAAAAAAAAAAAAAAAAAAGTAACAACTCTGTAATGGAAGAGTGAAAAAAGAGAAAAGATTTAGCAAATGATCAAATTATTTCTTCTTACACTTTAAAGTACCACATGGGGAAATTAATATGAAAGCTTTTCAGAACATGTCATTATGAAGCGAGAACAAATTTTAGAAGAAAGTGATTTGAAGGGCTGAAGCAAACCTGGACTATTTCAGTACACGACCTCTGGGAAAAGTTTCCTAAAGTCCCACTTAAAAAGTGAAGAAATTATTCCGGGGATCTTATCTGAAAAGACATTTGAAAGGATGTCTTGATTATGTACGTTTGTTTTTCTTCCCTGCCTCCTTTTAGAAAGGATATATCACAATATTTGGTGAAAAATACAATATGTGCATACAGAACTGTTAACATGGCATATTAGGTAGTAAAGTAGGATGATGGAAAGAGGGGAAAAATCAATAAGTAGAAGTAAAGAAAAGATACAGCAATTGAGCAAGTGTTTTTCCGTGTCTCTATTAGTATCTTGGAAGTCAAAACAGAAGGAAACTCATACAAGCTCAGCTATCGTTGGGAGGAAAGCTTTTTTTTTTTTTTTTTTTTTTTTTTTTTTTTTTTTTTTTTTTTTTTTGTATTCCTGAGCTCCAGAGAAATTTCCCATGGGATTCTTACAGATGAGACACTGAATCACCTAATGCAATTTTATAGAAAATACAGAGGCCTTTGTATAGGGCTACTTCTTAGGTCAACCCTCAGTAAAAACAGCAGAATGCTCAATTAAAATTTAACATTAACAGAAGGTCAAAATGTCACAGTTTGAATTTATAGCTTCCTAATGATCTTCTTTTCACCCTTTTATGCCCAAGTATTTCATCAGCAATTTTGAGAAGGACTAAAGAACCATTTATAAAGGCTGCAGCTAATGTGGAGCCAGCAGAGACAGTAAATAAATTTAGTGATAGATTCCAGATATTAAAAAATCTCAGTAGAACAGTAGCATAGGCCGAATTTAATGAGAATCTACATGAAATCCTGCTCCTGTGCCCAGAAAACTTGCTACATAGGTGCAAAATCAGGGAAGAATGGCTAACCATCAAAACCTGAAAAAACAGGGGCGCCTGGGTGGTGCAGTCGGTTAAGCGTCCGACTTCAGCCAGGTCACGATCTCACGGTCCGTGAGTTCGAGCCCCGCGTCAGGCTCTGGGCTGATGGCTCAGAGCCTGGAGCCTGTTTCCTATTCTGTGTCTCCCTCTCTCTCTGCCCCTCCCCCGTTCGTGCTCTGTCTCTCTCTGTCCCAAAAATAAATAAACGTTGAAAAAAGAAAAAAAAAAACCTGAAAAAACAAACAAAATCCTGGGGATTTCAGTTTATTTTAAGAGGAATATTAGGGAAGTTAGTTGAGGGAAAAAAATCACAAAAACATGTTAATGTGAGCATAGGGGCTAATAATACAAATACAGTGTACAGACATCGAAGGAGATTGGTCGTGCTCTGGAATGTGCTCTTCAGCTCACACCCCATTGTGCTCCAATCTGGGACAGTTCAATTCATCTGGAGATGAGAAGGCTTGTATACAATGAACAGGTTAAAGAAGGACTTGAGCTGTTTAGAAGGAGAAGAGGATATTCAGGGGAATTCTGGCTGTCTTCAGTTGTCCTGCATTGTGTCAGGTGCCTGATGGCAGAACCAAGACCCCTGGTAAAAGCCACAGGGAAGACAGATTTCAGTTTACTATATTAAAGAGCTTTTAAGCACCTAGAACTCTATGAATAGGGAAAGACCGAATCATAAAACATTATGTGCCCACGATTTGAGGTTTTAATCAGATACTAGAAGACCACCTCGAAGGAGTACTTTAGAACATGTGTCCTGTAGAGACAGCTGGAACAGTTGGTCCCTTCTAACTCTGTAGCTGTGATTCTATGCCCTTCGATGGGATTTTCCTGACACTGCGATACACACCCCCCCACACCCTTCCTTATACAGGTAAGTGGGCTCCACCTACTCTCTGTGTACACTACTAAGGAGAGATTTTTCCTAAACAGATTAGAAATCTACTACAATATAATACTTTTTGTTTATTTAGCACTTAAAACTTACGAACAGCTTTTACAAAAGAGATTCTCCCATTTGTTCCTTAGAGCAGTCTCATGAAATGGGTAGGGCCAGAATTTGTTCTCTCTCTCTCTCTCTCTCTCTGTCACACACACACACACACACACACACACACACACACACAAATACAGAAATGGATACACAGAAACCCACATGAAATACACACAAACTGAATTTCAGCCTTTACTGTGATCATCACTGATACTTACCAAATGTAATAATTAGTTATTTAAAAAGCACCTGGGGGCGCCTGGGTGGCTCAGTCGGTGAAGCGTCTGACTTTGGCTCAGGTCATGATTTCACGGTTCGTGAGTTCAAGCCCCACCTCGGGCTCTGTGCTGACAGCTCAGAGCCTGGAGCCTGCTTCAGATTCTGTGTCCCCCTCTCTCTTTGTCCCTCCCCTGCTCACACTCTGTCTCTGTCTCTCTCTCTCAAAAATAAACATTAAAAATAAATAAAATAAAAATTAAAACAATGTCAACCCCAATGAAATATGAGTAACTTCTGTGGATCGTGCCAATGTCAGTTTTCTGTTTTTAATATTATACAGTAGTTTTGTAAGATGTTAATATTGGAAGGAGCTGAGTAAAGGGTACATCAGACTTCCCTGTCTGTTCCTTTTCAACTTCCTATAAATCTATAACCTTTCCTAATAATCTTGTTTTAAACAGAGAAAGTCCGAAAGAATCAACCTGAAATATGATGCCCTACTGGTACTGATGGGAGAGAGGGCAGGTGGGAAGCAGAAGGCAGACAGAAAGATAAAATAAAAGCATGAGAATTTTAAAAATATGTCACAGTGAAAAGAGGCTTTCATTAGCCTCTGAAATCCAAGCATGTTTTTAGAGCATCATTGGTGGGAAAATGGCAGTTGAATTCGCCTAGCTCTGTAGTTAATCCTAAATGAAGCTGTTGCTACAGTGTATGCACAACGCTAATTGATTTTTAAGCATAACGGATGAATGACTAAAAGTTTAGGGATGGAACAGAATAAATTGTTTTCCTGGAATTTGGCTTTTTTCCCATTTTATAAATTACCTGTGCCAAGTTAAGGGTGAGTACTCACAGTCTAAATTATCTATGCTGAAAGGCTGTCAGGTGTGGGATGTGGATGAAGCGAAGTGAGAATTCCTTAGATTTGAGCTCTCTGGGGCTGTAGCATCCCAGAAGGGAAATCTGCATGAAAAACTTATTTACCTGTTACCTGAATGAAGAGAAAACACGAATAAAATGATTTTTAAAATTACTATGAAATGCACTAAGATTTCTATGAAAATTTAAGCTCCACATCAAAATGTGTACCCGTTGACAGCAGTAATTTTTGTTCATCGCCTTATCTTCAGCCTTAGAACAGTCCCTGTAAGTAGTTGAGGCTCCATACAGAATCATTGAACTCCAGACACCATTGTAAGCCCTTTACGTAATGCATTTAGTATTTCCCCATAATGATCTTTTGTGGTAGGTGCCATTGTTAGTACTCTCATTTTACAAACAGGGAAACTGAGAGAGAGAGAGAAATCAAGTAATGATAGAACTGGAAATTCTAACTCAGGCAGTCTGGCCTCATTCGTTGTAATTTAAAAGTAAGTATATACCTTAGCCATTAATAAATTAGTATTTTTATGTATCTGTAGAAAACATCAAAGTTTCTTAACCTTTATGGGTTTATGTAAGTGCATTCTTGATGGGGAGAGGATCTGTTCTTTTTCTCAGATTCTCACAAGGGGCTTTACCGTTTCAAAAGTTAAGAACCGTTCCTAAAAATAGTAATGTTTCGAAAAAGGAGGAGTTTACTTGAATTCAAATGGCTCAGAAAACTGAAGAGGCCTGAAGAGTTTAGTTTGAATGTGTTTGACTTGTTCTATATCTGGCTAACCCTTTCCTCCACTCCATGCCAGACATAGAAATTTCAGAGTCTAGAGTGTGGCCTAAACAGCCAATTACAGCCCGGACTGATCCACACTCGATGCCGAGGTCTGCTTGGCTGTTAGAGGGGAGCAGGCACAGACCTAAGGGGGCAGGCAGAGAGTTTGAGCTTCAGTCTTTGCTTTCCCTAGAGGCCTGGCACCAGGATCCCCAAGTCTGTTCTAGGCTACGAGGCCTCGAGGAAAAGCTATTCTCCTCCCATCCTCTCTCTGTCTAGGAGTCATTTCCAGATTCTTTACCTTTCTTGGCAGCTAAGTAGGAGGTTGTTTGGGTTGTAACGAAATAGGAGTGCAAGCTGGAATTCCAGTTAAGTACTGAAAATTTTTGTTCTCCGATGGCATCATGTGACACTCCACTCACCATTGTCAAGAAGCCAAGAGAAATGCGATCATGTTGTTTTATCCCAGTCACCTTTGGAATGACACACACAAGGCACCACAATCCAGTATATGCTGCAACCCTGAGCAGGCGGTGGTGTGGTCCCCCTCATTCTGAGTTGGCTCAGGATCAGAGATCTTTTCACTTAAAAAGTGGAATAGGAAAGAACTGTGCTGTGCCAATAGAAGCGGTAACAGTGGCTCACAGATAGAACTGCCGCATCCCCGCCCTGTGATTTCAGCCTGCAGAAATGAGCGCTGGGTATAGTGGTTCTCAGACATTAACAGATCAGCTTGAGCTTTGAGCATGCACTGAGATTGTGCTGATAAGCTGACTTAAAATGTATCTGTGCCAGGACACGCTCACAGTCAGTGAGTAATCAAGTACAAATCTGTAGATGCTAGAAAGCATTCCTACGTATGGGGTCAGACTGACCTAAATCTCTATTTAGATTGCAGATAATGGGTGTGTGACTGATAAATGTAGTTGCTGGTGCAGTCTTTCTCAGAGTTATTTTTACCATGTGTTGTTTGTGTTTTCCTCATTTTCTGCTGATATTTTAGCATTTTTTTTTTCATTCATCCGATGATTATTTGTAGAGCAATTATTATGTGACAGCTGCTGCGCTAAGCCCTGGGTATAGATGGTGAACAAAATAAAAAAAGGTTGCAACTCTCATGGAACTTTCTGCCTGGTAGAGAGTAAGAAAATGATGGTGATGATAATAATAATAAATGATAAATGTACGTATAACTAGTGATCTATCTATCACTTATCCCAACCTAAAGGAAATCCCCCCAAAGCTTCAGTGCAATTCTACATTGGTCGGAGTTTTCACTCCAGGTATGGATTAGTTTGCTCCAACAAATTACCACAAACTTGATGGCTTAAACAATAGAAACGTGTTCTCATGTAGTTCTAGAGGCCAGGAGTCTGAAATCAGCTGAATGACCCCAAACCAAGGTGTGAACAGGACTGTGCTCCCTCCTGAGGCTCTAGAGGAGAATCCCTTCCTTTCTTGTTTCTTCTAGCCTGCATTCCTTGACCAGTGGCCACCGCCTCACACCTCTGCCTCCATGGTAACGTTACCTTTTTCTCTTCTGTGTCAGATCTTCCTCCACTCCGCTCTTACAAGGACACTTGTGCTTGCATTTAGGGCCCACCAAGATCATACGGGATGATCTCCTTATCACAAGATTGTTAAACACATCTGCGGAGACCCTTTTTCCATGTAAGGCAACATTTACAGGTTCCAGGGAAGAAGACCTTTGAGGGCCATTATTCAGCCTCCTGCACATTATGCAGTGTGTTAATATCCTAAATCCAGTGAGCTGACACGTGTCCAGGACTACGTCATAGGACCAGTTGTCCGCAGGCCATGGACAAATTGGTTTTCAACGCTCAAGTCAGCATGTGCTGAATCTTTTCCACCCTACTTCTGTTCTGACAATGCAACTTCCTTCTTCCCTTCCCACTTTGGGTATTTTTCTCCTACTTTTTGTCTATACAAGCAGTGAAGCCCTTCAGCCTTCTCTTTGTCTTTCCTCCAGCCCCAATTCTATCTTGTCTTTGGATGATGAGAAAAAAAAAAAAAAAAAGCTGCCATCTCTTTCTTTCTTACAGCCAAGGGTTTTCAGCTATTTTTGAGTCCTTTTTTTTTTTTTTTTTTTTTTTTTTTTTTGCCACCTAGGTGAGACTGAAGGACGCTGGGTGGGGGAACACGTAAAGAACACAAATTTATATTTCAGGATATGAAACTGCCTCATAATTAAACACCATGACAAGTATGACAAGTGTTAGAAAGGGAAAAGGAGCAGAAGAAAACAAGTCACCATGTAAAAGAATACAAGGAGCTACTTTATAGTGGTAGGAATAGTCCCTTTGAAGGGTGATATATAGGCTGAGGCAAAGGGCAAGGAAGAGTCCATCATCCTCAGAGGAAGGAGCTTGGGTGAAGATACCCAAGTAGGGAAGTCAATGACTAACAGTGGCTGAAAGAAGAACAGAGCGACTGGGTCATGGAGAGTCAGATAAGATGAGCTGAAGAGTTGGTTGGAAACCAGATAGGGCAGATTCTTCTAGGTGCTACCAAAAAGGTTTTATTTCCTTTCATTGTAAGTACAATAGGAATCTTGATGGTCATCAATTCTGAAATCTGGTGATAGGCTAAGGATTTCTTTTTTATAATTAAAAAAATTTTTAATGTTTATTTTTGAGAGACAGAGACAGAGCATGAGGTGGAGAAAAATGTAATGTTTATTTTTGAGAGACAGAGAGTGACAGAGCACGACGTGGAGAGAGGCAGAGAGACATGGAGACACAGAATCTGAAGCAGGCTCCAGGCTCTGAGCTGTCAGCACAGAGCCCAACATGGGGCTCAAACCCTTGGACCGCAAGATCATGACCTGAGCCGAAGTTGGACACTTGCTTAACAGACTAAGCCACCCTGGTGCCCCCTATTTTTTATAAGTTTTTAAAATTTTTTAATGTTTGTTTATTTTTGAGAGACAGAGAGAGTTAGGCTAAGGATTTCTGATACCTTCTATGGCTATTCATTATGAAATGAAATGTATTATCCTTTTTCGCTATTTTAGTAGTATTGTTTTTTTCTATACTGACGTTCTCTTTCTATACCCTTAAACCACTTGACCTAAGATCTGGCACCTGAGAACAACTTCAGAAGCCATTTTCTGTCTTTCTATTGTTACTTTCAATGGAAATTACAAAACTTTTACTTTATTGCCAATTGATATTTTCAACATTTCAAATAAGACAAGAAATTTCAAGTTCTTATAGCTTCTGAGGAGTGTAAGGATATTCTAATCATAATATGATCAGCTACTCTTTGAAACTCTGTTTCATCATGTATAATGCAGAAATAACCATACCTCTTTCACAGAGCGGCTGATACGAAGATTAACTAAGAGAAAGTATGTGGAAGTATCTGCCACTAACTGTTAATTCTTATTAATAGTATTTATATTAGCTATCAGGGTAAATTCCTTTCCTTTAAGACAGATAATAGTCTCTTTATCTTACAATTTTGCCTACCTATGCATTTAAACTCTCAGCTCAGACCAAGCCATTTCCTCTGGTCTCTGCTTATCTTCAAGAGGCAGTAAATGCCCCCCCCCCAACCCTCCCCATTGACCATCTAAGTCCAGAGGCAGTTGGATCCTATTCATTGGTTGTTATTGTTGAGTCATTGGTCATTGGATTTTTTGGTGTTCTTACATCTGCAAAGCTGATATAGTGGCACCTGTCCTATCTACCTTGCCTAATAGTAATGAGGGTAAAAGAGAGAATTAATAAATATAGATAGTATTGGCCAAAAAGAAAACCCAAAAAACAAACTTTATCTTCCCACAAAACACACACCATGATTGGTGTATATTATTATCCAGCAGCCTTTTCACCAAGCTCTTAGATGGGTCTCTCTGTATTTCCTGTTGCTACAAAGTCTTAATTTGCAAATGCAGAAAATGGAAGTAATCATCCTTCTTCTGTTGGCTGAGAAATATGTGGTTTATCTCAAAGGAATACAGCATCTGTCTTAAAATTCTGTACTAGATCAAGTTCTGGTATCATTTTTGCTTTAAGGAATTCGCCAAACCCAATCACCAGTTATTGTTCTAACCATTAGCAGAGAAGCCAATTTCTATGACCTAAAAGCTATGCTTTGTGATTCAGTTTAAGCCTAACTTGCTTGAGAAACAACATTCTTTTAGGTTATTAAACGTTGGTCTATAGACTGCTGGCACCAGCCTAAAGCACAGTTAAGATGTTGTTAATATACCACAGTCCCAGAGGTATACCTAATGAAATGCAAACCAAGTCAAGTCTTCGAGTTTGTGCAGTTTTCCACAATGGGTTTTGATCTGGACTTGTTCTTGATTTTATTTTCAAAGAAAGAAGACACTGGTACAGATGGCAGGCACGTAACACATCATAAACTATGTGTGATTACTGAGACGTTCGTATGAGATGCCCAAACTTAGGTGTTAGTTGCTGAGCCTCAGATACGGGAAATGGGGTGAGAGAGTCTCGGCAGTCATGATGCCAGGACTACACCTTTCTAAGTTCAGCCATGACCACTTTTAATGAAGTTGCAAAGTGTGTCATATTGAACCATAGGCCTTCCTTCTCTCCTTGGTTTATTCTCTCTTCTTCTCTCATAGATACAGAATCATTAGTGGGTAATTTTATCACTGCTGACTACTCTGAAATGTAGAAACATAGAGTGGACTTCTACCAAATCATCACATGTAGGGAATTTCACAAATGACAACCATTCTGGAAAGGAGACTTCATCCAAGGCATGTCTCAGAATTACAGGATCCATGAGCAGGAGCCCTGCCATTGACCTTAGTTACCATGGGTGATAAAGGCAAAGAGATTGACAGCTCTTCTATGACTGAATCTGTGTCTACAGGCGAGCCATATTTTAAGAAAATGACTTTAACGGATTCAATCAGACTGTCCAAAAAAGAATTATTTACCATGTGCCCATGCTTGGTACCGGGAAAAGATCAGTTTAAGCAAAACATAGATCATACCCTAAAGGGGCTCGCTTTTATCTAAGTCTCCTGGAGACATCAAGTTAAGTTTTTCATAAATAGAAATGGCTACATTACTCATAATTGGCCTTCTATATAGTTTTGAGTGATTTGTAGAAATATTGTGCCAGTGTGTCATAAACAGAAATATGCTAAGGCTGTGCAACTTTTCTCTTCTGCCTCAATCTGGATGGCGCAGTATCTTTTTGACCATTCCATAAAGTCAGGAACTGAAGTCTGCAGGGAGCCTGAGACTGAGAGCTGTCTGAGTTTTACATGGGTCTGGAATGAGGCTTGCCACCAGGCAAAAACAGGACGGACAGCTGCTAATCCTGAAATTCTCTTTATTTTTGTGTCCTTGCTTTTAGAAAATTTAAATGATGATTGCATCGTTACTCGTTCTTAAGCAATGTTAAGAAGCAACTTTAAAAAAATTTTTTTAACATTTATTTATTTTTGAGACAGAGACAGAGCATGAACAGGGGAGGGTCAGAGACAGAGGGAGACACAGAATCTGAAACAGGCTCCAGGTTCTGAGCTGTCAGCACAGAGCCCGACGCGGGGCTCAAACTCACGGACTGTGAGATCATGACCTGAGCCAAAGTCGGACCCTTAACCGACCAAGCCACCCAGGTACCCCTAGAAGCAACTTTAAATATCACTGCCCATGCTATAGCAATTGAGACAGAGCTAACTACCACAGGAACCCACTGCACACACCATTTCACATGGGCCTTATTTTATTAAATGGAATTGGCAGGAGGGATGATAAACAGCTGTATGATACTAACTCGCAGATCACACATCATTTTACGGTGTCAATATTTGTAGATGTTAAAAATGTGATTTCCTCCGGGTGCATTGAATATATTTTGCCCATATTTGGAGTGTTCCACAAAGAAACCCAATCATTTTTAACCTGCTTGACCTCTAATAAATGTATTGTTTAAGAAAATCCTCAAGAAGTTAATTATGTGCAACTTATTAGGCATATTTGATTATTCTGGGAATAAACTTAATTATACTCATTAAAATTCCCTCTGGTGGGGCGCCTGGGTAGCTCAGTCGGTTAAGCCTCCGACTTCGGCTCAGGTCATGATCTCACGGTCCGTGAGTTCGAGCCCCGCGTCGGGCTCTGTGCTGACAGCTCAGAGCCTGGAGCCTGTTTCAGATTCTGTGTCTCCCTCTCTCTGGCCTTCCCCTGTTCATGCTCTATCTCTCTCTGTCTCAAAAATAAATAAACATTAAAAAACAACAACAACAACAACAACAAAAAATTCCCTCTGGTGCATTTTCAATTATTTATAGAAATGGGGAACCTGAGTCAAACTTTAAACTTTAACTATCTCTGTCGTGTGGCTCTCTCCTGATCTAACCACAGTCATTTGCTTTCTCTAATAGCCTACCTGCTCAGTTATTCCACCAAAATTTTAGTTTGAGAGATAAAAATAGAGCAATCAGTTGACAAAAGACAGTTAAGTTCTCTGTATCTAGAGCACATATGTGGCCAAACAAGTTTACACAACATTGCCCGGTTGTAGTCTTGATATTCATTCATTCATTCAAAAAGTACTTTTTAAGCATCTCGAGTGTGCTAAGCACTATTTGGTATAGTCAGGATTCTCTAGTGAAAAAAAAAAAAAAGAGAAAGAAAGAAATTCTTTCCTTCGTGGAGTTTATATTCCAGATAAACAAGAAATGAAATAAATAAATAAACATATACCGTGTTAGACAGTGGCAAGTGTGAAGGGAAAAACAAGAAATGTAAGGAGGATAGGGAGTGCCAGGGTACGAGAAGGGGAGGGTGCAGTGCTGGGTGGTCAGAGAAGGTGATACTGGAGAGGATGAGAGGGGATGAGGGGGTCAGCCACGTGAGTATGTAGGGAAGAACATTCCATTCAGAGGAAAGAGCTAGTGGAAGAACACCTGGCATGTTGGAATGTTGGAGAAGCACCAGGGGAGCCACAGGTGAGGTCAGTGGTAGTAACTCCTTTTTTTTTTTTTTTTTTAATTTTTCAAGTTTGTACTAATTTTTAAAAATGTAACTAAATATTTATATATATATATATATCTATCTTCTATTCAATATATATGCCACTACATTAAAATGGCAATTTACAATTCCCTGCATACTTGGTTTAGAAGTAAAGCAGGCGGTAGTCACAAACTCAGGAAGAAAAGTAACAGAAAAGGCTTCCTCTGAGAGCATCTAGGCATTTGCCAAGCGCTCTGAATGTGCTGGGTGATTTAATTCTCACAAACGAATTCAATGGAATGCCTGGAATTTGAGAAGTAATTTGGTAATTTCTCTGAACTTTAGTTTCCTCATCGCGAAGAGATGGTAACAGTGGCTACCTCGTTTTTTTAAGTTTTGGTGTTAAAATGCCATAACACGGTTCCTGACACATAATAAAAACTGAATAAATGTTGATAATCATGGCTAGTTTATAATGACGGCAGCAGCCATTAATTTAACTAAGAAATCATTGTTTTCTCAGAGAGCTGACAGCACAGCTAGGTTACAAATTGGTTGATGAACGTCAGTTTGTAAAATGTAGGTATTCGTTCATTCAGCAAAATATCGCTGGGTCTGGTGTTGTCTGAGTCATTGGTGACATAAAAAATAAATACCTCTAGGGGTGCCTGGGAGGCTCAGTCCGACTTCTGCTCAGGTCATGATCTCGTGGTCCTTGAGTATGAGCCGGGCGTCACTCATCAGGCTCCGTGTTGACAGCTCAAAGCCTGGAGCCTGCTTCGGGTTCCATGTCTCCCTCCCTCTCTCTGCTCCTGCCCCGCTCGTGCTGTCTCTCAAAACAAAACAAAACATTAAAAAAATTTTTTTACATAAATAAATGAATACCTCTGATTTTATCTTTATAGGTATGGGGAAGAAATAGGCTTAAGTATGGGGTTCTGTGGGAGATTATGGATGGTAACCTAACCGGGGCTTGGAAAGGCTAGAGATGGTTCCTCCTGTGGAGGAGACTCACAGATGAGAAGATGCTGTAGGTGAACGGAGGCAGCGAGGAATATCAGAGCCACCTCAGGGAGAACGATACCAGAGTCCAGACATGAGACAAAATGGCCAGTTCTTCTGTCTGGAGCCTGAAAATATAATCAGGGGCCATATTGTGATGAGGCACACTGGCCTGAAGCCACTGGGCTGTGTCTGAGCAATATGGCAACCCAGAAGGACTTCAGGCAAGACAGTGACATGATTAAATGTGCATTTTAGAGTGATTACTCTGATTGCAGTGTGCAAAGTGGTTTAGCGAGAACCACAATTAGAGGCAAGGCAACCAGGCAGGCATGCATAGAACTTAATGTTTAGTAAGAGGAAAAACATGCATCTAATTATGAATCTATTATATAGAGAATGTGTTTGTTACAACACATTGTTATTTGGGGGACAAGGGGCAGAGGATCAATAATAACCATATGAAAGCAAGAATATAAAGCCAACTTATTTCATTTGCAAAAAAATTCCTAGGTGGACTGATGTGTACCTCCCTCTGGGAGCTCACATCTATCAAGCTGGAAATCACTGCCGTTTTTCATCTCAGGAGCCATTAGATAAAAAGCAAAAATTTAAACCTGCAGTATTTCATAATTCTTTCACCATTTCTCAAACATCATTCCCTGAAAACCTGGATGTAGAGCATTCCCACTTCAACATGAGTGATCTACCAGGCCATGTCACTGAAATGCTAGCACAGACCAATAAACCGAGAGGACGAGGAAGAAAGGAAAACTCAGGTTTCTGCAAATTAATGTACCAGCAGAAAAAACATTCAGCCATGACTGGTCAAAGGGAATCTCAGTCACATTCTCTCATAATTGGGGTTTTGAGGCTCACACAGACCAAACTTCTACATCCATAATTTCTGTGGTAATGCAGCTAAAATCCCTTCATTTCACCTAAATTACCCAGGCAATTACAGTTATGATTTTTTTTTGCTCAAATTACTTCAAAGCTGTGCTTCAAAGCACTTTTTAAACACAATTGGCCTTTGTCCCACCTCTTTGGTTTATTCTCATTTTCCTTATGATGATGCTGAACTATTGTATTAAAACAAATTATACAAAAAATATGTGAGTACATCCTTATAAAATTTCCAAATAATTCAGTGAGAAAGACTGCTGTCAATTTTTTGTAAAAGCCCCTTTAGTCATTCGCC
The DNA here is from genome assembly GCF_014898765.1 of Herpailurus yagouaroundi. Classification (NCBI taxonomy): domain Eukaryota; kingdom Metazoa; phylum Chordata; class Mammalia; order Carnivora; family Felidae; genus Herpailurus; species Herpailurus yagouaroundi. Next base: position 38,398,828 of record NW_024412413.1, read on the forward strand.
TCTTCTTCCATTCTAGTTCCTTTCTCTCTCCAAACCTTCCCCATGAAGATACGCTATGGTGATGTGTATTTATGCAAACATTTTCTTTGCACTCAAGTACACACACACACACACACACATTTAATTACGTGTTTATTTTAGACGTAAACATATGAGACAAGACAGAGCAGTGATTATAAGGCAAGCATGGAGACAGGGTCATTTCCCATTAATAGTGTGCCCTTGGAAACTTACTGTGCCTCAGTTTCCTCATACAAAATTAGGATGATAACATTACATACCTCACCACGTTCTTATGAAGAGTAACTATTTTGATAAATTTAAAGCACCTAGAACAATACCTACCAGTAAATAGTAAATCGTGAATGTTAGGTATTACTATAAGTTTTAAAAATGTACAGATATTTCCACATGCTTATTATTCTATGACTTGCTTTCTCAGAAGTATGTCTTGGGTATCTTGCCATGTCAGTTTATATTTACATTTTTTAATCTGCTCTATAGTATTCTATGGTGTGTGAGTACCACAGTTAATCTAACCGTTCCCCCAGTGATGGACATTTACCTTGCTACCCAGTTGGCTTTTTGTTTTGTTTTGTTTTGTTATTGTGAACACTGCTTCAGTGAAAATCTTCATGTATACCAGTGACTATTTCTGTGGGGTGAATACTGATAGGGGGCAAAGATTAGGGAGATAAGAGTGGGGGAGGGGCAGAGAGAGAGGGAGGCACAGAATCGGAAGCAGGCTCCAGGCTCTGAGCTGTTGGGTAAGTACTGTGCACCGTGCTGGGGACTGGGGAAGAACAATCGATGTGGCGCAGTCCTTGGCCTCTAGGACAGTGTCTACCAGAGCTGTGCATTTTCTGCCCTTCACTAGATTTAAGCAACAGCATGGAAAGACCAAGTGACTCCGACAAGAATCTGGAGAAGAGTTCTGATGAGAGAGAAGGTAGAGGATATTTTAAAATCTAGGCAAGAAATGATCAGAAATAAGAGGGAGGAGAGGATGAGGTGAGATATTACACGGGGAATGAATATCAGTCAGTAGAGTGTGGTGGTTAATTGGATGTGAGTTGAAGGGAGCATTAAAGATGTCCCCAAAGTGTCCAGTTTGGATGGCTGCGTGGCTAGTGACGGCAAGAACCAGAGAGGAGGGGTGAAAAGAATCTTTGGAGGTTAGAGCCAGTTAGAGCATTGGCAATAAATTTTATTTTGTGAACCTACATGAAAAATCTTAGTGTAAGTCACTGGTGACGGATCTGAACATGTTCTGTGGGTGTGCTTTTAATTGGTAAAGACGTGTGTATGCAGAGCCGGAGAGGTATTGTAGAGTAAACCAGAAATATCCTTTAAATGTTCACTTCTCCTGCAAGAAGGCATCCGTAATGTTGAGTCTCTGCAATTAAATCAACTGTTTAGCTCTTATTAATGTTTGTCATTCATGGTACACGGCGACATAAATGTCCCTGCTGTTTCACACGTCACAAGAAACACATTTGACAGCTGTGGACTCAGACAGCCCCTGCCTAGATTTGTTTTGTTTCTCCCTTGTGCTTTCTATGAATTGCCTGGGTGTCTAGGATTCCAAAACGGGTTAAATAATAAAGTGTATCCTTTGAAGGATTTGATTGAATAATTTCAGGAACACATTATTATTTCTGACACCCCTTAGAAGACTGTGATCTCCGCGAGATCACTAGAGTAAGATAACTGAAGGGGAAAACAAAAAAACAAAAACCCGGTTCTGGTTGACAGAATCCCAGTGTTATTGCAGGGAGAGGAGATAGGATGCTGTGTGCCACAGTCAGTTAAATAAGATTCCCCCAAACCTCCTGTAGACTAAACCTTTGTTCTAAGTTGTAAAATCTTTCATAGACCCCTCCAGCATTAGCCTTGCCCCTGACATAATAACAGCCCACCCATCCTAAAATTCAGAGGAGGGACTTCGGTGTTTGTCTTTAGGGATCGCAGCCAGTGTCCGGATACGCAGCACGACTTCGTTGACATTTAAAACCTCAACTGAATCTGGGTACCCCTTCGAAACTAGTTTGCCATTTTAAGCCAGGCTCCACCATTCTTGGGTTTCTGCAGCGGCAGAAGGAGATCATGCTCCATGGTACCAGGTCTGCATCTAAGGCCTTGGCAGAGTTGCAAAGTGAGCAATAATGACCTGAGTGCCAGAAAACCTACTCTTTCAAACGTGTCTTCTAAGTCAGATCTCTTTCTCCCTTCCTCTTCCTCATGCTGCCCTTTGGTGGTCAGGGGACCTGTCCTTGTTTGGTAAACTCTCTTCCCCTCATGTCCACTGAAAATTCAAATTCCACAGGGCTGCTGATTTAAAAAAAAAAAAAAAAAAAAAGACGAAAAAACATAACCAAATGTATACTAAAGAAATAGCATGTACCGGGCACTACTATTTACGCTCAGCAACATCTTCCTGCATGTTAATGGATGACCAACTGTCTCTTATTGCTTGGGACTGAGGTACTTCCTGGGACATCAGTGCTAAAACCCAAGACTGTCTCTGGGAACTGAGGCACAAAGAGGAAGGGCATTTCCTAAAGATCAGACTCTTAGTCAGTGATTTGTCTACTCTTCACACACCCTGATCTTCTTGACTTCAATCTCTGGGCTGTTCCCGCTGTCACATGGGCTGGGCTAAAGGTCAGTTTGATGATTTGATGGAGTCGCACTAAGTTTTAGTGACTGAGATATATTTGCATGTTTCTGTAATAGTGCTGAGTATGGAGGAGGAGACAGTTTTTGGGTGGTATGTGGGCTGGTGGTCATTACACCTCCACACCTCCTCCCGTTTGCCAAACTACACCCGGAAGCAAATACCGAGAACCGGCAATTTCTACACACCTGTTTCTGAACATTAGCAAGTCTCTGCTCCTCAGGGGTTTAGTGTCACAGAGTGTCACGGCTTGGGAAAGTGTGAGCAGACATAGCATGCCTTGTAGAAGGACAAATCAGGTGAATCATGCCTGGAAAGTGTTTGCCGTAACCTCGACATCTTGGTGAAACCTACCACTCAAAAATTAACAGATTTCATTGGAAGATCTCATTTTCTAGGAATAATTTTCCCATGCAGCTTTCTTCTGTTTCCAAATCTCTAGTGCTCACATTTGTATTCCTGAAAATGGCTGTGTGTGCGTGTGTGTGTGTGTATTTATGTGCACATATGTATGGGTGTGTATGTCTATTGTATGTGCACGTGTATGTACATATGTTTATTGAATGCATGTGTGTATTTATTGCATGTTTATGTGCAGTTGTGTGTGTGTGTTTATTCTTCATTCCCAAAACCCTCAGGAATTGGTTTTACTCCTCTTGGTGCCAGAATATCAAGGGTTGAGCAGTTACTATAAAGCATTACAACTGAAATGTAGCAGCTGCATTTGTTTCCAATTTTAATCTCCAGATCTGAAAGGTGAGCTGAGATCACCTAAATGCTAGATTTGTGATTGCTGGTGCTGATTTTCCCTAAAGCTTTTGCTCCCTCTAGGTTTTCTGCCCCTGGGGCCTGCTGGTAATGCTCTATACTCTCCACGCTCACGGTTCAGAAATTTTTATATTTGTAACTAACAGGATGAAAATGTGTGTAACTACATACACCTTTTTTCCTGTCAACCACTCTGCTCCTTTTTGTAGTGTTTGGTCATTCGATGGCTTTCCCCTCTCAAGTTTGCTCACATCATGCATCAGGCAAATCTTCTGTACGCTTTCCCTCTCCTTAACAAAATATGACCTAGTGGAAAGACTGAGAAGAATATTTTTTTAATGAATAAATAATGATTGTAATTAACATATCAATTGTATGTATGGAAATGATGCTTCTAAATTACTTAACAGTGATTAGAAGCAGTTGATTTACTTAAGTAGCTTGAAACATTCTTCCAACAAACTGTTAATTTATTTAATAAACTTTGCCCCAGGATAATATAAAGGAAACTTCTGCTTATTCCAGAATTAGATTTTGTTGTTGCTGTTGTCCTTAAGCCTCTGAAGTTCTACAGTAAGATTATCACAAAGAACTAGCATTTGTTGGGTCCTTTTTAAATGTCACACACTTTTCCAGGTGCTTTGTGTATATTAAGTTTAATTCCCATAATGAGACTTTATACATAGATACTCTATGATACCAGTTTTACAGATGAAGAAATTAAAGCTTGGAGATACTAAGCAGCTTACCATATATATATATATACATATATATATATATATGTATATATATATATGTATATATATATGTATATATATATGAGAGAGAGGGCGGGAGGGAGAGCAGGAAAAGAGAAAGATGGTTTATTCATTGAGTATTAATTGAGCACACAATAGATGCTGGGCACAGAGATAAATAAGACTGATCCTACCCTTGGACAGTCTGGTGACAGCAGAATGATTGTAAACTGATAAATTACAGTGCACTGAAATAGATATTATCATTTAGGCAGGAACAAAGTACTATGGGAGAATATTAGCATATTTTTTCCAGGGGATAAATGTGATACTTTTTATACACTTGCCACTTTCCTTCAGCAAAAGAGAATACATTTAGAACAAGAAATTAACATATTTGAGGAAAACAGTGGATCAAAAGTCAAAAAGTTTTTTCTGAATATGTCCTGTAGCTTGTGCAGAGATATTCCTTTTTTTTTTTTCAACGTTTATTTATTTTTGGGACAGAGAGAGACAGAGCATGAACGGGGGTGGGGCAGAGAGAGAGGGAGACACAGAATCGGAAACAGGCTCCAGGCTCCGAGCCATCAGCCCAGAGCCCGACGCGGGGCTCGAACTCACGGACCACGAGATCGTGACCTGGCTGAAGTCGGACGCTTAACCGACTGCGCCACCCAGGCGGCCCAATTCTTAATTAAACACCTGATCAATATGTATACATTTTCTCAGTGACCAAAAATGATGATTCTAGAGCTACTACGAGGCAAAATTATGAGTTTCTAACCTACCCAGGTCTCTTTCCTGGAATAACTTAGTAAAGAAACTCTTACTTTTTACTATTTGGGTTAGTTATAGTCTAGAGCACTGTGTCCAAACACTAATCTACGTGTCAGGGACTGGCTGACTGGCTATATCAGAGTTTTATAAAGTCACATATTCCTAGGTCATACCGCTGTGGATATAGCAAGTTTGAGACCCAGTCTACGCCTCTAATATTTTAAAAATGCCTCCATTGATTCCTATGTATATAGAGGTTTAAAAACTACTGGTCTAAAAAACCGCAAATAAGGAAGAGCCTTATTTGCCTCTCTAGTATCTTGTTTAAGGCTATGGATTTTGTAGGTAAGAGCCTAATCTCTGGAAACAGATCTCAGTTCTGCTTACTACCTGGGGACCTAGGATAAATTTCTTAAACTCTCCAGTACCTTTCTTATAGAGTTGTGAGGATTAGATATGATGCACAGAAAGTAGCCAACAGTGCTCTGCACTTTGTAAGTGTTCCATAAATGTTAGACTATATGCACACACACACACAGGAACACATTTATATGTATAAATGTATGCATTCTTTTTATTATGTTTATTTTTGAGAGAGAGAGAGAGAGAGAGACGGAGACATAGCGTGAACAGCCGAGGGTCAGAGAGACAGGGAGACACAGAATCCGAAGCAGACTCCAGGCTCTGAGCTGTCCACCACAGAGCCTGATGTGGGGATTGAACCCACAAACCCTGAGATCATGACCTGCCTCGAAGTCAGAAGCTTAACCGACTGAGCCACCCACACGCCCCTAGATGCACACACGCTTAATAAAATGCTTTAACGGACTAAAAGGAAAGCTGTGATAAGAACAAAATGATCGATCACTGTTAACTTTGTGGAAAAGGAGTTGGTCTGTCTTCGGCTATATCGGGTCATTTCAAACTTGAGAATCATAATCTACTAATATTAAGCCCTTCACATAGACTCATGCTGCTCCTTCACCAGCCAACTCTTATAGATCTTACCCTTGTCACTAGTTCCTACCTTTTCACATGGCACAAACAAGTTTTGTACAAAAGGTGCAAATTTCCAGTTATAAAATGAATAAGTCATGGGGATATAATGCACAGCATGGTGACTGTAGTTAATAATTCTGTATTGCATATTTGAAAGTTGTTAACAAAGTCAATTTTAAAAGTTCTCATCCCAAGAAGAACATTTTGTAACGTGAACGGTGATGGATGTTAGCTAGACAAACACTAAAATGCAAGGAGATAACTAGGATTGTTTCTAAGGGTCTTTATAGCTACAATGTTCTGAGTTTCTGAGCTACCTAGATATTGTAATCCAATGCTCTTCATATCATTTACTCCCTGATAACATCATTTGGCCCTTAATCCAAAGGCATGACTGATGTCATTTAGGAACCCATGCATAAACCTCGCTCAAGATATGCCTAGAATAACTGAGAAGCATAGCCAACTCTTGGTTATCAGAAAAAGTGTTTAAGCAACTTACCTATCAGCAAACTCCGTGAAGGTTATATTCATGTAATCCCCACAGAGAAAGACCTGCATAAAGACCTGGGCATGGGCCATTTGACAGCTAATTATGCACAGATAACAAGCTTCCTTCCCAGGGCAGGCATCTCTTCCATCTGAGGGCTAGCCAGGGTCAAAATTTAACAACTAGTTTCTCAATTGCAGCGAGGAGAAAACACAAGTCATGAGCAAATTAGTGTCTGCGGTGTGATCCAAAGTCTCTTTTATGAGAGAGAATTCTTAATCAACTAGGAAATTGAGCATACCATGAAAAAGCAACCATTCTGATGTCTCACAAAGTGTGGAAATAGAAGAACCATTGAAAGATCAGAATGGCCATATTGTTAAGTTGGTTCATTTGCCAGCCACCGATTTGCTAAACCTCCATTAAATTAACTAGCTTTAAAGCTTCCTCGAACTTACAACTGCATGGGATTGCTGATGCAACAAGTATGCATCTGGATTTTACTAAGCTATTTTTCCCTGGCTTCCTGAATGAAAATATCTTCTTTTATATATTCACATTACAGGAGATGCAGCTCTTACGGTTTTGTATCAATTTAATATTTCATTAGCTTGTATTTATGCATCTGGAAATGGCAATAAAATTATTTTAATTCTCCCCATATTGATTTCTATGTGTATTTTTAAAAGGTTCGGCAGAAGGAATAAATCTTTTCAGGATGGAAATGTCCATTCTTCCTAGGGCATTTTAATTCACTTCAGTGAATGATCATGGCCAAAGTATGCCTAACTGTAGGGTAGATCATATTTCTTTTTAGGACCTTTTCTCTTTCCGGTCCGTGCTTCTCTTTGGTCTAAATATTTCCTAGGAACCTACTATATACCCCCATGCCTTCTTGACCACCCCCCGCCTTTCTTACTGAAATCTGACTTTCACCAGATGTCTTTATTAAATGAATCCTTGCGGGGCACCTGGGTGGCTCAGTCCGACTTCGGCTCAGGTCACCATCTCACAGCTCATGAGTTCGAGCCCCGTGTCGGGCTCTGTGCTGACAGCTCAGAGCCTGGAGCCTGCTTCGGATTCTGTGTCTCCCTCTCTCTCTGCCCCATCCCCACTCATGCTCTGTCTCTCTCTGTCTTAAAAATAAATAACACATTAAAAAAAATTAAATGAATCCTTGCTAATGAGTTCCTAAAATTGCAGTAAGTACAACAAAACTCCAAAGCAAGGGAATGAAATCTTAACATATAAGGAAGGATTTCAGGTTTTAAATGCAAGAGGGGATTTTGCTGTAAAATTGCAAGGCTTGCTCAGTCTCTTCACATTCCAGGAGGGCCACATTCTCCTGCTGGGTGAAAAACTGGAGGTGCAGGTTCTCAAGTGACCAATCAAACTGAGCTGGTTGTTACAGGACAATGTTACAGAACAAGTCAGGAGGGCTTTTAGATGTGCAGCCTTGACAGAAACAGTTTAATCGTTTACAAATAAACTATTGCATTTCAAAACATGTTTTAAACATTTAGCTCAAAATAAGGCATACTTTCATTAAGAGTGAGAGATTGAAGAAGCCCGAAGTAGGGATGGGTGATAAACGTTCAGGGCTCAAGGAATACCTGTTGACAAGTGCTTGCATATCAATATGTGTATCCTAACTGAGCAGATAGTTTGGCTTCTTTTTTTGCATGGAATAAGACATCCATGCGTAGGTGATCTGCTTTTTGTTCTTGCCTTAAAAGAAAAAGAAAGGAGAGATAACGGTCTTCGTCTTCTAAAAAGTTGTACTGAGGGGAATGGGCTAAATGGTGGATGGGTGGTGAGGAGGGCACTTTTGATGAGCTCTGGGTGTTGTATGTAAGTGATGAGTCACTAAAGTCTACACCTGAAACAAATACTACACCGTATGCTAACTAACTGAAATTTAAATACAAATTTGCAGGAAAAAAAAAAAAGTTATGCTGAGGGACTAAAAGCACTTAAGAGGTAAATTATAGGTTGAAGAGATAAGCAATTGCACCCAATAGTATTCACCAAGTAGGCAAAGCCAATGGAAAAGGGCATCCAGATCAGTCATTAAGACAAGAGTTAAGACATATTTCTAAAAACAACTAAAACATAAAGTTAAACAGTGTTTGAAATAATACATCTTACATACTTCCACTTCTTCAAATCTTGGAATTACCTCTTAGTTTCTATTACACTGTTCAATCATGTAATTTCTACCATTTTCATAAAGCATTTTTGGAAGCAGAAGAAGTATGACACTCGGCCCAAATACCTTCAGAACGTTCTGTGCCCTGGTGAAGAAAGCAAAGCGAAAGGCAGAGTCCAACCAGGAGACCTATTGACTCTGGTGAGCTCAGAGGAACCTGAGTCATCATCTAAACCAGAGATAGAGAATCAAGGCAAAAATTCTAGATTCGAAGACCATGGCGTCTGCTCCTTTATAAATTGCTAACTGTGTGGGGAGGAGCGGAGCTGGGGGTTGGAGAGGATAACTGATGGTTCAGTGGGGTTCGGTATGGCATACCAGCCATATTTCTCTCAGCTTTTCGTCCCTATGGTGAGAACTTGATGGCCCCATGTATTAGTACCACAGATCTCCTGTGGCAACTCAAAATTGCAGGCATAATGCCTAAACTGGGATAATGGGCCTCCAAAGGTCTGGCCTAGAATTTCCAACCCTATTAGATGAAAGCAAATAGAACAAAAACCAAAAGGAGTTTGGAGACTAATCATCTGGCCTAGAAAACATGTGAACCAGTGTTATTGAACCATATCAACAAATACATTTTAATATTAAAGAAGAAACTAGAGAAGAGCAGGGACAGCCAAATCACTTTCCTTTAGAAGGAGAGATTCACACAGTAACAATTCACCTTGGGGCAAATTAGAAATTTTGTGCACACTGAAAACAGGGATTATATTGTGCACAGTTGTCAAAGTGTTCACCTGTCCTTTATGTTCTTCTAAAGTATTTAGAATATAATTTGTAGAATATGTGCTAAATAAGCATCTGTTGAGTGATCATGTCAATGATTGAATAATTAAAAGAATACATTCGTCAATGAATAAGTCTATTTCCCTAAGCTTTAGCTTAGGCAAAAATTCACTCTACCCAGCAGCTTTTTTTTTTTTTTTTTTTTTATAAGCCCTTGTTCTCCATTGACCACAGAGTTAGTGAAGGAGTAGTCATGGAAGTTGCCTCCAGGGCTCACCACGGTCATCTCTTAAACCCTTAGTATCTGCCTAGTGCTCCAACACATGAGGAAGCCGCATTCTTACACACCAGTGTGACTGCCTCATTGCTAAATTCAAAGTTTTTTGGGTTTTTTTCACTTTTTTGTTTTCTCAGTCTACTCCAGCTTGCTGAAGCAAGTGATAGAATGGAACATAATCTTTTGTCTCCAAATCTGTATAATGTAGTAATTATGAATCTCAAGATAAGCTGAAGTGTGCTTAAAATGCAACTTACTTTACTTTGAGTAACTCAATATAATATCCATTTTGAGTCCCCTTTCTGCTTGGGTTGTAAAATGTGATCTCAACCAATTTTGGGTGGCTTCTCGGCCACCTTAGCCCACTCTTAGGTTTTCTGGAAGTCTCTCAGCCTATCTCCTCACACAGATGATTCTCCTAGGAGCTCTATCCATGAAGCAAGTCAAAAGACCTTTGTACTTCGATCCTACAAAATAGGAGTTATGTCATCTGCCCTGAAGATCAGCTGAGAGGGAAGAAGATTATCTCCTTTTCTCAGAGCCCTTCTAATATGATTACAGCTTTCTTCTGTTTTGCTTCTCACTAATCCTAACCTGGAGAATCTTTAGAAGCTCTGGGAAAAGAAACCTCTTTGTATTTCCTTGTGGTAAAAACATAGCTTCCCCAACTATTATCTGTACCATCTGGACCATGATGCTCAAAAGACTTCGTACTCCAAAGCGGAGAATTGATTTATTTTTTTGCTTTCTGCTTTATCACTCCTACCTTATAGGTATGTGTGCATATCTGATTATATCCTTGTAAATTTCTCTGAAAATAAACTATTCTTTACAAAGGGCTTATTCAATGCATAACGATAATGCCCTCTAGAAAAATTGTACCAGTTTGTGTCAAGTTGTTAGCAGTATATGAGAGTGCCATTTCCCTACATCCTTGCAAATACACCATATTTACCATTTTTAAATTAAAAATGAAATATTTTGTGTTCATCTGTACTTATTTCATTACAAGAAAGCTTAAACATCCTTTCATGAGTTTTTATTTTTGAATTATTATGTGTCCATGAGTCCATGTGCCCATTTTGCTTAGGTCTTTACTGCCATTTAAGAATATTAAAAATTTGTCAGAAATTGAGAATGTTTTTTTTTTTTCTGGTTTGTTATTTGACTTTTATGGTATATGAGATAGAGAAACTTAGAATTCATAAATCTGATTTTGTGATTTTCCCCTTGGCATTTTGACTTCAGAATTCTTTTTCCATTGCAAGATGAACGTTCACCTCTATTTCATTTTAGCTGCTTTATGGTTTTATTTTTACGTTTAAATTTTTGATCGGTTATATTTAGCATAGACTATGAGGTTTGGGCTCCACATTACTTTCTATCTTTAATTATTATTTGTTTCAGCATCCTTATGTAACAGTCTTTTCCCCCTTTGGTCTAAATCCCACATCTGTCCTATAACAGAGTTTTACATAATCATGGATCTGCTTCTGGACTCTGTTCAGAACTCTTACTACAACAATAAGACACTGCTTTAATCATTATAGATTTTTAATAACATTTAATATCCGATAGGGAGACTTTACCTTTATTACTCTTTTTTAAAATTTTGTCAGAATTTTCTTGACTAGTGCATTTATTCTTCCAGATGAAATTTAGAAATCCCACTCTAAACGTTAGTGTGATATTTGAGGTCTTGGTTGCTTCTGATCCTCTGAACGTGAGCCCCCATTCAATCCATCCGGTACCCTACTGCATCCTAACCTGCCTATACTTCATCTACAAATGCAATAAATAATGATAATGGCAATGAATGCCACTTGCCCTACCTTCTTGAGATTTCAAACTGGGATTTTAATAAGATGCTAATTTCAGATTGGTCTTGCAGGGAAAAGAACATGCAAGCTCTCCCCTTTAAGAGATGTCACTGTTTTTTCAGAGCGTGGAAGGGGAACACCATGAGAAAGCGGTAGAACTACTCAAGGCTGCTAAAGACAGCGTCAAGCTGGTGGTCCGATATACCCCCAAAGTCCTGGAAGAAATGGAGGCTCGCTTTGAAAAGCTCCGGACGGCCCGGCGTCGGCAACAGCAACAGTTGCTAATCCAGCAGCAGCAACAGCAGCAGCAGCAACAAACACAGCAAAATCATATGTCATAGGTAAGAAGTGCCTTCTTCCGCACAAGGGAAGTCCCTTACGCATATAAGTTTGTTTCGGTTTTTAATATAGTTTCTCAGCTGGATTAAAGTCATTAGGTTTGACAATGCCTCCCAAAAATCAATCAAGCAAATAAAAAAATGATGATCTCAGAAAATGTCAAGAAGACAGTTGCTGACTTTATGTCATTCAGCCATATTTTCTGCAAAGGTAAAATAGTTTGGAAAATAATATACTTGCGGGGGGCAGGTACAGATTAGGAGATGCCTTTATACAAATCGAGAAAATACACCCTCTGTGTAACCCAGATCACTGGGCACATAGCCACATGACAAGAGTGTGGGTTGGATTCCAGCCCCACTCAGCCCCTTGGCCATTTGCCTTTGCACAGTGTACAAACTAAACAACCTGATCTTGGGAAGACCCCTTTAGAATACTACAAATTATTGGAAAACTACTCCACTCTGAAGAATGAAGTGGAGACCAGTGTGCATGTTCTAAGAGATTCGAAATTCTCTGTGGGTGCTCACTTCAAATGTGATGCTCTTCCCTTTTTTCTAAATTTCACTTTGTGACAAAAATGCTAAGTCAGGTTTTGCTATATGTTTTTCAGAAAATTCAAGAAAAAATGTTAAGAATCACCATCTTTGAAGTGCCTCTATGTGTGAGGTTCTTTTCACGTATTCTTCCTTATCCTCAGAAAAACTCTTCAAGGTATCACTAAAATCCCATTTTTTAGACGAATGATATGAAATTGCAATGGCTTTGTGGTGTCCTCACAGCCACACTTACAAGTGGCATAGAATTATTTTCCTTTTTGCTCTTGCAGGCAGTTCATCCGCCAACATCAGATATTCTGGAGTTCTATAAATTGTCCTTGCTATCCTTTGGAAGAGAGTTAATAGCATTGTAGACCTCTATGCTGTGATGTCTGCAAATGTGATTTTGAAGTTTCAAATGTCCTTGGAAAAATGACATTTTTGAACCCATTTTGAACATTAGGTAATAGTGGTTTTAGGTCATTCAACATCAGATTACTATTTGCACAACCGGAAACATTGGATATGACGTGAGACTTTCTGTTGCTTGCAACACAAAAAGGAGAGGCTACAGGGGGAAGTATAAAGGCTATAGGATTTGTCCTCAGACAGTGCTGAGGATTCAGTCTTTCTTTTATAGTCTGTAAGTGCTATTGTATATACCACAGTTTGGTGACTTTATCTAAAATCACCTTTCATTCATTCTACAAATTACATTTATTCAGCAGTAAATATCTATTTGGTACTGCCGTGGGCCAGGCACTGTTCGATGGGCTGCAGAAACAACATGAACAAAGCAAAGTCTTTGCTCTCATGGTGCTTACATTCTGGTTGGGGGAAATGGTTAATATACAGGTACATGAAAATATCCTGTTGGAACCAGTACTTTGCAGAGTTAAAAGGGTGCTTTGATAGAGATTGGCTAGGTGACAACTTTTGATTAGGTGATCAGGGGAGACATCTCAAAGGAGAGGACACTTAAGCTGAGGTTGAAGGACGAGGAGAAGCCAGAAATGAGCATAAGAAGAGGAGGAAATAGCCAGTGTGTAGCTCTAAGAGAGACTCCTGAGCTATTTGATGTTTGAGGAATAGAAAAAGAGCCAGTGTAATTAGTTAGGAAATAATGAGTGAAGAAAGAAGGTAGATGGGGGCCAGGTCGCAGAAAGCTTTTTAAACCACTGAAAGAAGCTAGATGTTATTGCAGTGAAAGCCACTAAAGGTTTTAAGCAAGGGAGTGACATGATCTGATTTATGTTTTTAAAAAGATTACTCTGGCTGTCCTGAAGAAAACAGATTATTGGAAGGTGAAAGTGAGAACAGAGACTAATTACAAGGCTATTATATAGTAGTCCAGGCAAGATATATGGTGCCTTAGCCAGGATGATAGGGTTGAGATGGAGTGATAGGGATACATCTGGACAAGTCATTTCGTCCACATCCTTCTCCTCTCTTATCCATTCCAAATGTACAGGTATTTTACCTTGGTGCTTTCAGAATCCCTTCAAAGATCTTTTTTCTAATAATGACAATCCACAATTCTTTAGTCAAACATGGACACTCTTTCCACTAACCCCTTTTTTTCCTCTATCCTCAAAAATGCAGACTTGTACCATTTTTCTAATTGGTTTGCCACACTGGCCCAGAGTAAAATTACTCTAAAGTGTTTTGAAAGAAATACGTTGCCATTCAGACTTCTGAGGTCTTACTAAAAGCTTCCACCATTATATCCATTCAGTCTTCATATCTTTCGAATATCTTTGTATTTCCTGGCCTGTGCCCTCAATTCCATCTCTCTGCTCCATCGGCCTTCATTAAATTACTTCAGAATTTCCTATTGTCTCATCGCCAAAGATTAACATAAAAAAAATTTGTTTAATGTTTACTTATTTTTGAGAGAGAGAGAAAGAGAGCACGGGCGGGAAGGGGCAGAGAGAGAGAGGGAGACACAGAATCCGAAGCAGGATCCAGGCTCACAAGCTGTCAGCACAGAGCCTGACGGGCTCGAACTCATGGGCCATGAGATCATGACCTGAGCCCAAACCGGACACTTAGCTGACTCAGCCATCCAGGCACCCCAAAGACTAACATTTTTAATAGAAGACATTTACGAACTGTTTTTTTCCCTTATACACGATATGGTGATTCTACTTAAGTGAACATGAAATTTATATTTGCGCCTGCCAAGACAGCACTTCCTACACACACCATCATGGCCCCTTGAGATGAAACCGTAGTGACCATTTCAAGTACAAGCCAAGTACAACCAAGTCATGTCGTGCACGGATTTTATGGTGAATTCAAAGAGACCTACATTAGGTCTTGTTCAACTTTTAATTAATTAGATTTTAAGGATTAAATGGGATTTGTTACACTTCCTAACTCATACTATGACTGCTTTTGGGAAGAAATTTGAAGCTAATTTGACCAATTGACTGAACAGATCTCTGATTTTTTTTTTTTTTTTTTTTAAGTTTGACAAGTCAAGCAAAGACCAGGTAAAGCAACATATTCATCAGATACTGTCTTATTGTTTACTACATGAAATACAGTTTCTCTTCTCTAAATTAGGAATTTTTTAAATCCAAAATGGTATATGTTATGAAGTAACTAATCATGGTAAGTGGTACATACAAATGGAAAATATGTTGAATGCAAGTGGTGTGTGGAGAATATCTGTTATGCTCACTTTTAATTTTAAACTCACCTGAAATAAAACTCAATTGTTTTTTTTCCCCTTTTATGTTTGATAATCAGGAGGAGTAGATTACATTTTCTAAAAGGTAATAGATATGATCTTTATACAACTGTATTATAGAAACCGAAACAGAGAATAGGCACATAGGTATTTTTATTCTATACCCACTTTCTTGACAGAGAGTGTTACATTTATTTGGCTTGCAGGATCTCATTTTTTAAAGCATGAATTTGTATACATATTCCACCCAGACTCTTGAACAATAAAAGGGGGAAAGAAGAGTAATCCTTCTTGAGTTGTCTCAGAAAAATTTCTGAGGAAGTCAAGACTTAAAAGATTGTCAACTTCCTCTGCCCTCTTGTTGCTGGATTGAGGGTGGAGAATTCATGGCATCTGAAACCATTCTGGATCTTAACATATTTACAAAGTAGCTGGAGTTTGCTAGTGGCCTCACCAACTGTCAGTCCCCCACTTCCTTTACTTTGTCCACTGCTGACTGTTCTATATCCTCCACTACCACTGCCACAGCCGCCATCTTGATGATCCGATCCAGAAAACCACTGCAGAAGTGAGAAAACCAGCCTCAAAGGAAGGATACCTCTGATAAAATTGAATCCAAGGAACCCAGAGTGACCGAGTAGAAAACTGGAATAATAAAAATAATAATCATAATGCTGGATAACATTTATTAAGCAATTAGGGTGTGCCGAGAACTCTTCTAAGTGCTTCATATATGTTAAATTACTTAATCATCACAACAATCCTGTAGGTATTAGGTAGTAGTTTAAATCTCATTTTAAAGAAAGAAAGTGAGGCATGGAGGATTTTTTTAAAACCATTTCACAGCTAGTAAGTAAGTGATAGGGCCATGATTCAAACCCAGAAACATACGTTCCAAAGCCTCTTTCTCTTAATCACTGTGCTACCCTGCCTTTGTCTTCGATGGCTCTTGCCCATCCTTCCTCACAGACATGTTCACATAAGCTTTCCAGGGATTCATTCTCACCCTACTTACAGCTGGAGTTACCCAGTTCACCTTTACCACTCATCCCGTACCTCAAAGCACTTCCATCACTTTGGTTTTATTAATTTCTTACTGCTGCCCTAAAAAATTACAAGTTTGGTGGCTTAAAAGAACACAAATTTATTGTCTTGTAATTCTGTAGGACCGAAGTCCAACACAGTCTCACTGGGCTTTAGGAGGCTCCAGGGGAAAATTCATTTCCTTGACTTTTCCTGCTTCTAGAGGCTCTCCACATTCCTTGCCTCTTGGACCCTTTTCCTTCTTCAAAACCAGCAAAGGTGGTTAAGTCCTCACATTGCAGTGCTCTGACTTCTGCTTCCTCATCGCACCCACTCTCCTGGCTCCTTTTCTCTCTCCATCTTCCACTTTTCATTATATCAATTATAGATCCCACTTGGATAGTCCAGGTTAATATCCATAGTTTAACATCAGCTGTTTAGGAATCTTAATTCCACCTACACCTTTAATTTCTCTGTAGCATGGAATCTACTAGGTATTAGGACATGGCTATATTTGGGGTCCATTATTCTGCCTACCACAATGACTCATTAAAAAGTTAGCAAAGCAGGGGCACCTGGGTAGTGCAGTCAGTTAAACATCTGACTCTTGATTTTGGCTCGGGTCATGATCTCACATTTCATGGGATTGAGCCCCGCAGACCTGGTTGGATTCTCTGTCTCCCTCTCCCTCTGTCCCTCTCCTGCTCACTCACACGCAATCTCTCTTTCTGTCTCTCTAAATAAATAAATAAACATTAAATAAAATTAACAAAGCAATTTGATCAGTAAAATTTACACTAATATGGAAAAAGAGCTTTTATTTAAAAGCATAAAAAGAATAACTAATCTATGGAATTACAAAGCAAGGGAATAAGAAAAATAATGAGAACATTTGGTGCAGATGGTTCTTCCCGGTGGGTATTTCAGTGACCCACATTTTGGAAGCCCAGTCATCTCTCAGCTGCTGGCATATCCCTCAGGCCTACCCCCTCCCCTGGATAGATGAAAAGATCCAAGACTCTTACTAAAATTCACCTGTTCTGAGTCCCATTCCCTTCGGACGTGTAACTATATAATAAGTTAATTCATTAAAAATTCACTTGGTAATTAGGGGACCTGTAGACAGTTATTCAATATAAGACTCAGTAAAATGGTCTGTTCGTAAGAAAAAAAATATGTAAAACTCATAATAAAATATGTGGCAGTCAGTGAGCACTCCAAAGTGGTAGGGTAGTAGTAGAATTACAGTAGTAAAATGTCACTAACAGATACTGCTTGTGTGTAATATGCTGTTAGGTGACTCCTGAAGAAGCACAATGGCCTTGTGCATGGCTTTCAAGCCACACTGCAGGCCCCAGGGGCTTTTAGGCACATCTCTAGAAGGCATGCCAGCTGGAGAGTGTTGAGGCAAAGTAGGCAGATTGCAAGGCCTGCCACAATTTGTGAAAATCTGTTTTGTGTATGATGCTTCGCATTCATTGAAATAAAAATATCCACAGCCTTGAAAAACAAAGATTGGAAACCACTGTTCTCTCTGGAAGGAATGATTCCATAATGGCGGAAGAGGGACAGGTCTTGGGGGAGTGTTCAGGGAGGCTGCTCCTCCAGATCTGACCATAAGGGCAGCTGCATACTCTTTGCTACCTGGTGTCGGGCCTGAAACAGGCCTGATAACCTGCTTCAGAGAAGGGATGTTGGCGCTTCCAGCCTGTCAGAGAGAAGCTTTGCTGACTGCACCTCAAAAAGATCCCTAAGACTCACACTGTAAAGGTTATCTATCTTTTGCTTTTATGAAGAAAAACAGAGTCATCTGGAATAGGGAGGAAGAAATGTTTTACATTTGAAATGTTTCCAAACTGGGGT
Organism: Herpailurus yagouaroundi; assembly: GCF_014898765.1. NCBI lineage: Eukaryota > Metazoa > Chordata > Mammalia > Carnivora > Felidae > Herpailurus > Herpailurus yagouaroundi. The sequence continues at coordinate 38,416,770 of NW_024412413.1, forward strand.
TCTGTCTTTCATTTTAAGGAATAACTGTGTCTTTTCCATCCTCATTCGATAATTACTTCCTTTGCAAACATCAAACCATTTTTTTTTCATATGTGGAAGATTGTGCATGAGTGATAGGGCCTAAAATAATCCTTGCTGTTCTCACATAGCACATAGCTCTTTTGATATTTTTAGCATATTGTAGTTGACAAATGAATACTAATCACTGATTTCCCTTCACTCTTTTCCCTCCTTTCAGGTCCGTAAAGAGAGCCTACTTGATCAAACATCTGATAGTCACAAATTTGAAATCGTGCTTCACAATCCCAGCACATAATGAAAGGAAAAGACAACATTGATAATTATACCTGTCAAGAAGCTGTGACCACGTGGTATATAAGTTCTTCACCCAGGCAACTCGACACCTTCTTTCTCTGGGGCTGAATCCCCACTGCTCACGCGCTCTTTACACACACAGACCTTCCATGCACTGCAGTGGGAATTCTCAGTGTGTAAAGGGAGCAGTTTTCCGGTCCGCAGACTGAAATAGTACAAGAAGAATAAAGTCCATGACTTTCTGATAAATCACCGGGCCAAGATTAAATGAATCTTTGTTCTACAGCTTTTCCAGAGATTAACAAATCCCTCATTAGGCTATAGTTTAAACTGCATCAGTTCAAGGTTGTCATCACTTAAAAGAAACCTACTCATTGCCCTATACCCTGACCTCTTCCACATCCATATTGCTGAGTTGTCTGAATTAGAATTCCAGTTAATTGCAAATTCCACCTTTATTCCCCTTATGCTATATTTATACTCTGTTCAGGTTCTAGAAGCAATTGGCTTTTTATTTTCTGTTTCCATGAATTTTATTATGCATTAATGGAGAGGGACAATTTTAGCTCAACTTTTGGTTTGCTAGAGACACGGATAGAGAACTCTAGTACTGTATATTTTTTTAATTTAACTATCACTTGTATCTATGATTATTAATTCTAACAATATAACATGTATTTATTCCACAAAATATATATTATCAGAGTGTATCTGTTACAAACTGAGGTCTTTTCTTACCAAATGTTATGAATCTGGTAAGAGAATACTAGCAAAGGACCTAGCTTCATGAACTGATCCTCCTGTGATATTTCCATATAACCCTGCTCTCAATATTTGTTTGTTAAGTTTTATATTTTTTGATTGATAAACTCTGGGTAAGTCAGAAATCTTTCCGTCTACACTGATATGTTGTCATAAAAATTTATTTAATATGTTAAAGCCTAAGGCTTTACAAAACTCAATTATATATGTTCATACATATACAAATATATGTGTCACACAAGGTTTAAATCAGTTTCCCCAAAGACAAAGTGGATGTTTTTGGCAATCTAAGATCAAAAGTAGTATTCCTTTCAAAATTAGGCATATGTAAATGAGGATATTAATTTTGTGAATGAAAAATGCTGCTCCTAGAGGGAAAAAATACATAATTCATTACACACATTCATATAGGAAAATAGACAATGTGATATCATCTCTCAGAAAGTATCATTTGCTGGAAAATGAGCCACCTCTACAGATCTTCACTTTTGACTTATGGTAAATCTAAGCACATAAGTCTGATTTTACTCATTGGAATGAATAGAAAGCAATAATTATTTGCGCAGTTGAATACCTTAGGCACAAAAATGTACCTGAAAAAAGAATACACGTTCAGTTGAAACATTCTGGAAAGATGATTAAAACTGAGGCCAATATTTGAATGTTTCTTTTTCTCAAATGCAGAAATTGATTCCCCAACGTAAATAAATTTTACATTTCAGATAGTCCCCCAAATTAGAAATTTATGAAGCTTACTTCAGGAGCTATTTCTTGAAAACAAAACAAAACCAATCAGAACTACCCAGTACATTTTATTTTGCCCTTTCAAAGGGTGTTATTATCAATATCAAGTTCTGCCTACTCTTCACAGTGCATCACCCAACAGAGAGCAAAGAGCAAGGAAGCTAGGAGGTACACCAATTCCAACAACCATCCTGAAAACATATCATTTTTTACTAGAGAGAAATGAGGGGGGAGGGGAGGGTAAGGGGGATGACCCTGAATGTTATGTAAAATAGATTTACAAAAGAGATAAGCATGACTAAAGGGAGTGAATGGAGACTAAGTGAGTATTACTCAGTTTGAAAGAAGTAGTTCTCATTTTTATAAGAAAAATTTAATAAAACATATATTTTAGTTATCATTTAACAAAGAAATGTTAAAGCTATTCAGGCAATGCCACAGATTCTCATAAAGGGAAATATTTGCACCCTTGTAATGAGAAAATGGTCATTTCAACACATTTCAATGCCTTGTATAAATTTGAAGTTCAAGATACGTTTTCATTTAGCCATAAGTGTATGGTTGATATTAAATTATCATATATTTTCACATCAATATAAATCTTATCATGGTGTTACAGAAGCAGCTATCAAGTGAGCAGATACTTTACGTTTGTGTTTTCTAGATGTCTTTGTATGTTATGCTTCATTTGCATAATGGTTAAATGCTAATAAATGTATGCCAAGTCCTTTGTCAAAGTGAAGGGGAAATCCATCACAACTAAGGTATCTAAAGACAGAGTACATGTCACGGTGGTCCTACATACAAATGATACAATGGCTGGTCTTTTTTTTTTTTTTTTTTTTTTTTTTTCAGTAAAATCTGGGTATTGAAATATAAACCTTCCCTTAAAGTTTTAATCACAAGTAGCTGACCCTAAGACTTAGAGAGGTTCTTTTGAGGTTTTCTAAGTTTCACTGAAGCCGGAGGGAAAGGGAAAAAATTGTACTGATGTTGTTTACTATTAATGATCTTGGTAGAGCTATTGGCATGTCCAAAGTCATATTAAAGACATAACAGGTGCCTCTTACATAAAGCTCAATCCTGAATATCATAAATAAATTAGATATTCAAAGTTAGGGGGAAAATCTGGTATGACTGTATCTTCTTGATCCTGGTGAATTTTAGTTCTTTCCCCCGGTCAGATTGGTGGCCAGATTTTTCTAAACTCTTTTCTGCGGTGATTTTGAAGGCCAGTACTCGGAGCATACTTCAGTAAAAAAAAAAAAAAAAAAGAAAGAAAGAAAAAAAAAAAACCAAACCTGAACCTTTTCATTTGGAGCATTTACATTTTGATTCTGTTCCCATTTGAAATAGAACATCCGCATGGAGATAATGAGCTTAAGTTACAATTGACTTTGGAAAGAATAACAGACTTTTGTGCTCCCTCAATCATGTAATCAATAGGGAATTCTCTTGTTATGTGAACTACCACTATCTTTTAAGACAATGCTAAGATCTAAATGCAAAATCTAGCTTCCAGGGGCTTTTTAAGAATTCAAGGCTGCGAAGAACTTGGCTAGAGATGGATTACATCAATTTACAAATGCAGTTCTCAACCCGTGACAAATCAAACTGATGTGATCTCACTTCATTTTACTCAGCTGTGCCTATAGGACTCCAAGACGTTGGGATATTTTGTCTACATTATCTTAAGCCTCTATATATATCTGTTAATGTGTGAATAATGTCTGAGTTTCTCATCTTTTAGCTGGTTTGTGTTTATTATACAGCCTGTTAACAAAGACCAGCTTTAGATAGCATTGTGAAGTAGAAATCAATGTTCTGAAGATTCAGGGAAGCCAGTGTTAGGCAGTATCTCCCCAAAAATGGGGCAGTCCTACCCATCTCGTCCCTCTCTGGATCATAAACTCCAGGAGCGAAAGGTCTGTGACTGCATTGTGAACTGCCGTATCCCTGGCATCTGGTATGATGCTTGGCACACAACAGGCGCTCAGTTGGTGTTTGTTGAATGAATGAACAATTGGATAGGTTGATAGACAAATAAGTGAATGTTGCTTTCAGATAATCTGAAAAATTTCACCAACTTACAGTAATTGGCACTGTAATTTCTGAATTTCATAGTCAGAACCAGATTTACTCTTTTCATAAATAAATGCTTTTCAGATATATGAATTTGGAATCAATTACTTCAAAAGCTTCAAGGATTTGAGGGCATTTAGATAAGGGATAGTGTCTGGGGAGTAAGATATTTTAACAATGAATAAAACTCAGCCTTTCTAGTTTTTTTTCTGAAAGCTCCCTGAGTTATTTTGCAAGGGCGATTAAAACATAAAACCCCAGTTATGAATTTTATAAAATATTATGTTTTAATTTTTAAAAAGGAAGAGAAGTCATGTCATCAAGCACATTTTTAATATCTCTTTCAATGTTTTATCTCTTTACTAGTAACATTTCTCTAAGGAGTTCCTAGTAATTGGGGACACATCTCTAAATCTTCTGCTTTCAAAAGATCACTTCTTTCCTATTTGATTTCTAGGATGTACCTGAGCTAATGCTTAATCGCATAGCAATTAAGACTTTTCCACGTGTTTATTCTTTTAACAAATATTTATTGTGCACCTAGTACATTGCTAGGTCCTAGAAATGTAATGGCAAACAAGACAGACCTAGTGCCCTCCTGGAACTTACTATGAGGATCTCCTCAACACTTTGGTAGAGTTTATTCTCCATCGGGTCCCTCTTCACAGCCGACAGAAGAAATAAAATCCCTAACTCCGTGGAAATCATGAAAGAACCCCCTGCAGACACTTACGTGAACTTGCTTTTCAGACACATCACTCAAAATACTGCTCAGTTTATCCATACACCATAGTTCTACCCCAGTAAGGTAGGTAAGTCATAATTTATTCATAATGAACACTTACTGAACTCTCACTAGGTTCTACTGTTCTTGGTACTTTCCATAGACTACATCATTGAATCCCTTCAACAACTCCAGTAGGTTTCGTTTCATAGACAAGAAAACTGAAGCACAGATATGTGACTTGTCCAAGGTCACACAGCTAGCAGATGAAATGGGGATTTGAACCCATGTGGTGTAACACAAGAGTTCATGTGTCGAACCATTATCTGTGGTTTGGGGGACACCATTACATTAAAAATAGGAGTCATTAATATAAATGGGTCACTGTATATAAAAGTACTTTGAAGTTGTAAAGTAGTATGCAAAAACATAGTAGTGAAGTTATTATGCTCAACAGACCACATCAGTGGCAGAAGCAGACTAAAAACTCAGTCTTATGTTACAGCTTACTCTTGTGAAGAACACTTCAAGCCAGGGACACGGATAAAGTACAGATCCAGGACATTTCTGACATGTGGGAAATATGTCAATGACTTTTCAGAATTATTTGTTAGCCACTGTGTCTATCTGGTGCTACAAGAAACAAAATCCCTTGCTGTAAGGGCTTAAAATAAGTACACAGTGTGGAGCTGAACCAAGGATATTTCACATTTATGGGAAAAGATCGGGCAATAGTACTATTTTCTCACCATTGCATGTGATCGCGTCTTTCCAATTGTTTTCTTCATTTTTCTGAAAGAGCTGCAAAATTGTGCAGTGGTTCAACCTGACCAAAGTGGTATTATGCTGCTGGGAAGTAAAAGTATTAGACACCAGACTGGAAGTATTGTCTTCATTATCAAATGACTTTTAAGTTCATTTAAAATACGGATATTGAAAGATGTTTAGATGCTGATGGTGCCTGAATATTTAGACGCCAAGTTCCTTGCCCTTCTTCATTCCAAACCATACAGTGGGGGTCACACTACGGAGGGGTAGATTCTAAAGCCAATAGGAAAGGCAGAAATTGAGATTGGCCTAATGTTAGAACCACAATCAGATGGATGTGACCACATTTCCAGAGGCTAACAGGAACTGACACCTTCTGTGGGGAGAGGGAACACCTGCTTCCATCTGATTCACTCACAAAGACGGATCCCACACATGATTTACATCTGTTCTCTCTCTGCCCCTCCCAATCAAATGGGCATGTTCTACATCTTAAGTTCTGGTTCCTATTGGTGGCAGCAAGGAACCTTCTTAAAACTTTTAATACATCATTATTCTTCCCTAAGCAATTAGCCCTTTCAAAATAATTAACATTTTGCAAAATTTAGCTTTGCACCTAATACGCCAATGGGGAAATTCAAATACTTTATTTCCAAAGTCATACTTTTTAACATCTCTCTACCTGCCTTTTGTCACCTTTATTTTTACTGATATTACCATTCTCTGTACAAATATTGTCCTCTTCCTCACTTACCGTTTACATCGATTCTTAGACTTTTTAGATTTCACCGTGGCAAAGTCTTTTGAAACTATCTTCTCTTACCCATTCTAACTATTCCTACCCATGCATAGCACCTTAGTATTTTTTAACCAGGACTTTCATGAACTTTTAACTGTTGTCACAATGAACATGTCTCCCTAAATTTCCCTATATATTGGTGATAGGTAACTCGCTCTATTCCTTTGTTCAAAATCCTCTGATGGGTCCCCTATCTCTCTCTCTCACACACTCACACACACACACACACACACACACACACAAAATCACATTCTTAGTCTGAACCAGAACACTAATATGGTGTTGGGGAAGGAGGACGTTATAGTGCTCTCCCATCCACAAGTGAAAAACCTAGAATACAGAACGTGATGATATTGAAGTCTGGTGTATGGACTTTGAAATAGAAGTCATGGGATTTCATGACACTGAAAAAATTACAAGTTCTTTTTCAAGGTGAAGTTAAATGCAAAGAGAGACTAGCAGTGTTGTATAGTGAAAATACCAAGATTCCATCAAACAGTGACCCACAAATTCCAAAGTATTTGCTTGAGGTGTATGTATGTGTGTATGTGGATGGATAGGCCACCATGCCAACATTAGGGAGAGGTATAGGTTGAGATATATTTCCATACGATATGGGACGAGTGTATTTCCTAACTAGATAGCACTGCAGTTTTAGCCATCTTGCTCTTTTCTAAAAAATTATTTATTTATTTTTATTTTTGAAACAAAGCATGAGCAGGGGAGGGGCAGAGAGAGAGGGAGACACAGAATCTGAAGCAGGCTCCAGGCTCTGAACTGTCAGGACAGAGCCTGACGCCGGGCTCAAACTCATGGACGGTGAGATCATGACCTGAGCTGAAGTCTGATGCTTAACCAGCTGAGCCACCCAGGTGCCCCACTATCTTGTAGTCCAAGTTGACCACGACCTATTGCTGGAAACTGTCTCTAACTTTCTTTCCCCTGAGCTTTTGGTTATTTCTGAAATGCTTCTCTTTCCTGTATCTGTGCCTGCAAAAAAAAATTTAAGGCACATTTCAAATGGTCCCTCTTCCAAGAAGCTTTTTCTTATTTTTCCACCCATATGTTATCTACCCCATCATCAAACTCCACTGTGACATTTGTACCATTCTTTAGCTCTTTTCTTAGCTTCCCTTATGGTATACCTATTTGTGTCTTTATCATCCTAATTTGCCCCACAGTTAGTAATTATGTATGGAGTGGGTGTTAATATTTCTTAAAAGGAATTACCTTTCACTTGTCAACTTCACAGAATGGCTTCTGCATTATTTTGGGGTCTCAGTGTTCTGAAGCTCACCCGTGAAATTCATCTGAATTGAGAACTCAACACCAGACACTTTTAAAAAGAAAAAATGCTAATTACTGAGCATTTTTATTAAAAGGAAAAGAAAAGGTACAGAATAGTGTTAATTCTTATCACTGATTTCCTAGGTTTTTCTGATCTGACTTTTTGCTCTTAGGATGAATGTGAAAGTTGATGTAAATATTTTAGATATCACCACCACCCCTCCTACACACATACACATACACAATGGCTTTACCGCTGATTTATTCCCACATATAAAATCGGTTGCATATTTCATGGGAAAACAATGGTAAAGGGTAAAATTAGGTTTTGAGTGAGCAACTGAACAAACAAGATGGACACCATAATAGTACTTCTGATTGGACTCCAGTCCTTTATTGATGGTCCTGCCTATCTCTGCTGTTCATTAGAATATAAACTTATCTACTGGTTATTAGTCCTCTCCCTTCCCAGGCCACCAGGCCACTACATCAGCAAGAGGGAATTGGGAGACTAAATACCTTGTTTTGACAGCTTTAGTTCATACAGGAAAAGTTAATAGAAATCAAAGCATTTCTCCAGCCCTAGTCACACATCATGTTCTTTTGTACGGCCAACACAAAGGTTTATCTGAGTATGACATTTATATAACAAACATATTCAACACTTAATTTAAACACGATACTAATTTATTTCTCCCCACAGGATAGAAACACAGTATCTTAAAGGAAAATTCCCACACATAGATTAAGACCTGCACTTTTTTTTTTTTATTCTTTAAGTTAGAATGATTACAAACAGAACTCCAAGAAATCTCCTACATTAACACAAGATAGTTTCAAAGAGTTTAATTGCTACCTGTGTAATAAATTTCCCATGGGCTTTTTCCCCATTAACTGCGGGAGGCTGACTGGCAGCCATGGAAGGAGACCCACAGAGGGTCCACACCTGGATGTTTTGTAACACAGCTTCCCAGGATCTCATCCCCAGCTTTGCAGATCCAGGCTCACTTGTTTTTTTCTAAGAATACTCAGGGATAGTCTTAGTTAATGCCTGTTTTCTCAAAGTAATCACTAAAAGCACTCCCTTTAACTCTTAGAAGTGCCCCAATTTAGACAACACATTATGTTGTCAACTTACCTAGAAGTGGTGAATCTCTAGGATGATGGTTCCTGTTAACCCTCCTCAATTCACCAGATAATTATAAGGATTCTTTCTTGTTACAAGTAATCAAAACACGACCCAATAGAGCTTGAGCAAAAAAGAGAATTAACCACCTCCAAAGCAGGTCAGATTCAGTCTCAATGTTGATAGCTTTCTCATTTCGTCATACCCCTTTCTCCCTTCCTCAACTCTGCTTCTCTCTCCTCTTCATGGCCCTTTTTCTCCCTGCTGCACTCAGTTTGTTCCTCTTCCTTATCTGTTCCTTTCCTAATCCTGTGTAGCACCACACCCATATCCTTATAGCTCTTAATCTAAAAGGGAAACTAGACTCTTTTCCTCAGAGTCTATATTCACACAGACTCCGAATGGTCTTGAATCGAATCACCATGGGAAAAAGTGACATGAATGGCTCAGTCTGGCTCATGTCCTCATGTCTACTGAGTGTTCACTTTTTAGCTGTAGAGAAACCAATATGAGCAGCATACAAACACTTCTACTACCAGGCAAGCTAAGAGAAGAACTACAAAGGGGACATGATATAAAAATGAGGGTTCAATTATAGGAAAGAAGACATTGCCTGAAGAAATTCGAAAAATCTTGGAAGAAATGCCAATTGAAATGGATGTTAAAAGTTAAGCGGGATTTTGGAAGAGCATTGAGATAGCTGTTGACTGGAGGAGGAGCACTCCCCCAAATCTTGGGCTTAAAACCAGAATCTTTCATTCAGTTTTTAATTCTGAAGCCCACCAGTTTAGGCTGGGCTAAGAGACAGTTATTTTGGGAGTGGCTGGTTGGGCTTCCTCATGTGTCCATAGTCAGTTGCACATCAGCTCAGCAGCTTTGCTGACTACGGTTGGCTGAGTTCTAACTGAGGTAGCTCAGCAATCCTCTACTCCAGCAGGCTAATTTGGCCTTGTTCTCTTGACAAAAGAAGGATTGAAGAGAGAGTAGAAGTCCACAAAGCCTTTTGAGAATTTAGCTCAGACCAACACAATGTCACTTTCCCCACATTCTATTGACTACAAGTCACAGGGCTAGCCTAGACTCAAGGACTGGGGAAAGAGTCTCTACCTTTTGATAGGAGAAGTTCAATACAAAGGGCATGGATACACAGAGGGACATAAAACTGAGCCATTTGAGGTCATTCTGCAACAATGTTTTTACTAAAATAAGATGGTTGTAAAAGCATCTGCATAGGCAAAGCTACAGTTAAGAGCTAGCTAACATTTATTGCTTATTGTGTTTAAGCAATAACACTTAAGCTTATTGTGTGCCAGGCACTGTTCTAAGAGCTCAACATATATTGACACGTTCTAAGTCTTACAACATCTTTCATTTCAGAGAAATAGGCTACCTGCGTATGGAAATCTAGATGTGGCTTATTATTAGGTTTATTATTATTAGCAAACATAGTTGAGTCCAGGGCCAGAGATTCCCTATTGTCCCTCATCAAAAGTCAGATTTCTCTGCATATTTGTGTTCCCAGATGCCTATGTAGAATATGACAGCCAGTAGGATGATGTATTAGTCAATGTTCTCCAAAGAAAACAGAACCAATGAGAGATGGATGGATAGATAGATAGATAATTTATTATAGGCATTGGTTCATGTTACACATTAGTATGGATGCCAAGAAGTCCCACAATCTGCCATCTGCAAACTAGAGAACCAGGAAAGCCGGTGGTGAAATTCAGTCTGAGTCTGAAGGCCTTAAGGCCTCCTGAGAGCCACGAGTGGCTATGTCAAAGGGCAGGAAAAGATGGATGGATGTCCCAGTTCTGGCAAGAGAGCAAATTCACTCTTCCTCTGCTTTTTTGTTCTATTTAGGTCCTTAATGGACTGAGTGATGTCCACCTGCATTGAGAGTGATCTTTACTCAGTCTACTGATTGATATGCTAATCCTTTCCAGAAACATTTTCACAGACACTCCCAGAAATAACATTTTATCAGCTCTCTGAACATCTCTTATCTCAGTCAAGATGACACATAAAATTAATTATCACAGATGATACCAACCTCTTCCTCCAAACAGAATGCAATCTACTGAGGCAGATATGATAAGATGCTGAGAGGATTTTTTTTCCATTGGTCATAATTATGGCTAAGGCTTGAAGCTGAAATCAGAATTTACCAAACATTACCATAATATAAATACAGCTTTAGACTTTCTAACAGGTAGTAGAATTGGCTCCACTCACTTTAACCCCTACTCCATCACCAAAAATCATAACAGCAGAGAGAAAGAGAGAGAGAGAGAGAGAGAGAGAGAGAGAGATACAGAATACAATATTTTTAGAGAGAAAGTTTTCCATCTCTGCCTCCACTCCCATCCAGCTCAAGCCATGTGAGAGAGGGGAGCTTCAAGGCAATCTCTCACAGAGGTGTAAGGGTAACTATAGGAAAACATCACTGGGAACTCATTCCCTTGCTGAATGATTGCTGAGCTGTGGAAATCCGTAGTTCCCATGGTGCCGTTGCATCTGGAGCTGAGTGTAATGACAGGGTTCTCAGGAAAGTTTTGAGATGTGTCCCTTCGGTGTGGGGGTACACATGAACAAGGATGCCAAAGACAGGGAGCCTCCTCTAGGCCCTGTCCCCAAGGCTTGAAGGGAATGTGGTGGGAAGAAGATAGGGACAAATCTCTGCCTCATTGCAATACCCTGTGGCCCTCAGGGTACACAGAAGATGGTTCTCAGCAGTGTCAGTGGGTCCATGTGATGAAGTATAGATTAGAGGAGGGACTTGAGTCAATTTGGATGTTACATCAATGTCAAGTTGTTATACAAGCTTCTAAATGCTTATTCTCACTTATTTTTGCCTCTCCCCAGTAGTAAACCATTCATGGACCAGAAAGAGTCCATGAACCACACTTTGAGCATGAAAGGGAGAAGATTTTGCCAGAATATGTCACTTTGCCATGAGGATTATTTTGAGCTCAAGGCAATCAAGACCCAACAGACTTAAGAAAAACTTTTACCTTTTCCTTAATTACCTAAAAGAATTTAAATATGGGGCCTGGCCCAGAAAGAGACCTAGTATGAGATAAAATTTCTATCTGAAAGACCTAACTGTAAGGCAAGGCAAACATCTAATTACTAAATTAAAAAAAAAATTTTGTTTTCAACGTTTATTTATTTTTGGGACAGAGAGAGACAGAGCATGAACAGGGGAGGGGCAGAGAGAGAGGGAGACACAGAAGCAGAAACAGGCTCCAGGCTCCGAGCCATCAGCCCAGAGCCTGACGCGGGGCTCGAACTCACGGACAGCGAGATCGTGACCTGGCTGAAGTCGGTCGCTTAACCGACTGCGCCACCCAGGCGCCCCTCTAATTACTAAATTAAACATCTGTTCTTATTGCCTTGTGAATTACTCTCCTCTCCTTTGAAGGCCCCTATCCCATTCTATAGCTCTGGATAGCATATAAGCCTCAATTGCCTGACTGGCCCTGGAATCTTATATATATTTAGGGCTCCTGTACGGACTAAATTAAACTTGTTTTTCTCCTATTAATCTGTCATATGTCAATTTAATTATTACAGCAACCAAAGAACCTAGAAGGAAAGAAGGTAAAAAGTTTCCACCCCTTCAAATAGTACAGCTTATGTACACTCTGCAGAAGAACTTTGTATCAAATGTAAACACTGCAGTTTTAAATTTTTTTTTTTCAACGTTTATTTATTTTGGGGACAGAGAGAGACAGAGCATGAACAGGGGAGGGGCAGAGAGAGAGAGGGAGACACAGAATCGGAAACAGGCTCCAGGCCCTGAGCCATCAGCCCAGAGCCCGACGCAGGGCTCGAACTCACGGAGCGCGAGATCGTGACCTGGCTGAAGTCGGACGCTTAACCGACTGCGCCACCCAGGCGCCCCTGCAGTTTTAAATAGAACCAAGATTTAACTTCAACAGACAAAAGCAACCAGAAAGTTGTGGAATCTGCCCAAGATATTGTCAAATAAGATTGCAAGGGGGAATTCAAAAAACACATTGCTGAAAAAAAAAGTAGTTGAAAAACAAACAAATGCCATTTATACCACAGGATATAAAGATTTTTCAATAAACTCATGAACATATAATAATTCTGTTACATTCTAATTTTAAACTTTTTTTTTTTTTTTTTTTTTACTTTTTGCTAGTGCTTCCATTTGAAGAAAGTCCAATTACAACAATGAATCTGCTTCAAAATTTAACCAATCAGAGCAAAAGCCCTGTGTGATGTTATTTATAAGAGATATTTGGTCTGTGCTTGGCACAAAGCTCCTTAAAACCCTTGGAATTTCCTGTGAAAAGAGTGGTAGAGGCATCTTTGGTTATGTTAATGAAGTGAGTTTTGGAGAGTCCCTCGGTCACCTAAGGATGTGGGCTAATTGCCAGTGGAACCAATTCCATGATTAGAAGGTTAGAATTTTCAGACTACCCCTACTCTCCCAGGAGAGAGATTGAGTTTGTTCACCAACGCCAATGATGTGATCGATCATGCTGATGTAATGAGGCCTCCATAAAAACCCCAGCAGTCAGAGAGCTTCCCAGTTGGTGAACCCTTGGAGATTTAGAGACAGTGCTGTGCTGCAAGAGGGTGTGGAAACTCCATGCTTTTTCTCCACATCTTGCCCTACGCTCTTCTTGACTTACGTCCTTTTATAATAAACCAGCAATCTAGTAAATAAAGTGTTTCTCTAAGTTCTGTGAGCTGTTCTAGCAAATTGGTGGAAACCAAGGTGGAAGCCATTGGAACCTCCAGTCTATAGCTGGTTAGAATATCAGCTGAAGACACCCCACACAGTGAAGTTCTTGTAGTGTTTCCTGAGTCTAAAATGAAATCTCTTCAGTGCTCATCCTTATCACCTGTTCCACTTAGATGACGCTCGGTTCAGGTCAGAGAGAAGCATACAAACTTCTCAGAGAAAAGTTTGCTTTCCCAGCCTGCTAAAGAAATTGGATAGGCCAATAGATAGAGACCTATTTGTAGTTCTCTGCTGAGAAACTTTCAGAAACGTATGTGTTCGGGAAAAAAGCAAGCAATTGGACCTACAATTTTCATTTGAAATGTACTTTTAGAGAGGGATCGCACTCAACATAGCATTGAGAGATTTGCATTTCTTGTTTAGTATTACACAGAAATACACCACATATAAAGATGTCGTTATCATGCATCTCTTGACTGATATTGAACAAAGAAAGTCGAACTCATGCTCCTTTTCCCAAAAGAGTCTGAAGCTGCTATGTAAAAACTTGACAGTCGTGGCTTACCTTCTCTGGCCAGTGCTTACAGTACAAACTGCACCTGTATATGTTGTTTGTCTTTCAACAAAAAATACTTCTGTCTTGAGAGCTGTTTCTAATCATGGGAAGCATGGTAAATTCAGTGAGAATTGTCATTTGTTACAAAATGTTGGGGAGGGGCCCTACATGAAATTGAGGTTCTTAAGTTGTTTGGATTTTGTTTTCTCTGTTCTATGAAGATGGTGGTAAAGACTTGAAGAGTAGCAAATTCAAACAGTGTAAGCAGGCCTCTTTCCCAATTGAATATCGCTTCATCCTGGGGATGGCATTAAGAGGTTGGCCTTTTATTTAAATATAAATCCATTACCCACACTTTATTCTTAGAGGAAACTGAATCACCGTTCGGTGTGTGTATGAGTGTGTGCACGTGCGTGTTAAAGAAAAAGAAAAGGAACCAGAGGAAAGCCTTGGTCTTATCACTCCAGCGATTGAGAAGCATTTCCCAAAACACTAATTTTCCTCTCTCTTCCAGGAATGACTCTTAATCTTGCTTCTCTACTTTTTTGTTTCCTAACAACTGACCTCCCAGACTATAGCTCTGTACACTTGCAATTAAGCAAAGAGAAATTTGTAGACGTGTTAGGATATACGTGTTATATCATAAAAGGGTCATTTAAAACTTTCAATGAGGGGCGCCTGGGTGGCGCAGTCGGTTAAGCGTCCGACTTCAGCCAGGTCACGATCTTGCGGTCCGTGAGTTCGAGCCCCGCGTCGGGCTCTGGGCTGATGGCTCAGAGCCTGGAGCCTGTTTCCGATTCTGTGTCTCCCTCTCTCTCTGCCCCTTCCCCGTTCATGCTCTGTCTCTCTCTGTCCCAAAAATAAAATAAACGTTGAAAAAAAAAATAAAAAAAAAATAAAAAAAAAACTTTCAATGAAATTAAGAAAACAATGACATAACCTAATGCAGGACCTACCTCCTACCTGCTAACAAAAGAAGACACAAGGAGCTTCCAAATGCAAATTTGAAATATTATATATTTTTTAATGTGGCCTGGAAATTGACACATGGCTTGCAACTGCAATTTTCTATCTGACCACCAGGTAGCAGACAAAGCCTCTTCAATCACTTAGACATGAAAATGTCAAAAACTTACCACAAAGGGAATGCCAATAAAGCCAAAGAAATAAATTGCATTGATAAACACAATGGTTCTTTTGCTTTAAAGATAAAGGATGCTAGAAGGGGTAAGTTAACAGAACATCTCAGTAATTTTTCATCTCAATATATTTAAAGGGTTTAACAACCATCATTTTGCTGGTTTGAATTGAGAAAAGTGTCTCCTCTCACTGGAGGTGAGCCACTACTAAAGGAAATGTGTGCCTCTGTACCCTGCTTACTTCCTGAAGTTACTTCACATGTCTAAAGAAAGCGGACATGGTGATATCACCATAGTTAACCTGCAGACATGGACTTCCCTAGGAGTTCTCCTTAGTCCTAGCAAATCTAGCTGAAAGAATACAAGCGAGTTCACGATTTCACTTAGTGTGTAGGTGCCAGGAAAGAGTTTAGTTTAGTCACTGGCACATTTTAAATTAAGTTCCAGGCCATCAACTATCCAAGCCACACAATCATGGTAAAAATTCTTGTTTACAGGCAAGTTTAAACAAGTTATTCTTTAGTGCATAAGATCACCATGCCATGGGCCTTTAAAGTAATCATTTAATGTTTAAAAACCTCCCCTGGTTTAATGTTTAAACAGGCCTTTTCCATAAAATAATCAATCTTGGAATTGATTTGGAAAATCTGTCTTTGAAATCTGCGAATCCTAATCTTCCCTTCCCAGTTCCTGAACTCTTTTTCACTCTCTAACTCCATCTTCCATCTTCAAGCACCAGTGTATACGAGATTGATAAACACCTGTTGTCACAACCTCAGTTGCTAGAAAAGACAGAGTGACCAGTTTTCAAAGCTACCCTTCTGGGCACCAACTGCAGGTTTATAGGGCTTGAGTACTTAAGCTGAAGGAAGGAGGCACAGCACAAAACTTTAGATTCAGAATGCTGGGTTTAAATCCCAGCTCTGCCTTTCCTAGCAATTCCTTAACTTTTGTGCCATTTCTCTTCCTCTTTTGTAAAGCAGAGAGAGTAGTCGTAGGACCCGGCTGTAGTTGTGGAGCTGCTTAAGCCTTAAGTGAGATCATGGGACCGTGTGCCTGGCATGTTGCAAACTCTTAATGAGTGTTAGTTATATATCTTCATTACAAGGGAGTGTTTTGTTTTGTTTTGTTTTGTTTTGTTTTGTTTTAATAAACCTCTTCTCGAGTGACTGGAATCATTACCCGTGGCAGGTATTCCCTTAAATAGGCCAGAGCATTCTGAGCTGGGCTATGATTTAATGCCTAGACTGCAGTTTGAAAGAACAACTGTTCATGACAACAATGCCATCTGTGTAACCCTTCACAAGTCATCCAATCTTTTTGAAAAATGAACCCCTCGATCTGTAAAGAAATGATATTGACTAGACCAACAAATATTGTAGTCTCAAAGCTGTTTCTCAACTAAGGAGTATTAAGGTAGGATCTCAGATGACTAAGACATCTCAAGCCCAGCACATCCAGAATGGAACTCCTGACCACACCCTCCCTGCACAGTCAGCAGCCTTGTCTTAATTTATGGCAGCTCCACCCTGCCAGTTGCTTGAGCTGTATACACTGGAGTGACCCCCAAATCCACTATTTCACTCACATACCACATCCGGTACGTTAGGAAATTTGATTGGCTCCAGTTTCAAAATATATCCAGCAGCTGATCACTTTCCATTACTTATTACCATCATTCTGGTCTCAGCCACCATCTCTCACCTAAATTGTTGTAATAACTTCCCCACACCCAGTCTATTCTCAACAACAGCAGGCAGATCCTTGAAAATTACAAGTCAGATTAGATAACTCCTCTGCTCACAGCTCTGTAATGACTCTTCACCTGGAGTAAAAACCAAGTTTCTTACAATGCCCTCAAGGCTCCGTTAGCCCCCTCCTCTCTGATCACATTGTCCTCTGTGACAGAGGACACCAAGCCTTTGAGCTAGCTCTTCTGTCTTCCCAGAATACTCTCCTCCAGACCACTGCTTGACCAATTCCTGCAGATTCTTCAAAGCTTTGCTCAGGTCTTAATTTCACAGCATGACCTGTCTTAACCTCTCTATTTCATAAAGCAAACTGCCTGTCCACCCTGCTCATGCTCTGAACCCATCTTACCCCATTTTACTGACTCTTGTTCCTTAGCACTTACCACCTTCCAACACATATATCTGTATGTGCTCTCTCTTCTCTCTCTGTCCATTTTGCTATGCTGCTTATTTTCTGTATTTCCCTCTACTAGAATACAAGCTCTACAAGGGCAGGGATCTTGATCTGTTTTACTCAACTACCTAAAACACTCAATAAATATTTGCTGAATGACTGAATGGTGTGAGGGGAAAAAAGTAGTATGCAGAGAGGATTTAAGTTACATTGAAGATTTACTAATCACTAATCTAAGCACTTGTCACATATTCAAGCTTTTGCTAACACAGACTTGTATCATCATTTCTTGCCCAAGACTCGCTTTTCAGCTACCAACACCAAATGGTGAGACACAATAGTCATATCACTACCTCTTTGTATATAATTGGATTAATATACTAACAACAAGATTAATAGGAACAGAAATCAGAAAGATAGAAAAATGGCAAATTCCTCGAATGGAGCTTCAGAAGGTAGTAAGTATAGCCCTTACATGTTTCAGGGTCCAGCAGTCAAGTTTGCCAAATAGAAACTGGCACTTGTAAGCCATTTTCTTAGGAAAACTGGTTTGGATCCAGACTATCAAACAAACTTAAAATCAATAACTTATAATAATTAGTTAATATAAAAGATACATTTAAATTTAATTTAAATTTAAATTTAACTTAAATTTAAAAGAAAACTAAATTTAAAACAAACCTATAATGAGTGACCATTATGCACTAAGCAACGTGTGAGCAGTGGGGAGTATACAAAATGAGACATCATCTTTGCCCAATAAGAGTAGGACATATAGGACATGTACCACCAGTAATTATAATTCACCGCAGAATGTGACTAGTGCTATCATAAAGGTACAGAGCGCAATAGAAAGACAGGAATGAGCATGATTAATTCCAATACTTGGAGATATTCACTTTTAAATTTCATTTTAAATTTGTGCATGTGTTTATCTCCTGCAAGATGCTTCAACTAAATTGACCCCAGCCAGCTGCAAATAATTGCTATGGGTTTTCTTTTATGCTATCAGACTCTATGCTCTTCATTTGTCACTCCCTCAATTTGATTAATGCTTTGCAAAGTACAAAGCCCTGAATCCTGAAGCTTTAAAGATTATTTTTTTAATCTAGTAACTTCCTATAAGCTAAAATACTACTGGGCTCAATTTAATTCAGCTTATTATCTGAAATTGAAATGAATCAGGAAATACGACGTGTGAATCTCATAAGGCATAATTCAAGCATCTATCACATGAAAAATATTGTGGTATTAGCCTCATGAACACTAATATCTGATTGTATTTCATACAGATGATCAAAATTTTGAATATATAACCAAACCAAAAATGATGAGGAAATTCCTATGCCAATATTCCCTTTTCTAGTGAATGATAAACATCAGAACCAGAAACTTAGGAATTGTCTTTGAAATCTCCCTATCATTCCCCTCACCCAAGAGCCAATTCAGAAGATCTTACAGATTTTTACCTCCCCAGTACCTTTCGGATGTATCCATTTATCTCCATCTTCTGTCATGCTAGTTCAACCTACTACCATACCTCACCTGAACGATGGCACTAATATCTGGTCATCGTAAATTGACTCCTGCCTCCTACAAGTCATTCTCCACATGATGGCAAGAGTGATTCCCATTTGTGTGTGTGGTTATTTGGGGGATCCTGGGTGTCAAGAGCTAAGTGACTCATAGTTTTCAGTTCGTGGCACGGTATCATCATGAGTTCATGCAATGTTCCTCCCTTAGTTTATATTTTCTTATTTTCTCCCTTTACTCCCCATCACCATTCTTTCCTTCTCTCACTCTGTGTATTCATATAAGTGGATATATTTGTAAGAAACATGACATTATTTCAGAATAATGGGTTTTTAAACTGTATAAATGTTATTGTGTGAAAGATTATACTCTGCATCTTATTTTTATTCACTCATCACTATGCTCTTAAGATTTCGCAATGTCCATATATATCAACTCACCCTGTGGTACCATTTCAAATGTATCATATGGGGCGCCTGGGTGGCGCAGTCGGTTAAGCGTCCGACTTCAGCCAGGTCACGATCTCGCAGTCCGTGAGTTCGAGCCCCGCGTCAGGCTCTGGGCTGATGGCTTGGAGCCTGGAGCCTGTTTCCGCTTCTGTGTCTCCCTCTCTCTCTCTGCCCCTCCCCCGTTCATGCTCTGTCTGTCTCTGTTCCAAAAATAAATAAAAAACGTTGAAAAAAAAATTAAAAAAAAAAGATTTCAAATGTATCATATCGCCAAATTTTACTATTTTGGGGGTCAATTTTACCTCAGTTTAAAAATATGCCTACTTATGACACTTTGTTCCTTTAATTAAGTACCTCCACCGCTGCCTACTACTTTCCTGGATGCATTCCCTACAGTTTTCTTCACCAGGCTACGAACATGAATTCTTATGTCTAATACGTATTTCTTGAGCACAACTAAACGTCAGACAATTTTCTAGGCCATGGAGATGATAAGAGAAAATAAAATAGACAAAAATCCTTGCTCTTCATGAGTTTACATTCTAGTGGTAGGAACAGATAATAAACAAGATGAATAAGTAAAATATAGGTTATGTTAGATGATAACAATCACAGGAGAAAAATAAACAGAAAAATGCATGGTTAAGTGTGCAAGGATAGAAGACGGATGGTCAGAACACATTTCCGGGTTGTTGAGAAGGTAATCTGTGAAGTAAGAACTAAAAGAAGTGAAGGTATGAACCATATGGGTATTTGGAACAAGAGCATTCCAGGTACAGAAAGAGTGAATTCAAGTCCCGAGGTGGGAGTGAATTAATGTGTTCAGGAAATAGGAGGCCAATGGGCTAGAGCAAAGTGAACCAGGGAAGAATAGTAGAGGTGTGATTAGAGAAGTAATATGGAAACATCTCCTCTAGGGATTTAGCATTTGTGCTAAATTAGATGAGAAACCACTTAAATATTTGAGTTGTGGAATAATATGATCAGATATATGCTTCATCAAGATGTGTCTGATTACTGTGCCAAGAACAGACTGAATGGGGCAGCAGAAGCAGGGAAACTAGTTAAGTGGTAAGAAGTTATTTAGCTTTTGACATATTTAGAATGTAGGGGCGCCTGGATGGCTCAGTTGATTGAGCATCTGACTTTGGCTCAGGCCATGATCTCAAGGGCATGAGTTCAAGCCCCACATCAGGCTCAGTGCTGTCAGCAGAGAGTCTGCGTTGGATCCTCTGTCCCCCCTCTTTCTAACCCTCCCCCCACTTGCGCTATCTCTCTCTCAAAAATGTAGAACCAGTATTTTTAATAAATCATAATAGCTTATGAAATAAAAAGAGTCAAAGGATTTTGGCTTGAGCAACTGAAATAATGGATTGTCATTACTGAGGGGGAAAGATAAAAAAAAATTGGCTTTTCCCATGTGCAGTTTGAGATGCCTATTAAACATCTAAGCAGAGTGGTTGATCAGACAGTTGGATTTATGAGTTTATAGTTCAGAGGGAAAAATCCTGGCTAGAGATATAAATTTGAGAGTCTTCAACATTTGATAAGTGTATTTAAAACCATGAGATTGAAAAAGTTCACTAAGAGAATAAGAGAAGACATTCAAAAGCTGATGCCTAAATCACACTAACAATTATAGATCAGGTAGACAAAGGGAAAACAAAACAAATAAACAAAAAAGCTAAAATGTGTCCAGAGGGGGCATTTCTCCATCTGGGGTTAAAAAAAAAAAGATTTTAAAAAGGCATGCCTTTTTTTTAGTCTATGGAAATACAGCTAAGGTCAAAACAAGGACCTAGGTTTGTCGTTTGGGGTTTTCCAATACCAAGAGAAATTGTACGTAAACACCACTTAGCTTAAAAAGCTTTTACTTTTTTATTTCCTTTAGAAGGCAAGGAACCTCAGCAAGTAAGCAAGATGGGATGGGGCTGGAGGGCACCTGCTACATGTCCATGATTAAGAGTCTTTCTCACTAGCTCAGCCTTCTCTCACTACCAGCAGGTGTATCTCAGGGCCTCACTTGCAGATGTCTTTGCCAAGGGTAGGGGTTACCTAATGGTCTGCAAGTGGCAAAGTGCAGCCACTCTCTAGGACACAGTGTGCACACTCTCTAGGACGCAGGGGTCAATACGTCTCACAGTCTGCCCAGCAGGCCTCTAGGCTAATTGAGGAAATTGGGCACTCTGGAAGTGTGGTTTCCGATGGTATCGACCCCGATCTGATTGGTTAGACTGAAAGTTACATAAACCATTACATCATTGATTATATAATGTTTTTGTAAGTTATGTCCTTCCTTACAAATACATTCTAGAATTTAAAAAAAAAAAACTTTTTTAGGTATTTATCTCCTTTGAGTGAGGTGTTCTATGCTTATCTAAAAATGGAGTAAACATGTTTACAAATTCAGCACTTATTGAGAAAAGCATGTTGAAGGCGCCTGGGTGGCTCGGTTGGTTGAGCGACCGGCTTCGGCTCAGGTCATGATCTCACAGTTTGTGAGTTCGAGCCCCGTGTCAGGTTCTGTGCTGACAGCTGGGAGCCTGGAGCCTGCTTCGGATTCTGTGTCTCCCCCTCTCTCTGCCCCTCCTCTGCTCATGCTTTGTGTCTCTCCCTCTCTCTCTCTCGATAATAAATAGACGTTAAAAAAATTAAAAAAAAAAAAAAAAGAAAAGCAGGTTTACAAGCAAAGAAACAGTTTAAGTGGGAAAGCTTGTCTACCACCTTTAAGCACAGCAAAACAGGATTTTATTCATTTTTATTAAAATGTAGGATGGGGTATGCTTAACTAAAAAGTATTTCCAACAATACACGTACCTGACCATAATTCTTCAAGAGCTTCCTACTGTCCTTAAAACAGTTCTTAAAACTCTTAAGAACAGTACTCCTACTGTTCTTTTTTTTTTCAATATATGAAATTTATTGTCAAATTGGCTTCCATACAACACCCAGTGCTCATCCCAAAAGGTGCCCTCCTCAATACCCATGACCACCCTCCCCTCCCTCCCAAGTACTCCTACTGTTCTTAAAACAAAGACCAAAATATCTAAAGTGGCCAGTTGGGTGCTACACAGTCTGGCCTCAACCCACCTCTACAGTTCAATCTCAGAACAATCATTCTCATCCACAGTCGTCCTTTTGATTGAACCCCTGCTTGGTGAAGGCACTTTGTGGGCAATTGCCCCTGTTTGGAACTGTCTTTTCCAATACCACTGCCGTCTACCCTCCATTCACCCAATTAACTCTTTTTTTTTTTTTTTTAATGTTTATTTATTTTTGAGACAGAGAGAGAGAGACAGAGCATGAACGGGGGAGGAGCAGAGAGAGAGGGAGACACAGAATTGGAAGCAGGCTCCAGGCTCTGAGCCATCAGCCCAGAGCCCCATGCGGGGCTCGAACTCACAGACCGTGAGATCGCGAGATCGTGACCTGAGGTGAAGTCAGATGCTTAACCGACTGAGCCACCCAGGCGCCCCCCAATTAACTCTTAAGTCTCACATCGTTTACTTCTCTCTCAGGGAAGGCTTGCTTCCTTGACTCTCCGGACTATGTCTATGTCTCTATCACTTTTTCTTTCCTAATTAATTAATTAATAGTTAAAAAAATATTTTTTGAGAGAGAGAGAGAGAGAGCACAAGCAGGGGACGGGCAGAGAGAGAGCCAGGGAAAGAATCTTAAGCAGGCTCCACCCTCAGCTTGGAGCCCACTCAGGGCTCGATCCCATGACCCTGGGGTCATGACCCCAGCAGAAATCAAGAGTGGGTCGCTTTACCCAGGCGCCCTCCCCCACACCCCTTAACTTGTTCTTAAAGATTCATATGTCTTACCTTTGTAACCATTGTATCATTTGTAATGTGGCTTTTATCTGTACGATTATTTGATTAACATCTTTCTAATTAGAAAATAAATTCCACTGCATCCCAGCAACTAGCACAATGCCACATTACATAGTAGGGTTTCGTTAATATTTTTTGACTGAATCTATAAAAACAAAGCACTTGTCACTGGGCTCTAGTGGAACATGGCAGCTCCCTTAAAGTGCTTATTTGTTCACTTAAAAAACCCAAATTAAAGGCAGCAAGTTACAAGTTTCCCCTTGCTATTCAAAAGTAGAGCATTCCTGGGGTGCCTGGGTGGCTCAGTTCGTTGGGTGTCCAACTTCGGCTCAGATCATGATCTTCCGGTCCATGGGTTCAAACCCCACATCAGGACTCTGTGCTAACAGCTCCGAGCCTGGAGCCTGCTTTGGATTCTGTGTCTCCCTCTCTCTCTGCCCTTCCCCCACTTGCACTCTGTCTCTCAAAAATGAGTAAACTTTTAATTTTTTTTTGAAAAGTAGAGCATTCTTACAAAAAAACCTTTGTAAGCCGAAATGGCATAAAGTGAAGAAACAATTACTATTAATTTATATGGAAAAAATTTTTAAGCATTCCCAGACCCCCCAAATTAACCTCTCTTAGCTTTTCTGATACCTTAGGACACATTTTGCTAATGGATTAACAAAATGAATCAAGACAAAGCACACATGGTCACAGATGCAGTTCAAAGCTGTGGCAGCTTGATGCTGGGAGGCCGAAGAGCAGGTCCCTGTAAAAGGGGCTTGGTGGGGGCCACTCTCGCCTCTCCGCGCTGCTGAGCGGAGTCAGTTTTGCTTTTCACCTTTTTCACAGAAGTGAAAATTCTTTCCAGATCTCTTTCAGTTAGTGAAAATAGATACTAATGTAGTGAAGTGGCTGTAACACAAACTTTTGGAAAGCAGGGATAGCTGCATATTGAGAAACTGGATCTTTAGATCTTCCATGAAACTGGATTTTTTCACCTTCACGGTGCAGAGACTAGAATAATGGATATTAAAACTCATGCTCCGTGATGTTTTAGACAACAGAGATGACCTGTTGTTAGTCCAAGTATCTAGAACCTATGCATTTCTATTGGAAGGGTACTCATTAAGCATCCGTAGTTCTTAGAATGAATTTGGGGACTTTTATAGAACCTAGCCACAGTGCCTATGGGCATGAGTCATGAAATGCCTACATTGAATACATTTACATTCAATCAAAGAGAAAATTTTGACAACTCTGTTGACACTTCAAGGCTTCCACTGGATAATTTTTAATTGTAATATGCATTCTGGGTTGACCAATATCTAAATTCCTTGATGATTAGATACATAGTTTTGCAGGAGAATTTTGGACTACCATTCATCTCATGCTGCCAAAGATTTATTACATAGCCATGTGGAAAGCCCAAAGACCAGACAGTTACACAATGTTTTGCCTTTCCCATCTGGGAGGAAGAGTTTTGCCTCAGTGCCTGCTGTGACCGCCCACTCCTTCAATCTTTCCATTCTAAGCCCAAACAAAATACAACACTTTCTTCTTTATTTCCTTTCATTTTCCTTGGATCATTTGGTTTGGGAGGCAAAAAGGGATATGGGTGGTTTTCTAAGAGATTTAGAGTCTGATTGTAGGCTTAAATAAGCAAAAAGAAGGGGTCTTGTTATGTCTGTAGTAGAAAAATTCAGGAAGATTGAGTGGAAAAAGGGAAAGACAGCAGAGACTGAAGGTCCTGCCCACCTAGAGAAATAACCCTTCAGAACACCGCTTTGACACTTCCCATAAACAGGAAGCCTGATAGTTGAGCAGAATCAGTTAAGAGAATTAGAGTTTTGGTTGAGCTTTGCTGTAGAAAAGTTTTACTTATCTTTGTCCTCATTCACACCTTTTCATATAATACTGTTTCATTTTCACATAGCATTTATCACTATCTAAGATGTTCTTTCTTTCTCCTCCCTTTCCTCCCTCCCTCTCCCCTTCCTTCCTTCCTTCCTTCCTTCCTTCCTTCCTTCCTTTCTTCCTTCCTTCCTTCCTTCCCTCCCTCCTTCCTTCCTTTCTTTTTTCTTGTCTTTCTTTCTTTCTTTCTTTCTTTCTTTCTTTCTTTCTTGTCTCACATATCCTACTCTGTAAACTCTGGGAGCAGAGACTCGGGAGTTTTGTTCGGTACTGTATTCCTACTGCCTAGAAAAGCATATGACACTGTATCGACCCTCAACAAAGTTTACTAAATGAGCTAAAGAATGTTTAAAGTCCCAAAAATATTTTTTATCTTCTTTGTGTCCTTCCTGATTGCTTGAGGTGATGTCACTCCCTCTAATCTATGAATATATTCCATCCATCTATCCATTCATTCATTTGTTCATTCATTTACTCACTCATTTACTCATTCTTGCCACAAACATTCATTGAGTGTGTGTAATATATTGAGCACCATGAGAGATCACTGAGGCTATAAGGCTGAATAAAATTCTATCTTTCATTACAGTCTAATGTCTACAGTCTAGAGACAGGAAGCCAGTGCTATGACAAATATGTGCATAGACTTTTAGGATAGTGAATAGGGAAGAGTTCTTAATCCAGCATCGCAGGTCAGGAAGGCTTCCTAAAGAGGAGACTATTTAAGCTGAGATCTGAAGAATGAACAGAAAGGAATCACATGTCAGAAAGAAGAAATGGCATTTCTAAGGAGGAGAGGCAAAAGTAGAGGATGGTATATGTCAGGAACTACTTTGTTCATCTGACAAATCCCAGGAAAGAGACATTGTCATGCACATAGTAAGTACTCAATAAATATTTTATCCCAGTGGTTGTATGGTGTCTCCATTAGCAAACAGAACAATGATGGAAACAAGAAAATCATCCATAATGAATTACTCTGTGCTTTTCTTGACCTGATTTAAGAGCAATACAATTCCTTTCTCCTGTTATACCAATACGTGGCTGAAATAGCATTCATGCCTACACATGTTGTATTTTAAGTACCTTAAAGGACAGAATCTACATCTTCTATGCAGTGCTATTACTGCACAAGACTTCACATTTTAGTGGTGCAGCTACTCCTGTAGCGGATGGTGAAAAGAGCTGAATACCAACCATTCCCTATCCCATACCTTAACCATTCCAGGTTTGAAAGGAAATCACCATCCATTCTGTCTTAGGAGATGGAAAGCAGGTGCTTAAAATCTATCAACAAGCTTTCACTACTCTTTGGCAAAAAGGCAAAAACAATGAACTCCATTATTCTTTCAGTATTCTGGGTTTTCCAAGATATTCCATGCTACTTAATACAGAATAACTTCGGAGGATTTTTGGCAATCGTAATTCACGGTTGGCTTCTCTCTGTTCTTTATGATTTCTAGCCAACTCCCATCTGTTCTGCAGTTTCAATATGAACTTGTCACAAAAGAGATTCACTGCCCACCTAAGGTTCAAGGGGTAGCACAAAAGCTGCAGAGATGTTTCACATCTCAATCTGTAAGAAAAGTGCAAATGGTAGTACCCAGGGTATATATGAAGCCTGTTAAAGTCAGAAAATGTGCCAGTTATTATTGAAATAATGAAAACACATACAAAATTGCTAGTCTAAGAACTACCTTACTCTAATACAAAACCAGGGGCGCCTGGGTGGCGCAGTCGGTTAAGCATCCGACTTCAGCCAGGTCACGATCTCGCGGTCCGTGAGTTCGAGCCCCGCATCAGGCTCTGGGCTGATGGCTCGGAGCCTGGAGCCTGTTTCCGATTCTGTGTCTCCCTCTCTCTCTGCCCCTC